>NC_041004.1:6987149-7589950 GCF_004193775.1 Glycine soja
CTACGTTTAACATATATATAACAGATGTTGAAAACAATAAAATATCTTATCATTTTAAAGTAAAAAGTAAAATGAAAATATTTTTATAATTATAAAATATGAAAAGTACTATCTTAAATTAACTAGGCTGTCATGCTTTTTTGTTAGTATCTTAGTGATATGCCTGGGGCAACTCTTTCTTATCTCGAATTAACAAGAATATGATATAAATATGTTGGGACTTATGCGGTTTGCTATATGTCCCAAACGGGTTCAAACATCAAATGTCACTCACTAAAATTGATCTATTTTTAAATTTTCTTAAAAATATTAATGAATAATGAAAATTAGTTGTAATACTACCCAGTATAAAATTTGAAATATCATGCATGCTTCACTTGTGCCGTTTAAAGCTAAAGATTAACAGACAAATGAACTTGTTCTAGACTAGTGTCGGGCCCAGGCCCAAAATATCCGAAATTGTGGCCTCAGATTAACTCTCCACCCCTTCAAAAATTTCACTGAACAGAAGACTCAAAGATTCAACACAACCAGAACAAACAGAAAACTCATGGTTGTTTTTTATTCGGTTTAAATTTTTTTATTCATGTTTTACAGGTTTCTCTATTTGATTTTTTTATAAGGTTATGGTATGGTGCTCTCTTTTTTTTGTCCATATTAAATGTATCCTCCACCGGTTGACCTTAGACTTAATTAAACTGAAACAATCATATGTGAATTGATATACTTATATGATGATTTCATGATATGTGGTTTAACTAGTTGAATCTTTTACAATCAATTTTTCTAAAATTTAGTTTTTGGGGATATTGATTTGTCCGAAATAATTGATATTTCCTTCTAAAAGTCAACAATTATTATTTATTACGCTACTAACGTATGTGTGTGTTTGTTTTTTAAATTGTTTGCATTGATGTTTACCGAACTCTTTCTTCATTCATGTAGTTGGCATCTTGTATTACTACTATTCTTTTCACTAAATGTTATCCTTCGAGAATCTTTCATAAACATAACAAAGACGGAGCAACTAAATTCAAAGCTTATTGACCCAATTACTGTCACCACAATCATATATTTTGATTTCATCAAAGTCTGAAACTCGGATTGTTTTTAACTTTGTATGACAAATGAGAGATCAAGTCATTCCCATGAAAAAAAACTACTACATGACCAAACTAACAACAACAAAATTTTATTTCACTAAATAAAATTGACTACATTGATTACAAATGACAAAATAGACATTAAGAAAATATACTAGCATATATGAGAGGCAACTTTTTTTACACTTTAACTCCCCTCACACACCAATTAAGTGAAAAATAAGATAACAACGCTCAAAGCAAAAGAAAAAAGAAAAAAACACAGGATAAACAAAATGAACAACTTGGCATGCAAAATACTACATTCCAAACTTAATTTTTCTAGTCAAATGTTAGTCATCGATGAAAAATATAGGCATAGAGTAGCTCATTCCACGCATCAGGCACACCAGGGAGGCACCAATGTATGCAATCAGCATAAGTTTTTGGATTTGATAATTGTTCTTCAGTTAGAGGGTCCCATTGCTTTCTATAGATTGATGGGTGCCCTTCTTTCCTATACTCTGAGAGCTGTGTGATGTTAAGCAATTGAACATTCAAACCTCTTCCATTCAAATTTTCAATCACATTTTCCACAACTCGCATCATACTTGGAATTGAACCATTCCCCCAATACCCTTCTTCTGTAATTTGATCTGTTTCTTTGTAACAATTGTCACCCTTAGTGCCTCCCCATTCATGAGCCCTGCCATTTTTTTTTGTAATGTTACAAATCTAATTAGTGCATTGATTAGATCATAGTGTAATTATATAACAATCAATATGTAACGTACTTTTGTAATATTCATGACATATAATTTGTGTATGTTACATATTGATTGCTCTATAATTAAACTATGATCTAATCTTATATCTTATATTTTTAAGATAGGTTGTAAGCTATTTATAATGATGGGAAACGAGGAGTTGTCACACATACTTTTGGTGAGTTGGTGACATAGAAACGAAGAACAACTTGGTCTTGTTAGGTTTAATATGGACTTCCAACCAATCTGACCAGGTCCTCAAGGCCATCTCATAGACTCGCACCATACCTACCCTTTTGCTTATCCCATTTGGATCTCCAAATGAACCCCACCTGCTCGCAGGTTACACTGTCACTATAAACATTAAGACAGTACTGACAAAAAAAACAAAAGAATTAGGACTAATGCAAGTTGTATCTTCTTAAGAGTTAAGTTATCTTATTAGCTTACTAATCTTTAATTTTATAAAAAAAAATGTTAAAAAATATACATACAAATGTAATATTTTAGGAGTTTAATTTTTATATAGTATAAAGATTTATGCAATATAAACTAATTAGAAATCACCTATGATTTTCAGAGTAATTATGACAAAAAGTTAATATATTTTTATCATATATAATAATCTCTCATTGAATGTTAATATATTTTTTTTTTGAAAAAAAAATATTTTTATCTCTAAATATATAAATTGGTGGCAATTTAATTCTTGAAATAATAAAATTCTGATTTAGTATGTGATTGTGTAAAAAAATAAAATTAAAACTAATAAATGAGAAGAAAATCAAACGTACCCTATAGCTAACTCTTATACTTAAGTTTTGTCCTTAAATGAGAGGCATAGGATTATTCATTTATGGTGGAAACATCACAACACAATCGCATGTAGTGATGTACATGGTGGTTGAGAATTGGATTGTTGAAAGGCATGAAGTTGATGAAATTAAGAAAGTGATGATGGGGTTTTCATTTTGGTGAGTTGTTGTTTGTACTTACAGCACATTCATTGCGCGCCTTCTCCACCAGAGGAAAGTGTTGAAGACCAGAATGTCTGCATCAGTCCAGTACCTAGCATGCTTCTCTATGGCCTGCACCCTCACAGTCCTTTCTGCTACCCTATGGTTCACAGGGTCATCCGAGTTTGATTCTACCAGCAATGGGGCCCAATAGAACTCGATTGTTGCATTGTATTCCTTCATTAAATTAATTAACTTGTCAATTCAGCAACTAGTTAAATCTCATTGTTTTTTTGGTATACAATGAAAGATACTGAAAATTAAACCTAAGATTTTATATATATATTATCCAAACTTTTTATTACTAAGCCGTTTTTTTTTTGGTATACATGCAATGAAAACATTTATGATCAAACCTAAGATTTCTTGCATATTGTTCAAACACTACCACCAAGCTGACTTTAGTGGTTAATCTCGTAATGAGATACTTAATTACAAAAATCTTATCTGATTATGAGTTAATACGATACATAGTCTCTTTTTTCTTTTTCATTTGAAATATGATGAGAAAGGATATTAATTCATGAAACTTGTGTATACATACATTATGTTTATATATGTTCATACAATATATCGTCAAAGAAAGCATATATACTCAAATCATGCTTAATCATGTGTACCTTCACATTCTTATCATGTAATTTTGATTAATTCAGTCATTTTAAGTGATTTATATATACTGAACAGCTTAATTTCTTTATATCCATTTACAATTTTTTGTCATACATAATTCCTTTCAAATTAATTTGTGCTCAAGTATATGTAGGTAAATTAAAACAGCTTTTGAAATAAAAACAAAAGTCAGTAAGAATAGTTTTGAAATGTAAGGAGTGAAAAGTAAGTAGGACACTAGGAGTAAGGTTATTCTTTCTATACTCCTATAGACTTACTTCGGCCTTAAAAATGTTGAGTGACCCATTTGCAATAGTCCGCATGGATTTGAGAGTTGGGGGAACAGAAGATTCAACAAGGCAAACCATTGAAACCCACTGGCCTCGGTTGAGAGAATCCCCCACAAACACCATCCTCTTGTTCCTTAGCCTTTCAAGCAATGCTGTGGCATTGAACCTTATTAACAAAGAAGGAGCCACATTTCACAAAGCTCAAAAAACATTACCAAAATCAAAATATTGAAGAATGCCATACATCTAGCTAGATACAAAAGAATGAGTCTTTAAAAAAGAAAAATGCTAACAACTACCCTTATTAGAACAGTATTTAATTAATCAGTCATAGAAATAGAAATTTTTCATGAAAATTGTTATTAATACATTTTCACCATGATTTCTAAAACAAATATAATTTTCTTTTGTTGATTCCTTAACTATGTACCCTTATGACACTGGTAAACAACATTGTTAGGGTATATTTGGAAGTTATTAGGTTTTGAAAGGAAAAAGAAAGAAGGACATGCAAATTCGTTTCGTTTCCAATAAATAATTTTTAAAATAGAAGAAATAAAATGATAGATTAGGACAATCATCTCTTAATCGTTTGTTTATTTTTTGTAAACATTAATATTATATAACTTTCTTAATTTAAGAGTAATTTCTTTCCTCCCTTTTCTTCTTCTCAGTCTCATTTTTTAAACACATCCTTAAAATTTGTCATAGGATAGGGAGAAAGACCTGGGTAAGTCACATTGGTGGGGCTTCCACCTCCAATTCTGGTAGCTTAGATCCTTCCTTCCAAACTTCTCACAAGCCAATTGATCAGACATGAACGTGCACTGATGCTCCTTGTAGAGTGGATATGATTCATTATCAAAAACCCACTTGCCAGAAAACAAGTTACATTTTGATAATGAATGTAACTTGTTCCTTTCATTAGACCATTGTTCTCCCTCCTGTGTTAGATAAATGGCAGCGACAACTAGAATAGTGGTTAAGATGGCCACAAGAGACTGAAAAATGTTTCTGATCCCCCAATTGCTCCCTAGCACTATTTGATGTGCCTTTGCCATTTACATTCAGTTTGATCTTTTTTTCTCGTTGCATCTCTTCCTTACTCCCTTTTGAAGCTTCTTGAAACCGGTTGGTGAGCTAGAAAATACTTTTATCATCTCTAGTTAAGTTGTATGTAGTAGGTAGAGGATGATTCATATTGAAGCTTTTGTATGTTGTTGAAATATTTGCCAAAGATAAAAGACTCAAAATTATCACACCCACTTTTGACTTAGAGTTTGACTAATAAGGATTTATAAAATAAAAACAGAAATGAAAATTGAACTTTAATTCCAAAGTTAGAGATTGAAGGGTTAGATTCTATATAGGGAAGTAACTTTTTATAAAATAAAATAAAATAAGGCACCTATCAATAATACAATTAACTGATCATTAAAAATATATATGTTTAATAAGTTATGGACAGGTTAGAACTTGTTTCATTAATTTTGTCATCAATAGTGGAGAACTGTTATTTTTCTAAAATAAATAAATTAACACTTACTTAGAGCGGCCGATGTAAATATTAGATTTGTCAATTTTATCTTTGTTTGCATTATATTAGCGATGATAGGTTTTCTGATGTTTATTGGGAACACATGTTAAGAAACATCAAATATGCATATGAAATGTTTCTAATTACTTTTAAAAAGTAAATATTGAATGTGTAGAAGCAAAGCTTCATGATGAATCAAAGGTGATTCAAAGGTGTTTTGATGATAACAATAGTGACAACAAAAGATGATGACAAAGGTGATGAACAAAAAACTCAAAAAACAATCAAAGAACAACTCAAGTGAATCAAAGAACATCTCAAGTGAATCAAGAATAAGTCAAGAGTTCAAGATAAGAATCAAGAAGAATTTAAGACTCAAGAAGAAAGTCTAGAGTCAAGAATCAAGATTCAAGGTTCAAGATCTCAAGAATCAAGACTCAAAGATTCAAGAATAAAGAAAAGACTCAATCAAGATAAGTATTAAAAAGTTTTTCAAAACTTTGAATAGCACATGAGTTTTTGACAAAACCTTTTACCAGAGTTTTTACTCTCTGGTAATCGATTACCATATTGTTGTAATCGGTTACCAGTAGCAAAATGAGTTTGAAAAAGTTTTCAAACTGAATTTACAATGTTCCAATTATTTTCAAAAAGCTATAATCGATTACAATGTTTTGGTAATCGATTACCAGTGCCCTTGAACGTTGAAATTCAAATTCAAATGTGAAGAGTCACATCCTTTCACTTAAAAGTTTTGTGTAATCGATTATACTTATTTGATAATCGATTACCAGTGACTGTTTCTGAATAAATCAAAAGATGTAACTCTTCAAAAAGGTTTTGACTTTTTCAAATTGGTTTTAAGTTTTTTTAAAAGTTATAACTCTTCTGAATGGTCTTCTTGACCAGACATGGAGAGTCTATAAAAGCAAAACTTTGTTTTGCATTTCAATAATCTTGAACACATATTCATACAATCCTTTACAAGCCTTGAATCTCTTTGAACTTCTTCTTCTTTGTACCAAAAGCTTTATGAAGTTTTCTGGTTTTCTAAACCTTGAAAACTTGTGTTATTCATCCTTTTCATTCTCTTCTCCCTTTGCCAAAAAGAATTCGCCAAGGACTAACCGCCTGAATTCTTTTTGTGTCTCTCTTCTCCCTTTTCCAAAAGAACAAAGGACTAACCGCCTGAATTCTTTTGTGTCTCCCTTCTCCCTTGTCAAAGAATTCAAAACGACACAGTCTGAGAATTTTTTTGATTCTTCCCTTTCCCTTATACAAAAGTGTTCAAAGGACTAACCATCTGAGAATTCTTTTGTATCCCCATTCACAAAGTATCAAAGGTTTAACAGCCTGAGATCTTTGTCTTAACACATTGGAGGGTACATCCTTTGTGGTACAAGTAGAGGGTACATCTACTTGGGTTTGACTGAGAACAAGAGAGGGTACATTTCTTGTGGATCAGTTATAGTGGAGGGTACATCCACTAGGTTCAAAGAGAACAAGGGAGGGTACATCCCTTGTGGATCTTTGCTTGTAAAAGGATTTTTACAAGGTTGAAAGAAATCTCAAGGACCGCAGGTCGCTTGGGGACTGGATGTAGACACAGATTGTTGTCGAACCAGTATAAAAACTCTTGTGTGTTTGTTTCCTTCTTCCCTACTCTTTTACTTTCCGCTGTGTATTTAATTTCCGCTTTTACTTTCTGTTAAGTTTCTCTTCTACTCCTCATTCTCTTAACAATTTAGTAAAAGCCTTAAAAGAGTAATTTTATAATTAGTAAAGGTTTAGGAATAATTAATTCAACCCCCCTTCTTAATTATTCTGAGATCACTCAATCCAACATAATGAAATTTGTATTTTTTAAATGAATTTGTTTGAATAACTTTTTATTTAATTTTTAACATGTACTCACATTAATGGAATATTTTGTACATTGTATAGGATTTTATAATTAAAGTATAATTAGTTTAAAGAGAATTTATATTAAAAATTAACATATATCAATCACTGATGTCATTTTTTAAGCAAAATAGACTTAATTATCATTACAATAACTTAGTGTATAATGACAAATTTTTTATTATTAATAATAATGTCATTAATACTAACACCACAGAAAGTTTAGCGACCAATTTTAAAAATAATAAGAAATTAATTAACTCACCCTTTTATATATATATATATATATATATATATATATATATATATATAATTTCATATTAATTTAAAATTATTTATAATATTTTTCTTATAAATTAAAAATAATGTAATATAAATATTTTAAAATATGAATTATTTGATTATTTTTTTGTTGTTCACTTGTTACACAAACAGTCTTTTTAATACGTAGATATAATTTAACAGTTTGATCGATTAATAGAAATTATATTTTGTATTAAATTATAAAAATAATATAATAATTACCGAAAACTATATGAGTATAATTTGATTCTCATATATATATATAGTACAAGTGAAATTAATACTTTTGTCACTAGTTAATTTGAAACATTAGTTAGAGAGTGTTTTTCGCTGCATTTGCACTTTACCAGCACTACTTCATATTCGATATTGATTGTTTCAAAGTTTATTTTGACATATAATATGGAGACCAATTAAACGATATACCATTAGGTTGTGTTGTTGACGTTTTCACAACCAAGAACATTGCTTAAAGAAAGATCGAGGCCTATATATTGTCCTTTTCACTTCCTTCCCCAGTTCTTCCCTAAACAAAAGGGGATAATAATAACCAACAGATTTTTGTTGCAGGGTATATCCCATACATTACATAAAGAGCAAAGTATGTATGCGAAAATGCGCGAAACTATTGTTTTTTCCCAAATGTTTTCGAGTGAATTTTACTAAGCGTGAATTATCTATTTATATTTATAAGTAATACCTAATAAGTAATGAAAAGATAATCCATGTAAAAAAAATGAAAAGATAATCAATGAAATACAATTCGCTAGAAAGCAATTTATTACTACTTCCTAAAATGCATTTTGTTGCATAAAAAAATATTTATTGAAAGATGTTAAAGATTAAACTTTAGCTTTCTGTAGAAGAATATATTGATTAAAATATGTATTTTATAGTTTACTCCTCCAAATTACTCGATTCCTTTTTAAAAAATGCAATATCTAGTATGGACTTCCTATAAGTCATTGACCCTGAATATTCAGCATCAATGTATGCCTTAAGAATTGCGTTATCATTCCTTTATATATAAATGTTATTCTTAGGGCTCCTTTACATTATTTTTGGTTTTGGGTAAACAAAGAGAGAAAATGAAACAGAAAAGGTGAAAAAAGAATAAAAATATAAAAATATAGTGAAAATAGGTTTATTTGATGGAGGTGAAATAAAGTAAAATATAAGAACAACATTTGAGGTTCAAATTGTTTGGTAGGAAAGAAAAAAAATAAAAAAAATTGGCTTTCAATAATGGAAATACTCATTTTACCCCTAAGTTAAAAATATGATATTTTGATTTTTTTTAATTTATGTGAATACGAAACTTATAGTCATATAATCGATTATGGTGTACCCATAATCTATTATATATATGGCTATAAATTAAAGAGTGTTAGTCAATGGATTGTGTAAATATTAAAAAATGAAACCTTTTTATTTGAAGCATATGATTGATTGTGTCTTCTCACTTAATCAAAATTTGTGTCTACTTAATCGATTATATGTCTAAGATTTATTTATTTTTATATTGAGACATATAATCAATTATGTCATATGGCGTAATCTAATATATGCCTCAAAGTTAAAAAAAAATGTTTTTGCCTATAAAACAAATGGTTTTTATAAGACATATAATTGATTTTACCAACCACAATTGATTATGCTAGTCACAAAGAGGAAATGTCAAAGAACTTAGGACCAAAGCTCTATGTTGGGTACTCAACACTAAAACGAAGAACTTGGGACTGGATTGAAGCAAAAATTGTTGATGTTTTTAAAGAAAGAGCACTTGAATGGGATGGAAGAGTCCAAGGCTCACCTAACAAGCATTTTTTTTTTCAATTACCAAAACTAGTAGATTGTCAATTTTGTTTGATTTTCACGATTTAAGACTGATTCACCAATTTTTTAAGCGATTTTTTACTGTCCAAATATAAATTAAACATTCAGTTAACAAAAGTCATGTGCAATTAACCCAATCATAAACATCATACATCAACCATCAAGCATCACCATAATGAGTCCATGAATTATCATCATTATGCGCATCAATCATAAACACCAACAATAAACTCTAGCTAAGCCATAAAGATTTCACCCTTTGAGCAATTAATTCAAGTGTATTACTTAACATAGTCATACCTTGATCATTTAGGGAGACTCGAATTAACCCTATAGAGGAATTGTGCTTATATCGAAAATAAATGAGTGTTTGTGATGACTTACCTTGGTAAGGCTTGTAAGAACCTTAACCTATCTAGGGATTTGTCTATCCATCCATTCTATAGGCCCACAATTTTAAAACCTCAACCGACTTGGCTGGTCGGACTGGTCCAACTGTGACCCGATGGTTTAAGCATGTTGGGTTAACCATGTAATTGGTTCAATGTAACTAGTGTGACCTGATCGGTTTACTGATTGGACCAGCGAACTGCTAACCCAATTCAGGTCAATTCTCTCCTTTTTTTATTAAAAAATATATTTTTTAAAAAGGACATGTGAAAAAGTTGGTTTGTCTGTCTCTCCCTCACAATAAAAAAAAGGAACCCTAAAGTCCTAAAATGCGAGAGAGAAGGTGTCATCAACCTTGGACAAGCGTCGTTCCACTGACGTTGTGACCTTGTACAAGCATCATTCCACCAACGTCATCGACCTTAATCTGCGCTCTATTTTTCTATCACACTCAGTCACGCTCTATCTCTTTCTTATACTCAAGCATCGCCGACCTTGATTTGTTGCATGCCATCATTGTCATAGGACATTATTGTCGAACGTCATCACCTGCTACTAGAGAAAACCTTTCAAGACGATTTTATAGCACTTTCTAAGACAGTTTTGAAATCGTCGTTGAAGCCCCCATCATGGAAAGTGAACACTTTTCACGACGATTTTTAAATCGTCTTAGAATGTTTTTTTCCTACATCGGTTGTCTTATAAACCATCTTAGATTGTAGTGTTTATTGTTTAAAAAATGTGAAAAATGATAAGATTCTAAGATGTTTTTCATCAAAACCATCTTTGAATCTATAGATTCTAATATGGTTTTTATAAAAATCGTCTTACAATCTATACATTCCAAGAAGATTTTAATAAAAATCGATATTGTTTTATATGTTTATTTAGTTTTACAGCAAATTAAACCCAACCTGCAATTTTAGAATATCAGTTTATATTATTATTATTATTATTGTTGTTGTTGTTGTTAAATGTCTGTATAGGAGAAAGTTTTATTATTATAAAACCATGTCAATTAAACACAAATTAAATCAACTAATAAAAGTATATTCATACTTCATTTTGTACTTTCAAAGAAAGCTATATCTAAGTTCACTATTGACCCAAATCCTTGATGCATGAGATGCATAATCCAATTTTCAATCTTATGTAAAGACACCAATAATGTTCGCAATTCATTCTTACACAACCAGGGCTTTGGTAACTGGTAATCCTTAATCAAGGTCATAGGCTTATAGTTACTAACACTACATTTATGCATACCTAGCAAAGGTGAAATTATAAATAGAATCCATGTCTAGAAAACCAAGATAAAATATATGGTTACCTTATATTAAATCCTTCCTTAAGTTGTCCTTAAATTGAATTAGCAAAAAAATTTCCCCCAACTTCCAACATTGCATCTATTTCATATAGGCACTAATCATCCGATGTCACAGACAAAACTCGATCGAGAGTTAAAAACAATGTTGTCAAACAAATTAGTTCAGCATTCACATCACTCTTAACTTGATAAACATAACCGATTGATAAAAAAAACTAGGCCAAATCATAATTATCAGTCAAATTGCTAACATGTGAAGATTTGGTTGGCTTACTTTCATGCCAAACTTTAAGTTTTCTTTTAATAGGCAAATGATAATGTATTAAAACACAACACAAGTAGTGCCATATACAAGTATCATGTTCTGCTTATGTTCATGGTTGAAAGCATATCAATCTGATTCTCCTTATCTTTTCAGCAGTAGCAAGTAATCCCTACAACTGTGCTAGCATAATTCTCGCTCTAGTTGTGTACTTCATAGCGCTTTGTAAGTTCTTATATCTTATCATATGTGGTTCTCACATGTATAGGCTATGATTCAAGGAATAGGAAAGGAATAAGGTAAAATAATCCCAATATCCTAGGGAGTAGGGATACTTCAAAATAGGCATCATATTCATGTTTAACATGTACCAATGTTAGACACTTCAAGGAAACTAAGGACACTCCTCTACTTACATTTTCAAATTTTTCCACTTTGAATTTTTTGAATTTTTATTTTTACACAAATACAAGTGGAAGTACTAAATAATTAAATAAATGATTGTATTTTATTCACTGGTGAAAATTTTAAATATTGATTCTCTTTTAATTTAAGTTTTGTGTTTTTATACTAATACTAATTGTATATATTGTACCATAACAAAGCCATGTCATGTCCCAAAGTCTGTAAAAAATTTCATGCCCTCATGTCAAAGTCATGTTGGTATCCATGTCTTGTGTCATATCCAAGTTTCCTACCACTATATCACCCTCCCTTCTCTTCATATATAATTCACACAAATTTTACATAAATAAGAGAAAATGAAGATCTACAATAGCAAAAGTTTAATGATCTATCCTGGCATATTTTATAGCTATCATTACTGGCTCACTTGCTTCCTATGTTTGAAAGATCAGTGAGGGGGAATTAAGAAAAAGAATACAACAAATAAGAGAATGTAGCATTAACAAAGAAAACTAAGCAGACAAAGAGACAACCTAAGTTTTATAAACAAATTAATAGGTGTCATTACTTGTAGTGTGTCACATAAACTTCTTTATTTATGAAATTGTATTCCTCATGTCCCAAAGCTGCATCAACATTCTCATATACGGTCAATACACACAACCCTTGAAATAAACATACAAATAATATGCAATGACTATGCTATACCCTCAAAGAATGAGAGTGTCTTCATCAGATGCAATGACAAGTTGTGTGGCAACATGAACATTCCAATGCATAACAGAACACTATCTGCTAACCAAATCTGCAAAACTGCTAGTTCTCAAATGATATATAAGGTTATAATAATTTTTTTTAGATAATAGAATACCAAACATTCTTCAAAAACAAAAAGCCAAAAGATGAGCAACTAAGTTACCTTATCATTGGATTTTGCTTCTTTAGGTCTCATATCACTGGAAAATAAACCCAAAATATGTGTATTAAGATATATAGTATTCCACCAAACATATAACATTGAGAAAAAACTATAAAGGATAGATTAAAATCCTTCCTCACATGTGGTGCCATTATATGAAGTAGATGCTAATATGTGTTGGACTTTAATGTTACAAGATAAGTGTTTTGCGATAGTACACCACATTTCAGTCCATATCTATTTGGTAAGTGTTATGCATATGTTATTTGTATACTAAAATCACATAGCAATTATCTCATTTTCTTCTCTTTTATTTCTTATTTTGTGTTAAAACAATAGGAACTTAGCTTCTTCTGAGTTTTTATCCAGAAGATGCTAAAGTTAATGATTTTTAGAGTAATTCTTGTTATATTTTGTGTAGAGTTGTAGCAGAGGCCTGGAAGAGGATTCATGAACTAAAGTGTCTTGCTCAGCGAGTCAGAACAACTTAGCCCAAGCAAGCCGCATAATGCAAGAAGCCACCTTGGAAGACAGCTATCACGAGTAATTGTGCTAAGCATGCATCTTGTGCTTAGCGCATGACCACTTGATTAAGCGGTACAAGCGCGCTCAGCACAAGTGTCGCACTAAGCGCACAAGAGAGTTTTGATTGGCCAATTAGTTGGTGAAGCATATAAAAAGGAAAGGAAACATTTATTTCCTACATGAGGAAGAAAAACCAAGAAGTAGAGGAAATCAAAGAAGCCAGTGCAAGGAAAATTTGTTTTCGGGGCTCTGACCAATCCGTTTCAATCCATTTCCTTCCCTTTCATCCCACTTTTATTTTTGTAAATCTCTCATGATATTGAAAGGCTAAAACCACTAGTTGTTGGGAGCTCTGTAAACTAAACTCTCTTTGATATAATGATTCTAAACTATCTTTTAATATAATGTTGTTATTATTATTCATCCATGTGTTGATTCACATACTTATGGTTTGATCATTCATCTTTATGTACTGTTTTATGATATAAATATTGGGAAATGTTTGTATGCTAAGAACTTGGGAAGCATATCTAAAGTGAGTCGTATCTAGGGATAGAGTGGTCTTCTTTAGCATGTTCATGGATCTCTGCTCTTAATGCAAATCATTTAGTATTCAATCACCAAGGGATTGAGAATGATATTAAGTGATTTAGGTTCTTTCACTCGATGTAGGTAATAATTATATTAATGTTAAAAGAGAAAAATCTATTAAGATTACATTAAGAGTAGTTTTGGCAAGCAGGCCCCCCAACACGTTCCTTAACTCATCACAGCACCATCTCACAATTTCGAGCGTTTGTTTTCTTAACCTTCATCTTCCTTGCTTTGTAGTTAATTCCTTTAAGTTTATACTTATATTTAATCAATGAACAAGATTCGATTAGAGTCACTAATTGCTTAATTGTTATATATATAACTAGGAGTACAAGCATAGTTCATGTGGAATTTGATATTCAGTCTTATCATTTTATACTACTTGTAGAAATTGGTACACTTGCCAAGGAGATAACACTATTCACCAAATCAATAATTATTTCATCCTTCTATTTGCATTCAGATTCAATAGATGAGTTCACATTAGATATGTAAACACAAAGTTTATACAATCTAATATTACATCAAAATAAATTCTAACGTGTAGAGATAAGATCAACATGGGCAAGAAATGGAAATTAGAGATTACCTCTTTAGACCATGGACCTTTGACGAGTTTTGGATTTAAGAATTTTTGCCACCTATGCAAGCATTGTACATTAATTCTATCCTTGAAACACTCTGCTACAAACAAATTTGGCAATCAGAACAGGTCACATAACAAAATATTGAATAATTAATTTGCGTAAATTAAAAGTGCTTAATGTATTTGTCTCTATCTATGAGAAATAAGTAGAATTACAAAATTGGGCAAGAAATTTCACCATCCTTAGCCCCAGATGCAAGAAGATTTGGTGCAATGACATAAAACTCAAGACCACCAACCTAAAACAAAGAAATATAAGATAGGATTTTAAATTAAGCAAACAATATATATGGTTAAGGACAATTAAAACTCAACAACAGCTTGGCTTATAAACGCAAAGCAGAACTTACCGGTCCTTTATGCCTTACAAGGTGTCCAACAAAAGGGATTAATTTTACTTCTTTTCAGCAAATGCTCCATAATTGAAGCTTGCTTTTGCAAACTACACTTCTTTTTTAATTCAACTTCTACTTTCTCTTTACGTTGTTGATCCTTTTATGCCTCATCTACATGTTTCTTTTGTTGTTTCTTCTTTTCAAAAGATTTGTCATCATTTATTGCCTCATCTTGTGACAATTTTAAGTTTGATTCCTAAAACAATCAAGCAGTTAAGAAAAAAAATCTTTAATAATCAAAAGATAAATCTATTTTCAATATTTCATCAGATGAGTTAAGTCAAAAAATTAAATTAAACTATATATATACAAACTACTGTAATATTCAATTTGAACATATGTATAACATGATTGCACTGCCAATGAGAACAACCACAAGGAAGAAGCAACTTCAGCTATACAGAACACAAAACTATATCAAAACAACAACATCCCTTACATTGAGCAGTGGCTCTCTTTGCAGTTCATTGTGCATGCTTTCTTTCTCTTTCTCTTTTTCATCCTCTTTTCTATTTCTCTCCAATTGCTTAATTAGCAATTTATGTTCTTGGCTTGCTCTTTTCTTTTCCCTACAATTATATTTTAGGAAAACAAATCAACACATAAATTTATATATTTGAGACAACAATCAAAACATGTCAGGACAGTGTTTAAGTACACATCTTCACTGTTTAAGTACATGTCAATTATGGCAAATGTCGATATAGTATCAGCCATGTGACCTTAACTGACGTCATATTAAAGCAAGAACTTTAATTCAATTATAAACCTTTTTTTTAAATAAAATAATTACATAAAGATATAGTTATAACATTTAATTGGTTGTCAAGTGAATAACAAAGTACATAACTCAATTCTTGAGATGATTAGTGTGAGCAAACTATACATTTACAATTTACGTGACACCCAGGCTTCATATAAGAACTACCTCGCCCTCTTCACTTCAAGAAGAGTATAAAGTGCTAACTCAGATGTTCAGGAAGGCAATGTATATGAATAAGCAATAATAGACCAACACATACTACAATGATGCAAAAATTAGAAACACAACCTTGGTTGAATTACAAACAAATTAAAAGCCACACTTCAACCAATAACAATGAAGAACATACACATTTTTCTTCCAAGAAAAAATTTAATTAATTAATCAAAATCAAAGTACATTGAACAACTAAAATTAGCTACATGAGTGACAGAACACAATTCCAAAGACAACCATAATCCTCTCATGGATCCTTCTCTGGCAAGTGCATCGAACATCGAGTTCTCCTTAAACAAATTTTGGCATCAATTTCAAATTATTAGTTTGCATCACCAATATAAAACTCAAATCCTTAGTCCATCAATAATAAACAAAAACTCTTAATCTATATTAGAATAACAATTCCTAATGCACACATTATAAAATTTAATAACTAATGTACCAAATATCAACATAATTCAAGAAAAACAAGAATCCACAATCACCTCCCAACTCCAGACACACAGCTCGACATGGTCCTTCAATACATCAGCATTAGCATTGGGCATGATGTAGGTCACTCTCTATCCCATAAACAACATGTTACTCTTTACCATTGCATAGGTCACAGACTCTGCCAGCACGATTGCACTGTTACTTACTTCTTCATTCAACTTGTCATTAATCTCGTCCATAAGCTTCAATAGTAGAAGGTTGCTCTCCTCCATCAGCACCGTGACGACAACGTTTCGTGAACCACCACACATGAAGAGGGGGTAACCTACAACAGGCCCTTCGACACTCAAGTCAGAGCTCAACGCTAAGAAATAAATGATTATTAAATGAGAAATGAACAATGTCTTTACCTTGGGAATCTCATTCCCTTTTACAATACCATGATGGATATTTAGCATTTTTTTCTCTCTTTTGGTCAGAGAGCTAAGGAGATGGAACATAATTTTGAAGTCAAGGTCATGATGGTGGGTTCATATAAGTTGACCTAAATTTACAATAGCATGTTAATATCAATAACTTATCCCAAAAATGGAACACATAATTTAGAATCTTTTGATTTACACTTAATAAATTTCTCCTAGAATGACATGTATTCTAACTTAAACTTTATTATTAAAGTTAATTTAAAGATGCATTTCAATTTCATTCTATTGAGCATTGGTTCATAGTCTGTATGAGTCAAACTTCAATATACTTACTTGATGCTTAAGCCAATGTAGATAAAAAGCAAAGTCAAATCCACATTTTGGTAATTTCTAAGTTTGGAAAGATTGCTCTCATAATTTCTTACTATGGTGCAAGACCAAAAACCTTAAATTTGAGAGAGTATACCTCAAGTCTATATAGCCTATTTTTATTATTCTTTCATTAATTATTGTGATATTTATTAAGTGACGATGAATGAAAAATACCATGTACTAAGTGCTAACATACTCTAAATTAGTAAGTTATGATCTAGTGCTTTGTAATTATATTGAGATCCACACTTTATTACAATTTCTTCATGCAAGTTGTCAGGGTGTGTATATTAGTTTAATTTGTAATATTGGGCTCAATCCTCCTAAAGAAGAGTTTAGGACACATTCAATAGCTAAAAATTAATTTTACCTCATTTTAATATAATTAAATAAATTTCTTAAATTATATTTATCTTTGTTGGTCAAATAATTGTATTTATCTTCATTTTATCAATCTAAATCTAGACAAATACACACATATTATATATATATATATATATATATATATATATATATATATATATATATATATATATATATATATATTACACGCCAATTTGTGCTTAATTAAGTCATATCATTTCATTATAATCATGCTTAATCAACACATACTAAAATGTATTTGATAGAAATTCAATTAATTATACTATCTAGTGCTTGCCCACACATATAAGTGATATGGGCAAAACTATTTAAGATTACCATACACAGTCGAATACATAGATCAATACTTGTTGACTATAATAAATGTTACATGTGCTTCTAAAAAAATAAATGTTACATATTGGTAATATTGTCTGATTTTATCTTGTGTTTATAGGAATGAAAAAGTTTATTGCATGTTATATAAATGTCACATGTTTTCCAATTTCAAGAAGTAGGTATAAATAGTGACAAGAAAGGATTCATATATTGTATGGAAAAAAATAAACATAGGGGCTTCTTTTAGAATAAGGACCACCTATTGCAACTTGGAAGTAAGTTTTAAGAATTTAAAGTCTATAATATCTTATACTATTCATGTCACATCTTAATTAAACCTTTGATCGGTGAGTCTATCTTAAATTCTAAAAGTGTCTAATAAAAAAATAATTTTAACATAATTTTTTGTTACAAAAAAGTTAGAAAAATATAAATTATTATTGAAGAGATTATATCCAGATGAGGGTTTCAGACCATGTTACTTGCAACTATACATCTATGACACAGAGCACGAGTTACAAAATAGGATGCTTGAAAATCCTGAACTTCATGAAACCATGCCTAGTTTGCAAGTTGCAGCAAATACTTCATCGATGCAATCCTTTTGTGGATATGCTTAGACAACTCGCTCTATGTTCAAATGTCCATGAATGTAGTCTACTTATTAAAGAGTGTCCTTCCAATTAACAACAATAACATCTCTCAATTACTTCATGTGACATCCTCTACCCCGACATACATATAAATAAATAAAACATATAAAAATATTGATCAACAAATTCACGTGGATAAAAGGTTCACATTCACTTCACTATTACCAAATAAGGCTTATTAAAAACATATTCAACTCAAAACAAGGTCGTCAAAGTTTACAAAAAAAAAGTTTTGTTAAATCAATGAGGTAAAATAAAATAGAATAACACCATGCAATTAAAATAAAAACTCATCCCCAATGTCACATCCTATCATAGCATTGTGTCCCAACGTCTTCTGCCACGAGATTCTTTAAAGTCATCCACCTAGTCATCTGCTCCCGTGAATACAAGGTTCGAGATCATCACAGGATCCAAACACAAATAACACACAGGGATTGAGTTATCACATAAAAAAAATAACAAAACAAATAAACAAGACGTAATCAAAATAAATTAGGAAAATATTTATAACATAGCTCAACTTAATACAACCCACATCACTTCGCCACTTTATCTTTAAAATTCATTTTCAATCACTAATCACATTACACATGAATCACACCCTCGAGTCAAGACACAATAACACTCATCAATTTCATAATAAACAATTAGCAAGTGTTATGAAACAAGACTCAAGCCTACATGCAATGTGGTACCATGTCAGTGAAAAATCACCCTGGGACGCTTAAGAGTACATAACAAGACACACCACACAATAGGTACGTCAAGACACAATCACACACTTGAGTTAACACACAATAACACTCATCAATTTCATAATAAATAATTAGCAAGCATTATGAAACAATTATACTAAGACTCAAGCCTACATGCAATGTGGTACCATGTAAGTGAAAAAACACCCTGGAACACTTAGGAGTACATAACAAGACACACCACACAATGGGTATGTCAAGTCACTCTCACTAAGTAAAATCGTAAGGTGACCAGTTAGGGTCACTTTATTTTTCAAGAATGCTCCAATCATATGGAATCAACATAGGCTTAAAGGAGCACTCAAACCGAGTGTCTTTTCTCCCAAGGCCTAGACTTCGAAGAATCCGTTAGGGCCTCACCTTCCTAATTCAAGTCCAACCCCTAAAACAATTTTTGCAAGCAGACATTGATCATGAATTATACAATACACATGACCTCACACTCGTGTTTAAAACACATTTTACACATTGCGCTACAATTTAACATTAGTTCCTAACTAGGAACCTACACTTTCTCTTTAACACTGCACATAAATATTTTTCCCAATATAAACACTAGTCGGATTATTGTATAATTCACAGCTCACAACACAATTATTGTCACATCAAGTGTTAAACACACACACTTATTCACAACCAAATATCATGCCCACAATTTAACATCTCATAATGTCACAATCCACCACCACAGGTTTACATGTATCCCACAAATTAGCACATGTTCAACTTTCTACTTATACTCGATTTCAACAATAATATTATAAGCAAGCGTTGCTCATGAATTATATAATATCCACGACCTCACACTCGTGTTTCAAACACATTTAACACATTGTGCTACAATTTAACACTAGTTCCTAACTAGGAAACCTACATTTTCCATTTAACACCGCATCAATATTTTTCTTAAGATAAACACTGGTCTGGTTATTGTATAATTCACAGCTCACAACACAAGTAATGTCACATCAAATGTTAACCACACACTTATTCATAACTAAAACTCATGTTCACAACTTCACATCTCATTATGTCACAATCAACCATCTTATGTTTATGTGTATCTCACAATTTAATATATTCAACTTTGCACTTATACTCAATCTCCATAACAATATCATAATCTCAAAGTAATATATTATTCTACAATTCATCATATATTCAATTTATCACTTATATAGAATTTCAATCACAATTTCATAATCTCAATATAACTATTTATTACGCTAATCTTATTCAAAACACAAACAAATTATACAAAATATTTCTCAATCCACAGTGAGTAAAACCCCTCAATCAATTTCACATAATCGTACAAGAAGAATTTTAATATAATTAACATTCCAAAATAAACCCCAATTTGATCCTTTAAGAACCCCTACACATGTTCATTCTAACCCCAATTGCGATAAACTCATCCCTTACCTCTAAACGGGCTCACATGTGTATTCTGATAGCGATAGCGGCATCTCTAATAGTTTCCAGAGATTCCTCAAGGTTTTCCTCTGATTGTTCTAATAGGGTTTCTAAGCGTTAGAGAGAGAAGGGATTCAAGCCTTCATTCCATTGTCTACATGCGAAGAGTATTTCTCCATCCAGAGACATTATTTTGAAAATTCCAACGGTAAAAAAGTGCGGAAATAAATCACTAACTACATATCAAAATTTCATGACAATCCAACGGTTAAAGAGTCTGGGATCATAGTTTTATGGAGACAATTTTGAGTTTTTGCGGGAAAAGAAAAAGCTACAATGCAAAGGGTATTTCTCTCAGTTCAGACATTTTTTCATAATTCCCAATGGTGAGAATGTTAGGAAATGAGTTCCAAACCTGGTGCTCAAATTTCACGATGATCCAACGCTGAATGAATTCGAGATCATTATTTTTTTAAGACAGGTTTGGTGGTATGCGGAAAAAAGAGTGTTTTGGGAGGAAGAGAAGGAAAAGGAGATTGAGAGAAAGAGGAGGCGTGAAAAGCATCGTCAGTCTGAAAAATGACCTAAGATGCCTCTATTTATAGTTATGATACTCACAACCTATTATTTACTCTATTTTTTCTTTGTTTATTATTTTATAAACAAATACTCTATTTTATTTTCTATCAAATGAATAATAAAATATCATTTTTATTTTCCTTCAAATCATTATTTTAATAAAGTTATTTCTTCTTTTTTATTTATTTATAAAAATCTCAATATTTTTCTAAAACTCTATTTATTTTTAAATAAAAGTTATTTTAATTTATATACGAAAAAAATGGAATGTTACACTTCACAAGTTGTGGGAATTATTGTTGGTGAAGATGCAGAATCAATGGCACATGGACGGGATATCAACGTAGTCAAACATGATCGAAATCTGATGAGGATTCATGAAATAGAAGGATATTATGATCCCTTACAATATTCTTTATTATTACCTTTTGGGACGTAGGATTGGGACCTTAATACCAATAATCACAATGGAAAAACCATCTCATGTCGTGAATATTAAAGTTACATGCTTGAACTACATGACTTTCTTTTGTATAATATTGTAACAATATAATTGTCAAAATATAATATAAAGTGTACTAAGTGATAATTTGATTGACTACTACAGATTCGTCCCAATGATTGATCCGCATTATTAAAAGTTGATTGACTTTTACAACAATATGTTGTGAATAATTATGTCAAGATTAAAGCATGAAGGTTAAGGTGGATAAGAAGTCACCATAATAACATTTGTGTTGAAGTGTATCAAGGGTTGTAAGATGCTTTGAATGTAGGACAAACTACTACAGGTAACAACTCTAATATATATATATATATATATATATATATATATATATATATATATATATATATATATATATATATATGAATGCCATTATAGACCAAACACATAGAGCAACACCAATACATTTATTTTGTTATTGTCTAAAATGTTGGACAAAAAACAATATTACCATCGTCGTTTATTGGTAGTCGTCGAGACTTGACACAACGTTATGAAGATGGTATGGTTATTGTTCTTAATGACGACAAACCTCATATTTTCCTTACAATGACATGTAATCCATCTTGGAGCGATATATCAATCCAACTTGCCACTCATCAAACACAACAAGATCGTCCTGACTTGTTGATAAAAATCATTCGAGCAAAATTTGAGTAGTTGAAAGATGACATCATTAATAAAAGGGTCCTAGGAAAGGTTAAGAGTTACATGTATGTGATAGAATTTCAAAAACGAGGACTACCACATGTACACATGCTATTGATCTTAGAAAGTAATGAAAAATTACAAGATCCATAAGAGTATGATAGTTTGGTGAGGGTAGAAATACCAAAAATTGAAAAGGAGCCATAATTGCATAAGGTCGTACTAAAGCATATGATACATGGACCTTGCAGAACACTCAATCCAAAATCCCCATGTATGAAGAATAGCCTGTTCAAAAAAAAAAGTATCCCAACTAATTCTTAGAAGAGACACGCCAAGGTAATGACTCATATCTGGAGTATAAAAGACAATTTGACCAACCAATACATGTAAATAGAAATATGAATATTGATAACAGATGGGTGGTTCCTTATAACTCTTGGTTGTTGTTAAAGTATGACTATCACATAAATGTTGAAGTATGAAGTAGCATCCAGAGCATTAAATATTTGCATAAATATGTCTACAAAGGCCCAGATCGAGTAACAATGGAAGTTCATAGAGGATCAAATGTAGATGAGGTTCAACAGTATATTGATACAAGATTGGTTTGTGCCCTGGAAGCTTTATGGAAAATCTTTAGATTCACCCTTTATCGGTTATATCTGTCTGTTGAAAGATTATAAATCCACTTGCCAAATTGTTATCAAGTGTGATTCTATAGACATCAAAGAATCACTGATGTAAGGGTGATGACCATAACTCCAAAACTATGTTGACACAATTCCTTGCTCAAAATTGCAAAGATCCATATGCTAGGAATTATTTGTCTAGAGAGATATCAGAGCATTATTGTTGGCATAACAGGTATAAGGAATGGTTCCAAAGAAGATTGATTAGGAAAGTTGTTGGTAGGATCTATACAGTATCCCCTTCATAAGGAGACAAATTCTACTTGTGTGTTTTGTTATCTCATTTTAGAGGTCTAATCAATTGGGAATACCTACTTTCACCGAACGACACATTTTTGCCCACATTCAAGAAAGCAATTGAGCATTGGGGACTTCTAAAAAGTGACAATAGTATTTATGAGTGCTTAGTTGAAGCATCAAGTCTACAAATGTCTTATGCTTTAAGGAGATTTTTTGTTACTATATTATTTTTTTGTGAACCAACTAATGTTAGAAGCCTTTGGGATCAGTTTTACATTCACATGGTAGAAGATTATCCTTCAACAAGCACTACTATGGGATCAAGCTTGACTAATATGTTATTAAGAGATTTGAATGATCATCTACTTACTACTATAAAAAAACTTTTTTACGACAACTCTTCTACGACGATCGCGAGAAAATCGTCTTAGTTAATAAGGCGGTGGCATTATCGTAAATATAGCGCTTTTGGAACAAAGACAGTTACGTTAAAGACCGTTTTGAAATGGACTCTACGATGATAGTTACGTTAAAGACCGTCTTAGAAACCACTGTATAAAAAATCAGTGGCATTTTTAAATTAAGTGGAAGTTAATTTAAGACAATTTTGTAATAAAACCATCTTAAAAACAATGTAGACAAAGACGGTGTTTACTCGCGCTCGCTCTCATCCTAAAATCCCTCACGTCCATTGTGTTTTGTGTACCTGGGTTATCCATCACTCGCGTAGCACCCTAGACTCAATCTCGCATTGTGGCCTCACTATCGCCCCTTGGCCTTATGCTAATGTCGTCGACATCACCTGTTCCCCCACTCACATCATAATTTAAATTATTTATACTACTGCAATACACAGTACGATAAAATGCAAAAAAAAAAAGTGATGATTTTAACGCAAAAAATACGATAGCACTAGAAATATAGACACACAAACGCAACAATGCTTATGTTTCTGCTAGTTATATATAATGAGTAATATAGAAATTCCATACATACATACATACATACATACATACATACATACATATATATATATATATATATATTAACATGGTGTGACACAATTCTCAAATAACTTAGTTCTTTATAAGGTTAGGATTTGATAACAAGTATGTCCGTATCAAAAAAACATTTATTAGGAATGTTAGTCCCTTAAATGAATCTCAATATCTTCTGTTAAAAAATAGAAATTAAATATTTTTTCTAAATAAATAGATATCAAAAGATCGATTCCATGTGTTTGATTGGTTAAATATTAAATAAAAAAGAGATTTGAGGAAATCATAGAAAACCATTTGATTGAAGTTTTTGTGCATGATATCTTTCATACCATCAAACAATTCCAAAAAATAAATAATAAAATAGAAAAAAAATGATAATACAATAATGATAAAGATAGAATATTGAAATTATCTTATCAAATTAAGAAATCATACAAATCAATATTAAAAATTGTAAAGTAATATTGAATTTATAAGGCATCCACTAGTTCTCATGATGACTCAGAAAATATCATAGGGGTCAAAAATATATCAAGGAAGAAAGCAAAGGAACAAACACTACTACAAAACGCAGTTTCTACATCGGTGGTTGACCGATGTAGAATAAGATGTCGTTGAAAGTTAAAAAAATTTAACATCAGTCCTAAAACGACCGTTGTAGAAAGACAATGTTTTCTACATCGTGCCTAACATACCAACCGTTTTTTATAAGTAATTATTACAACGGTGTTATACTAACCACCGATGTAGAAATTAGACCTTCTACATCGGTGTTATATTCGTGAACAATGTAAGAAAAGGGATTTTCCACATCGGTGCTCACTTAAGCATCAATGTAAAAATCTGTTATTTCTAAGACGGTGCTGACATGTAAAAATATGTTATTTCTAAGACGGTGCTAACGTCAGCACCGTCTTAGAAATAACGGATTTCTACGTCAGTGCTTATGTCACCACCGATGTTAAATATCGAATAACTTGCAATTAAAATTTAGGTTAATAATTTTTATATTTTCAATATTATCAATATTGCTAATAATCAATAAATATTATTATATAATATGAAAATCAATATTTATAATTACAATATTATCAATATTGCTAATAATCAATAAATATTATTATATAATATGAAAATCAATTTATAATAACAATATTACAATATTATCTACATTAGTACTAATAAAGAAATACTGTCTTTTCAGGCTCAATATATTCTCTCCACCACATCATCAATTCCCCTGCACCTCAACAATACATGAAAACCTTAAAACACCTAACCCGAAACTAGTATGCGAGTCAGCAACATGATAAGCAGAAGTTCATTAGGTTTAGAGTTGCAGCAACATGATAGGATTTTTCCAAATAGCTAATCATCTGCTATTGAGGTAAGCCATTGGAGTGAGTGCTTACACAAGGTCATTCTTGAACCTTATTCTGCGAACGATTAATTCGATGCTCATGAGTTAATGCATATCATGTTGGAAAAATAAAACTTCCACTAGTAGTAGCAATTAGCAAAGAGAATGTTTTAGTACGTTCGTGAGAGACAAATTGACTCTTGGTAAATCTCTGAGACTTGCGCATGAAATAATGATCCAATTTTAGTGCAAATAGATAAATATGTTAGCTGGATTTCTCCACACACTAACATGTTAGCATGTGCGGAGACATGCCATTGATGAATGCCTACATTTATCTCAAAGAATTTCATTTTGAGTAATGCTATATTTTTTTATATAATTTATACTATAAACTTTTCTAATACTTTAAAAAAAAGAATTAAATGAAAAAGTAAAAATATTTAACATATTAGAAACATAAAAAATTCTATATTTAACAACTAGAAAAATTAATGATATTATAAAAAAAATAGAATTACTCATTCATTATTTGTTAAGGTAGTATTTGATGGCAGAGTATCATTTAAATAGTAGCATGCTTTTTATTGGTAGAGAACAGTATCATCCACTATATTAAGCTATATATATCTTTTTACTCTATCTTAGTAATCGCATAAAGAATTCAACTAATTCTCAAAATACAAACCAATGTACCGTGTACGGAGGAGTATAAGAAGGTGTCATTGTTGCAGTCTATTTATTTATTGAAAAAAAAACTCACTTATTTTAGTAAATCCTTTTTCTTAAAATAATTAACTATATTTTGTTAATAATATAACTAACATAGATTGCCACTCTCAAAAAAATATATATCCTGTGCAAAGCTCAGGCTAAAATATTACTTTCAAAAGCAATTGAAACCTTTAATTAGATAGGAAAAAAAAGAAATTATATGTAATAAATCAATCTAGAATTTAATGATTCGTATGAACGGATTTAAACACCATCTTTTGATTTTGATAACAAAAGATAAAATAAAAACAATATAGAATAGGGGAAAAATGAATGGTCAAATCATGTATCAACTGCCAAGCAAAACCCAT
The DNA here is from genome assembly GCF_004193775.1 of Glycine soja. Classification (NCBI taxonomy): domain Eukaryota; kingdom Viridiplantae; phylum Streptophyta; class Magnoliopsida; order Fabales; family Fabaceae; genus Glycine; species Glycine soja. Next base: position 7,013,811 of record NC_041004.1, read on the forward strand.
CTGAATCAATTTAAAAAATACATGCAGCCTTTAACTAACTGCAGGAAAAAAAAAGTTTGCCAATTGCCCTTGAAAAAGATAATGCTTGGGGAGTTTCAATTATTTCAAGGAACGGTTTTATCATTTATTACTTGCTCAATTTTCTAAGAGCGTTGAGGCATAAGGTTTCATGTTCTTATAAATATCTAACCAGAGTCAACATGATTAAGCAAATAAAAGTTTCTGCTATGAAACTCATAGTTTAGTATCATAAAAAGGTATGGCAGATGACATATCCATCAATGTTAATTTAAAACTGAAAGCTAATATGTAATGCTAACATGACCAGGACAAGAAACATTCAATAGATTCTATCTTTCACTAGAATCATAACAGGCCTTGCATGAAAGCTCATTTAAGATTAGAAAAATACCTAGTGTATGCTGAAATTATTTCATATTTTGTGAAACTATCCTCTTAATAGTCAATCTCATGAAGATATAGACAATCGGGATTGCTGCAAGGCTGGTCATCAAGATCTATCCCCAATCAAGCTTTAACTAATGAAAGAACAAATTATAATTCATAAGGAATTAGTAATTTTCAAACCATGTTTATGAGCCATGCATGACAATATTTAGTGGTTCCAAAACAAGCCCTGCAAATGCTTAAATTAAAACCTCTGTCCTCTGCACAAATTAAAAAAATCCAAAAATTACAATTGAATAAAACCAAGACACACATTGACATAACAATACATTTTAGTTTCAGCATGTGCAACAAGGTCATTAATTAATAAAAACTACAATCAAATAAGAGAGAAAATTATACCTTGATCTTGGCCAACATTATCTTGAACCTATCAAAATCATTGAGGGATGTCCTTCTCTTTCTGACAATGAGTTTCATGCCCCATGAACTCTTCTCTCACTTGGTCTTAACATCTGTTCATTAACAAGTAACATAAACAAATATTTTCAATTATAACCTAATGATAAAATTAACAATAACAATAATCGATAGAAAAGCAACGAAACAACATCCTCCATGGCTTTAACAAGATCTTTCTTCTTAGGGACCCTCTTAATGTCAATCTTAATGTCAGTTAGGGAAAGCCTTTTGAAATTGACTTGGGACCTCACCATATCAGGGGCATCGACAAGAGCCTAATATTATTAGGATTATCAACAAAGCAAGAACTAATTCTAAGAAAGCATGCAAATGGATGTGTGTAAATGTGAATAAAGGTAAGAACTTGGGTGGTGGTGGGGGAGTTACTTTGTTCTGGTCAATGACATCGACAATGACGACGAGCCTGCCATATTTCTTGCCGTAGTTGATTTGGGCAACCCTCCCGATCTCAACATACCTCTTGAAAGGCTGAACAAGAAACAGAGAAAACGCAGTTAAAATACGACAATATGAAAGAGAAGAAGTAGCGTAGAGTGAAAAAGAGAGGGAGAGGAATCGCCATTTTGGCTGTAGATTGCAGAGAGGCAGACACGGTACATGCATCTAGGCGAAGCCACCTTCTTCGAGCTGGCGCACGATACGGAAGCGGTTCTCGTTGATCCAAACATCACCTCCGCCGTTCACGGAGTCGTAAAGTGCGTTCAACCCAAACTTCGAGCTGACATGTGAGGGGTGGAGCATCTCAGAGGCGAGGTTGCGGCATAGGGCGCGCGATGTGGTGTCGTAGGGGGCGAAGTTGATGTTGTGTTGGTTGCTGTTGACGATTTTTCCGATTGTTGGTATAGATTTGAGAAGAATGCAGTGTAAATGATGGATTAGGGTGAGTGTTTTAGGGATTTTGAAATTGTGAGGAGTGAAGGAGCGTGTGACATGTGAGAGAGGGTGACCAGTCAAAGAATTCGACAAAGTGAGTGCGCTGCCCAACAAGAGAGAGAAAGTGAAAAGGTTGCACTGCCCAATGAACGAATGAGAAAGTGTAAACGTTTAAAGACGATTTTTTTACAAAATCGCCTTTGTATATAACTCAATTACTACGGTTTTTGAATAACCGTACTTAAACTCATAATATTAATGTGTTTAATTACAATATTACCATTATCTTATTTTCAAAGACGTCTATGGCTGACCGTAGTTATTTGCGCGTCGTAATAAACCATTATTTTAATAGTGAAATTTAAGTGAGTCATGCTGAAACTTAGTAAGATTAAAGAGTATGTTAAAATGGTTAGGGAAAACAATTCAGGTATGATTGAAAATTTACAAGTTGAAAGGGGGAACATGGATAACAACCTGTATTCAACGGGATTTTCTTGTGTCTACATGCCATGAAAAGGGTGAAGACCATTTATTGGCAACAAGGGCATATTACGTGTTGCATTGCCATAGTTGAAGTGGAGAACAGAGACAGGTGGACTTTCTTTCTTCCACTTGTATATACAGACAATACAATGATTGGGGATGTAATGGAGGGCAAAAGGTTTGTCATAAATGATACACATGCAAAAGGTCTAGCCATTTATTGTTCAATTCTATTTTTCTAGTTCTTAATGCTTTGTGCTGAGTAACTTGAATTCTATCTTTCTTTAGGAACTTAACCAAAGCAATTGCTGATGTGTTTCGTAGAGCTCAGCACAGGTGTTGTTGGAGAGACCTAAGTAATAACTTCAGGGTCAAGTTCCCAGGAATGTTGCTATGAACCTTGTTTTGTTAGGCTGCAAGATCTTATAGCCAATGGGAGTACTAGAAATGGATAAAATAAAAGAGATTGATGTGAATTCTTATAAATGGTTGGCCAAGATACTTGTATCAATGTGGTTTAGGCATCAATTTGATCCACTTACAAAGTCAGACCACACAAAAAACAACATGACAGAAAGCTTCAACTATTGGATTGGACAACTCAGAGGCAAGCAAGCCCGTTCTGATTTTAATTGAAGCACTTATGAAGAAAACCATGGGGAAAATACACAAAAGGTACTCTGAAGAAGTTGTTTGGGAGAACAACATTTCTATAAATGCTTTAAAAAAACTGAATTCAGGAAGTGTAAAACTAATAGATATAGTTTAGTCTCTAGTAGTGAAATTGAATTTGTTATTCTCACCATTCTTAATTATAACATCATTTTAACTAATTGGTGTTCTTTAAGAAAAATAATTAGTTTAGTTAATCATATTAAATTTGTTAATTATTTGTAATATTATTCTAAAATTATCGTTTTTTATCTCTCTCTATTTGATTGTTTCTCATTAATATTTTGAGAGAGAATAATTAAGGGTATGTAAAGAAAAAAAAATCATTAATACATTTAGAAATTAAAAAAGAGACTAATAAAAAGGGATAAATAAATTTTTGAAAGAATCTTATAATTAAAGACGAAAAAAGTATTAATTTTGATGGAAAATGATTTATAGGGAACTTGAAAAAGAGCAACTATCAATGCAAATATTGAGAGACGGTAATTGATTAGTATCCATCCTATTATTAGTATGGAATTAATGTTTAAGACTGCCACTTGAACAACCCTATGAATCATGTTTTTACGACAGAAGTTGCTTTTAATTGGCTTATGCTGAGATAATTTACCCCGTTATTGATCTTAGAATGGCTGAAACTAATGAAATACTAGAGGATGTTGTGCTTCCTCCCCACCTTAAAAAAACTACCAAGATGACCAAGAAAAAATAGGAGAAGACATGCAGGAAAAGGGACTCGAAGAGCTGGTATTGCCAAAAGATCTGCTAGCTACTGTGACTGTGAGGTGTGATTTTATAAGCAATTTGGATACAACAAAAGAACTTGTTAGAGGACACAATTGCAGGCGGCAGAACAAGATCTGCAACAAATGAAAAAAGGTTAATTTCATTCCACACTCCCCATCACCAGGTTACACCATTTTATACTTGTTACAACCCTTAGTTGTTACATTATCGAGTATCATTTTTAATCTATTAATTATTTTATACGCTTGTGTTCATCATGTGATTTTCATTCCATAAAACAAACAACATTACAACCAGTAATCACCATACAATTTAGTCCATCAAGCCCTGGACATAACAGGCAACAACCACAAAGCATGAAAAATATCTACACAAACACCACATTGGTCACTGTCGCAAAAATACACAATTTTTCAATCTTTCAACCACCCTTTGTTTCAGACCTTCAACCTCAAATGTACGTGTTACATAACATAGTTTTTCAAAGGTCACAGTCCTCATCTCTAATAAAGCTTCATGCACATCTACCACCTTTTTAGCATAAATTCCATGCTTAATGCTTTCCTTTTTCATTCTCCTCCATTGGCTTGGCCTATTCAATGAACTTGCACAACCTTTCTCCGCATTTTTGTTGGGGCATCGAGCACCCGTGGTGACTCATAAGAATTGTCCTTCACTTTTTCACACTTTTTCATGGATCGCTGATGACTCATAAGATTTTTTTTTTATTTTTTCATAAATATAATTTACGATTTAATTTAAAATTAATAGTCTAAGAAGGAATGGAACTTGTGTCACCTGTTATGTTATAAACAAATAGTGTCGTTATATATAACACTAAAAATTTTAATTTATATTTAATGTATATGTAAATTTACATAATAAATTTTGTGATGATTATTTTTTATATAATAATTAATTTATTTACATATATAAATTATAAATAAAAATGATAGGTTTAATAAGTATTTACATATGTAAAAAAATATCAAATTTAAGATTAGATTGGTGAAACAATTAATTTTTAATATTGTTATAAAAAATATAGAAACCAAAATTTAAGATATAATCTAAGTGTAAGTTTAAGATAATGATTTAGTAGTTATTAAAAATATTGAAACCAAAATTGTTATATATTTGATTTAGAAGTTATAAAAAATATTGAAACCAAAATTTTAAATTTAAGATATGATAAGGTTGTTAGTTTAAGATAATGATTGAAATCAAATTTAAAAATATATTACTTATTACTAAGATTATATTAGATTGATAAAATTAAGATTAGATTGGTGAAACAATTCTTTATCAATCTTGTTATAAAAATATGGAAACTAAAATTTAAGATATAATCATATTGTTAGTTTAAGATAATGATTTAGTAGTTATACAAAATATATTAAAAAATATTGAAACCAAAATTTAAGATTTAAAACTTATTTATGAATCCATATGTTTTAATTATTTAAAATTATTTTTTTAGATTTTTTTATTCATTTAATTTATTTACAAAATTTGATAATTAAACAAATTTGATATTTAATTGAATGATGTATTTAAATTTTTTTTATAATGATTAAAAATTAAATAAATATGATATTTAATTGAATGATGTATTTAGATGTTTTTTATAGCAATTGATAATTAAATAAATTTGATATTTTTTACATATGTAAATACTTATTAAACCTATCATTTTTATTTATAATTTATATATGAAAACAAATTAATTATTATATAAAAAATAATCATCACAAAATTTATTATGTAAATTTATATATACATTAAATATAAATTAGAAATTTTAGTGTTATATATAGCGACATTATTTGTTTATAACAAAATGTGTATATTAACTCAGTTGGTTTGAGTTTCTATTAATAATGCAAGTGGCACAAGTTTGATTCTTTCTTGGACCATTAATTTTAAATTAAATCGTAAATTATATTTTTGAAAAAAAAAATAAAATAAAAATCTTATGAACCACGTACAGATTGACAATCCATCGTCCTTAATAGAAACAACTTACACTAAGTTATGAAAAATTTGCGAAAAAAAATGACACTGTACAAATGAAAAAATATAGCTGCTATTTGTAACCGAAAATACCATAAGGGTATTTTTGGCATTTTGATAAGTTGCTGGGTGCCCCCAAGCAACTCCCAACCAGTAAAGATAGTGCCTTAGGCTCTGTTTGGTAATAAGAAAAAAAAATAGAATGAATAAAAATAATAAAATAGGTAAAATAAAAATGAAGGTGTTTAGTATTTTAGTATCTTCTGCGAGAGATAATATCATTTAAACCAAGTAGCATGTGGTAGTGAAGATTTTGATATTATTCTATAATAAGAATGTTTAAGAATTACCATAAAAAAATAGGAAAAAAGTAGGTAAGTTATTACTTCTTTTATCATAATAACTTATATAATTAATAGTTTAGAATTTAGATAAAACCAAAAGTGGATGTAAATAACAAATAAAAAATATATAAATAACTTAGTAGAAAGAGAGTTATATACAAGTAAATTTTTATACAATAATAATAATCTAAAATTATTTTAGATTGTAATTATCAATAAATAAATATTAAACTCATAACTTATATAATTAATAATTTTCTCAAAAAAACTAATATATTAATATAAAGATTTTTATATTACCAATTAATTAGAAATCACTTTAAATATTATTTTTAAACTAATTATTACATGAATTTAATTAAAGGGCATAAATAAAAAATATATTCAAAAGGGACAAATTAAATAAGAGAAAAGGAATAAATAAATAATGTAAGAATAATAAAACCAAAAGAGGTGATAAATAATGAATAAATAAAGAATTATGAGCGTGACGAAAAACTCCAGCTAAGAAGCACCGTTGTTCTCCATCACATCACGTTTGTGTTTGTTTTTTTCTTTCTCTTCTCTTTATCTGAACGAAGGAGAGTGAAAGATCCTTTTTTGCGTTATTGGATCGAAAATGGATCAGATATTCAATAAGGTCGGATCCTATTGGTTCAACCAGAAAGCCTCTAGCCAGCTCAATTCCGTTGGTGATGACATCAATGTAAGTACCCAATTCCACCCATTTGTTTTCCTTTTTCTTTCAAATTTCACTCTTTTTTTCATCATGGGAAATTGGGAATTTTTCAAATTGAAGTATAATAAGAACTATTTTTTATTGTTGTTAATTCTTTATGTGAATGAATGAAAAATGGGGATGAATACGGTTTGTGATCCTTCCAGGATCTGATAAAATAATGTGAAGATTATTAGCTTTTTAGATAGGTGCATGAAAAATCCTATGGAAATTGGAACCAAGCTGTTATGTAACTTATGTTACGTTTGATCGAATTTTGGTTGGGTATAAATTTTGGATTCTACAATGGAAAATTGAAGCTATGAGGTATTGGTATGTTAAATGAGGATTGGATTATTTCAGCAAAAATATGTTAGGAGGGATAATAGAGTTTGAAGGTCTAGTAAGGGAAGGAGGAGAAGCTTTGTAACTTGGTTGTATAAGGCAATACAATTTTGTGTGAGAACATATTTCGAGGATCAATTTAAGATGCAGAAAGATGAAGCCTAAGAAGCTATGCTCTTACTTTTTTTAAGCAAGTTAGATGTAGTGCCACACACTATGCCCTAAAGTCCAATGAATGTATAAATTATTTGAGTATATGCTTAAAATTAGTTTTAAGTTTAACTGTCAGGTGCTTGAAAGATTTTAACTAAATAAAGGCAAATGTGTTGGCTGGTTAATACCTTAATGGTTGTTGACTTAGCATCAAGTTTTTGTGCTTTTGGTATTGGAGATGTCTTTGATATTATGAATAGTGGGAAGAAGAGGTGCAACGGGTAAGAGTTTAAACTTGATTTTCCCCCTTGCTGATAAATTGAAAGCAATTAGATAATCCATCACTATCTTTGTTCTTGCTGTTAGATATAATGAATCATATCATGTGTTCAATTGTGAATGTTAATGTTTCTGCTAGTCTACAACAAATGTTCGTGAAGAATTATGATTGCTGGAGTAATTTCTATATTCTGTATTGACACCTTTTCTTTTGATGATCAGTCGATGACAAACAGTATTGAAGGGGGAACCAAATGGTTGGTCAACAAAATAAAAGGTACCTGTGCAATATTTAGGATTTCATTTTATTTATCTGCATAATTCCAAGTAAATGAATTGATAGAAACTAGATCAAAACACACTTACACACTCAGTTATGGTGAATCTACTTTGTTATAATGTGTATGCGGGTACTGACATCAATGTGGTATCAGTAGTTCGGTGCCTGTGTGGTAGATTTGCAATGGAAGTCCAAGAACTGATAAAGGTAATAGGTAACACAGGGTATCCAAAAGACTCTGCACTGTCCCTCACTCTTCACTCTCTTTTTCCTTAACCTCTTATCATTTCCCCTTTCCTTTATATATCCATACTGGTCATCAATCTTTACCGTCCAGTTCTGTTGACTGCCTTACAATATGCTGCATTAATCATTCCCTTCCTTGTATCTCGTTTTCTCTTGATTACCTCTTGCAACCTGCTGCATTAACCTTTCCTTATATAATTTTTCTTATATGGTCTGTTATCTTTACTTCTATGATTTGATAACCGAAATGATCTAAAGCTGTTTGACATTAATGATATGATGTAAAACCACCAATGCTCTGCTTTATTTCTCCACTTCCTGAAATGTCCATTGCTCAAGCACGTGATTTAAAATCACATGGTTCTATTTGACATATCACTGTTAGTATTTGTAGAATATCACATCTTTCTTTGTTGAAGGGCACATAAAATTATTGTCATTGTAGCTGTAGAATTTCAATTTGGAATTTTCACACGATAAAAAAGTGGAATTTGTGTTTGAAATCAGTAATTCAGTTTGCTCATAATCCTTGTATCTAATCGTTGTTTCATGAGTTAAAACTTGAAAATTTGTATGCTTGTTGACTCAGTGAATTAACAATTTTATTTTTATCAACAAGCATACAAATTTTTATCACACTTGGGGTCAGCAAATTAAATGAGAATGCCATTCCTCAATTTCCCGGTTTGTATTTTAATTAACATTACTTTTGAACTCTCACAAAAACCACTTTACAGGCAAAATGCAAAAGGCATTGCCAGAGTTACTAAAGGAGTACGATCTACCAATAGGAATCTTTCCTCGTGATGCAACAAACTATGAGTTCAATGAAGAGACAGGAAAGCTCGTTGTTTTCATTCCTCAAGTATGTGAAGTAGGCTACAAGGATTCATCAGTCTTGCGTTTCTTCACCACCGTGACCGGTTATATGGAGAAAGGAAAGTTAGCAGACATAGAAGGAATGAAGACCAAAGTGTTGATCTGGGTGAATGTGACAACAATTTTGTCAGAGGGATCGAAGCTCTATGTGACAGCTGGCATGAAGAAAAGAAGGAGTAGGGAAGCTTATGAGGTTACAAGAGATGGTGTATGTGTAGATAAGTTCTAAAACTAATAGTTTTATAATCTGTAAAACCCCTCTGTCTGTTATTTTGATCTCCTTTTTCATGATTGTTTATTGCAAGTAGTGTTCAAATATGTACTTCAAATATTGCCCTTGTATTCGAATCTTGCAATTTGGCAAAAGTCCTTGTCGATGATCTAGGCTATGCTTGTATTTTAATTGGGAGACCTCCAGCATCTGTTCAAAAAGTAAAACTGAAAAAATCTCGATTGGTGTTGAGTTTGATTGTAAACTGAGTTTTGTCTTAATTTTGCCTTGAACCTCAGCTTAAAATGATGTTCGTTAACTTAAGTTTGCAAACTTCAATTCGAGCATACAGTTAGTAGTTACATTTTTTGCTGTTTGGGTTTCACACTCTCAATGTTCTTTGGTATTAGAAGCTTATTTTCTTAACAACAGAAGATCAACTTGTAAACAAAAATAGTAGTATTATTTGGGTTAATCAATTGACTCATAGTGTGATTCAGTTAGCAAAACGTGAGGGTGCTGTTAAGTAAATACTCAACAAAAACAGTATCAGTTGTATTTTTTATAATTGTCTATAATTTTAGTAATTACAATAACAACCGTGACTTTCACTTTGATGACATCCTCAATTTTAAATCACGGTGTATAAGTAAGAATTTTGCTAGTTACGTGCAATCCACAAGCCCCTATGACCTATCTTCACACCTGTCCGCAAGCAAGCAATGTCACAACACTTGTTATCAATTTCCAAATTTGACCATTGCCCATTGGTGTAGAAAACTTGATGATTTTGTTTTTCCCAACATCATGTGGTCCTAGGCACATGGTGTCCACACAGCAGTTCCAAACTTCCTAAAGCCAGAAAGGCTCGTCCTAGCATTACCCAATTGCATTGAAATGACAATGAGCTGATTTGATATCTATAAGGAAACACATGTTTCAAGTGCATGAACCAAACCGAAGGCTGTTTAAATATGTTTGATCCTATCAGTTATAAAAGTCAACCCTGATTGCCATGTTGATTATTTCATTTTTTGAAGACCGTGTGTTAAATTCTACCTTATCCAAATCCTTTCATATTATTATTAGACATACCTCCGCTAGTCTTCCATAGAATAGGCAGCAAATTCAGTTGTTTATATTTTTTTATCACATTATACATATAAAATATTCATCGACTTTATCAACTAAACTCATAAAATATTCACCAACTTTATCGACAGAATTTAGTTGGCATTTAGTAGGAGGTTTTCTCCTAACTATAATTTTTTAAAATTATCAATAGATCTAAACACAAATCTAAAATTATGCTTAAAAAATTCTAACTCAATTTTACTCAAAACGAACTAAATCATCCTACTAATTCTTGTACTTCTTTTATATGAAATTCTTGTACTTCTTTTATATGAAAAGTATTGAAGTATTGTTTGTGGTTTATATTTTTAGGATATTAACTATATTTATTTTTCATTCAATACTTTTTATATAAGATAGTAAGGAGATTCGTAAAAAAATATCATTAATTCATTTAATAAGAAGATACATCACATTATCCTATTAATTAACCAATAAATAGGATGAATTGATCCTCATCTTTTTTCTAATACACTGTAATTTTTTTATACCGTGATATTGGTGCAGAGTATTGATAATTAATCTCTGTTAGAAAATTTGAATGGTCATCTTTAGTGAGTCTTTCCTCTCATTCATGTTAAATCGATATCTTATTTAAAGAAATTGAATCCAGAACAATTCGAATTAACGACTTATTGATATACACCTAATTTATTTGAAACAACTAATTAGGAAATTCGAAGTTCGAGATGGATTTATATGAAGTTTGAGATGAATTTATATTAATTGAGGCTCAACACTGATAGTAGCTATTACGGCCAAGCCCAAGTTCCAATTAGGATAAGACAATGAGATTTATAGTGCAAACAATAAGAGTAAGGAGATTTCTTTTTGCACCCTTCTTTTTTAACTACACCCGTCACTTTTTTTATCACTTTCCCTCCCTTAAAAATACTCTTATTTTAGAAGTATCTAAAATTTTCATATTTTTAAATTTTAATTCCCAAAATGTAATGAAAATGTCGAAAAGTAAAAGATAAATCTGAAAAACATGTAAAAAAAAATTAACTTCTAAAAGAAAACAATATTTGGGAAGCCTTTCCTGTCACGTTACAAAATACTCGCTGCCAAACTAAATTGTGATACATATTTTATTTCAAAAAGTGCAACCCAAACCCATTTGCAACAACTAGAAATGCTTCTGAGCATGTAGAAGTGAGTGGGCTTGAGCCTTTTAAGACTTGTGCTGCCAAGATTGAATTGTGCCAGCTTTTCAACTATTTTTTTTATAGTTAATCTTCTAGGATTATCAATAATAAAAAATTAAGATGATGAAATGTATGATTCTCACAATTAATAAAAGAGAATATGTATGTGTACCTTTTTTCATTAGTGAGACTTTTCTTCAATGTTTTTTGATTCCTTGATAGAGGAAGAAAACAATATTTTATTTCCTTTGACTCTTCTTTCTATTTTCTCTATCTTTTGGAATGGTGGTTAGGGTTAAAAGAATATTTTAATATCTAAAAGTTGACTTATTTTATATTAGTGGATATTAATTCCTTAAAATCACTACTTTTATCAAATAGTAATTATCTTTAAAAATTGTTCCACTTAAACTCATTAACAATTTAGTCTATAATTATTAATTATTTATTTATTAGACCTTAATAAGTCACATATCTCTATCATGAGACATTAAATCTTATATTTTTTACCTAAGAATTTAAGATAGTCTTTATTTATTGTAACATAAAATCTTAAAAAATGTTAATAGTGTATTTCTTTTAATGTATTAGTTACAAAATTATATAAAATATAGTTCTATGTTCCTATTTATAATACCTATGATTGAAATGATTTTTGTTCCTTTTTATAAGACTCAATTTATAATGTTGTTTACATTAATTTTATTTTTGCATTGAAATCATCATAATTTTTTTATCCATAGAAATTAAACACCATATTAGAAGATTTATAATAGTTTACACATCATATTCAACCAATTAAATTATACTCCTTTTATATTGAAATCAATATATAAATTCGGTATCTCGTGTTAATTTGCATACTTAATTTATTTTATCAAAGACTAATCGGTGATTTAGACCTAATTAATCTGCAATAGGAAACAGGTCAATTGAGTTAGACCCGTTGGATTGGATTAATAAAATTTCATTTTTAATTTTTTTAAACAGATTAATCAGCCGATCTATTAATTCATCTTTAAGCAAAGTGGAATGTTGTTTAAACCCATTTTAAAAAAATGAAATGCGTTAAACCTGATTTGTTTTTCACAAGTTATTTGCAAAGCAAGAAGAATTGACCTGCATTGTTGTCCCTATTTTTGTATTACTTTATTTTATTTGTGATTGTTGTCCTATTTTTGTATTACTTTTTTTATTTGTGACTGTGTATTCATTTTCTTGTCAAAGAAGGAATAGAAATAACAATATGACAAATATCTTTATTCAATGTCACTTTCCAACCTTATCTCTGACTTGACTCTTAGGGAACTTAATTAAGCTTACAGTTCTCCAAGAATATGTAGAACATCCTACTCTCTTCACTTTTGTCTTGTGAACGTACAGGAGGGATTTTGAAATGGTCAATGAATCCCATGAAAAAAATTGTCATTTCTGTTTCGAGAAATATTTTTGTTGCTTTTATCTTCTTTTTTTCACTAACATTGTTTCATTTTCTTTTTATCTTAAAAATAACATAAAATGTACTAATGGGGTTTTATTCGGCCAAAAGGTTAATCGCTAGTCACATGATAAATTAAGGTTTGAATTACTGTTAAAAAATATATTCATATTTAGTATTTTAGTCTCAAACAAAATTATCTCTAATAAAAAAGAAAACCAAAAAATATAATAATGGAAAGGGTATAATGTGATTAATTTAATGTTTTAATGGGTAAATTATGGTTTAAAAAACGGGTAATTTCTACCATGCCTTTGTATTTAATGGGTACTGATACTTTTTATGAATAAATTAATAAATAATAAACATGTGTACTTTTGAGTTTCATGTTATAGGTAATATAGAATAGATAATATGACTTATTATTTAATGTTTTGATTTTGAAAATTGAAATGATTTTTCAAATGTGATTAAAGTAACGTATCATTAAGCGTGTAGATCAATTTAAATTTCAGGTATGTAATTGCATTTAATATTTAAAGACCTAACAATTTTATCTGATTCAGACATTGTTGCTCTCAGACTTTCAATAAAAAATATAAGTGATCTATGAAAAAAAGTTGAATATTCAAATATTTTATTCAAACATTTCTAGTGCATTATACTCCTTTTGCCACAAGGGCATTTTTCTCCTAGAATGAAATTGAAGGGTACCCTACCTTCATAGGCCCTAATGAGATCATTATATTTAGGGGCAAGCAAACATATCTGACCCAACTCAAAATCAAGAAAATAAAAAAAATGGCATTTGGGTGGGTTCAGATAGGTTTAAAAAAGGTTTTACATAGGTTTTTTTGGTCGGTAACGGATTCAACATACTTGACCCATTAGAACCTGAAATTGATTGAATCATTAGGTCTAATAAGAGGATGTTTAAAAACCAAGGTATAAAAGCTTTGTTAACCAGATTCATCCTTCATTTTTCATCTAGTGTTGCACTGTTCCCTTTTCATATCCAAACCCTAAAATTGTTCTCTCCCAAATAACACACGGAACTCCCTTCGCTCCCTTCTCATGAATCTCCTTTTTTTTACTAAAGTTGATTAGTTAAAATTTTGAAAAAAAAAATAAAACTGATAAAAAAAAATTTAAAGCTAGCATAAAAATGATCTAAAATAGTTTTAACTTAAAATCAAATTATTAACAAAACTAAACATACAGGACCCTTGTTAAAAGGTATGATACTGCTATTGTCAATAATCACATTCATGAGAATATTATTATTAAAAATGTTATTTAAGGAAATATTTAAAAATTTGGTTGGTTAGATATTAACATTTCTAGGAATATTTTTAAATTTTAAAATAATTGAAATAAAAAAAATTATTAGTGGGTTATAAAATAACTTCCCTCGTTCTCGTGGGAAAGCAATTTACCCATCCCTAACTGTGGAAATAAAAAAAGAATCAAAATGTGTTGTAACTACATTCCCGGGAATGAACAATACTTGAATTTTATTTTCTTAATTTTAAATTTAGTCTTTCTATTTATCTTAAATTTTAAATTTATTTTTTTTATAATTTAATTCATCAATTCAGTTTTTAATTTTTTTTATAATCCTGATATTTTAATACTTAATTCTGGAATTAGATGTTAACTATTATTTGTGAGTCTTGCCGTCACCTGATGGGACGTTATTTGGGTGCACTATTAAAAAAATAAAAAGCTCTTTTCTCTCTCCTTTGCGTTGCCCTCTGCAACTCATTTCTCTCTCCTTTGCGTTGCCCTCTGCAACTCATTTCTCTCTCTTCTCTCATGTGTATATCGCAGAAGAAAAATGGAGATGTCAATGGAGCAAAAGAAAGCAAATGAACTGGTTGAAAGGAAAAAAATGTGGTTTCAGAGTCATGCCATTACATACGTCAAATATATAAACCCCTTTCAAAGCATTTTTCTGTTCATTCATATATTAAAAATCATGGTCTTTTAATTTCCTTAGGCGCAATGTTGTGAGTTACTGTTAGTGAAGTATGTACAAGAAATTATAACCGGCTCATTTGTTTTGTTTCGTTTTTTTCTGCTTTTAGCAAACAAGACCTTTGAAAAAGTTGCAACGTGGGGCTTCATGTGAGCATGATTTTGTACCTGCTGCAAGAGTATCATTTTGACCCTGCAACTGCCGCTATTGTAATATTCCTGTGGAACTAAATAAGTGCAGAGGGCAACACGTGAGAGAAAAGAGAGAAATGAGTTGCAGAGGACAAGGTAGAGGAGAGAGAAAAGAGCTTTGTATTGGATTGAGATTTTGATAGAATATTTTGACAAAAATAATCTTAAAGATTTTAAAAGATTATGTGGGATTGTATTGATTTTGTGGGATTTTAAAAGATTTTTTTTAAAAGACTTTTTACAATCAGGATTCTTAACCTAAGATTTTAATGGATTTCTAACACAGATTTTTAAGATTTCAAAATACTTTATGGATTTTTAAGATTTTGAAAGATTAATACATTTTAAACAAAAAAATAACGGAAGTTACAAAAGTGAATGAAAAAGATGATAAATAAATTATAATGTTTGAATAAAGAAAATAAAAACGATAGAAATTTTAAACCTTTTAATAACAAAGTCATTATTGCCTAAAAAAATAATAACAAAGTGATTCTCACTTCATGTTCGCCTAATTATTAGCATTTCTCTACATATCTGAACCTATATTAGTCCTCCATATATTAGCATCTTCTCGTTCCTGCTCTTGTGTTTGAACAATGGGTTCATGATCATTATCTTCGTAATTTGGTAACACTGAAGATGAAGATGAAGACTCGTCAGTAAGTTTCACTGGAAATTCATCAGAACGACATTCTTTGCGAAGAAAATTATGAAGTGCTGCACATGCCAACACAAGCTCTGCTTGTGTTTTAAATAAAAATGGAGGTGCTGACTTAAAAATTGTGACCAAATATCAAATATCCTCTCAATCACATTCCTTAAGGATGCATGCCGAAGATTAAATAATTCCTTTTCATTTTCAGGGTCATTACCGTGACCTGCAAAATCTTGTAGATGATATCGTACACCTCGATATGGGGCTAAAAATTTGCGTCGATTAGGAAATCCACAATCCACTAGATAATACTTACCTTGGAGCACTTTAAGTCCATTCTTCCTTGCCAAAGCATCACTTAACACCTTGGAATCATGTGCTGAACCCTCCCACCCGCTAAGAACGTACATGAATTCCAAATCAAAGTTACAAGCAGCTAATACATTTTGTGATATATTTCCATGACGATCACGATAACTGCTTACATCTCGTCCTTTTACTGATGCGGGAATATGTGTACCATCAATAGCTCCAATGCAATCCTAAAGTGTGTGTATCAATAATCATAAATATTATTATAATAATCACAATTATAATTATAATCTTGTTATAATTAGATAATGATCACATACCTTAAAATAAGGATAAAACCTTGTGCTTTCCCTTATTTTTGCAGGCATAGTTGAGCCTGGTCTAACCATTAAATCAGGTGCTAATGAGTTCAGAGCTTTCAAAATCTTGTGAAAATTTTCACTTGTAGCAAATTGTAATCGGCCAAATGTATTGCGGATTACACAATATCGAGTGTTCTGGCCGACAATCTGTAGGAATGATGCAAGCATTTCTTCAACGCAAATAAATCTTGTATCCTCCAAAGGTGTTTTTTCTCTTATAATCGTGCACAACTTTCGAAATACATCAGGATACATCCTATATACTTGTCGAAAGATTGCAGGATCATCATTTAATGCTTTGTGTATATAGTCATATCCCCGACTAGTAATTTGTCGTCGAGTTAATGGACGTTCAATATGTTCACCATGCATCATATTCAAAAACTGATTTAATATATCTATTAAAGCATAAATTGCCATCACATATGTGTATGTGGCTTCATAAAATTCTTCATTTGTTTCCTCGTCATCTATATCTTCATCATTTGTATCTTCATTATATATATCTCCATCCATTTCTTCGTTCTTTATGTCATGGTCATGGTTATAAGTCAATATCAAAGTTAATATCAAAGTTAATACAAATTCATATATAAAATAAATATAACTAAAGTTTAACCACAACAATTTCACAAAATATATAACCTAAATACTTCAACCATAATAGTTCGACCAAAAAACAAACCAAATATTTCAACCAAAATACAACCATAATAGTTCGACCAAAAAACAAACCAAATACTTCAACCAAAATAGAGACCCAAAAGATATAGTTCAACAAACTCACGATGTTTAAAATAATATGTTAATAATAGATGATCAAAATATTAATTATTCCCTAACTTAAAGTTTATCCAAGATGAGCGTTCTTCCGGTGACATCTTCAAGAAAAAATCCTTTTTTGCTTTAGTATTTAACAATTAAGCTGTCTTGAAACGCGTTATGTCATCCAAATTTGGAATTTCTTTTATAACATCCCAAATAATACCCTCGAGCTCTCTATCTCTATCTCTATCTTTTTCTCTTTTCTCCATCATGTTGGATATTTTTTCAAAATTCACAGCAATAGTCCCAATGCCAACAGAAAGATTTTCCAGAACGTTGCCTTGATTGTTGATCCCAACAGCGCTTGAACTCCCTCCATACTCGGATCTCCTTCGCTTGTGACAGTTTTGTTTTTCTATGGGAACCTCTGAATCTAAAGGGGGGTGGGATGGTGGACTTGGTTGGTTTGGTGATGGAGGCTGATATGCTGGTTCATAGTTATTTGGTGTTATGAATGTATCACTATTAGGATCATATGAAAATTCTTCTATCCCAACAGTTCTATTTTCTGGCTCAAAAGTTGTTGCATCAGTATCATCTGGATCGACTGATATAGAATTATTCCCGCTAGAAACTCCACCCCCAACAACGATCTTCAAATACTCATAATCAACCATACTTTTTCCTCGAAGTTTGCTGTGACTTGGGTGGGACTAAAAAAAAATCATTGTTAATATACTACAAATATTATAATTTACTAAATTTATAACTATTGATATATTTAAAAGATTATGAACTTAGCTCACCTTTAAGTAATCTTTCCATACATCCTCATGAGCAGTGAAAGTTTTTCCAATTGGGTCCCATCCAAAGCCAGAGTTGTTGCGCATAAGGGTTGACATCATGTTATACTGGTTTCGAAACCACTTCATCCGACTCAAATAATGACTATAAGTTTTAGGGAATTTAGTTTTTGCATTGAGTTGAGGAAGTATTATTCGTTCTACATTTTGTTTGCTAAGTGACCCATTGGCATCACGCAATCCCCTATTCATAGCATCCACCAAGAGGTGCAACAACTCATTGGTATCCTCCATAGTCCAAGATACATAATTATCTTTGTCTCTACTCTTTCCTTTGTTATTTTCTTGTGAATCCCCCATTTGATCGCTAATATATATATAAGAAACTAGTTATTTGACAAAAATAGTTATTGTTTCCTAATTGTCAAAAGTATAGTGACTATATCCCGAATAATATACAATTCAATAGAAAAACCAATAAAAAACTACCTAATAATAAAATAAGGGTCATGCTAACATGCGCACTTAGGGCACATGTTAAGGATACTTTCAATAGTAACTATGTCTTAAAAACAACAATTTTTGACTTTTAAAAAAGTAAATTGCACAACTTTCAATGCAAAATTTCTATACATAATACACTAACAAGTGTCTTAAGGGCACATGTTAGCATTTTCCATAAAAATAATACTCATATATCATAAAATCATTTAAAAAAAAACTATTAACAAAATAACAATAATAATAACACAATAACAATTAAAAAATTATTAACACAATAATAATAATAATAACACGCTGTCAAAAAAATAATAATAACACATTAATAATTAACATTTTAATAATAACACAAGAAAATAATAATAATAATAATGGACGTTGTAAAAAAACAAGTTGAAGAAACAGAAAAAAAAAGAGTTTTTTATTTTGATTTGCATATACAGTACTAAAAAAAAAGCAATATGAAATCTTGATGCATATCAATTGTCATTCTTTTGATGCATATTCATTGCCTGGACGTTGAAAACAATATGAATACGAAATCTTGAAGCATATACAGCACCCTTTTCTTTTGATTTGCGTAATATACATATAGTATGAACAATATTGACTATCGATTGCCATTAAAAAAATAGGTAAAATTGATTGAAAAGTTGTAAGAGAATGAACCTGGTAGTGGTTTGTGTCTTGTTCGGCAGGAGAAGAAAAAGTCTTTGGAAGATTATGAAAAGTCTCAAGGGTTTGGGTGAGATTGTTAGAGGAGTATTTTATGTGTATTTCTAACTAAAAAGTCTCTCAAAATCCATTCCACAAAAGAATCCATCAAAATCTATTTACTTTTGAATACCAAAAGACATTTTAAAAGTGGTAAGAAATCTCAATTGAACACCAACAAATTTTGTTGCCCTGAAAAAAAAATCTTTATTGTCTTAATTGAATACCACAAGATTTGCTTATATTTTATAAAAGTCTTGATTGAATACCACAAGACTTTTTAATCATAAAAAAGTCTTTTAAAATCCTTTGAAATCTTAATCCAATTTAATTTTAGGATTGAAAATCAAATTAACGGGGATTAAAAAAATAAAATATTCAATTGATAAATTAAATTATATGATGATTAAATTTAAAATTGAAACAAATAAAAAGATTAAATTTATAATTAAATATTTTTTGTAAGAGAGGAAGCCTAGGGTGATTCACTTCTACAAGTGATTTATTGTGAACTAAATGTATTTAAATCATTAAATTCCTGTCACACATATAAGCATGTGAGAAATTGACTTTTTTGTTATCTTTTTTAGACTATCTTTGTCTTTCGAAATTATACTGTTTTTATAAAATAGATTCACGATTACTTGTTAACACAGTTGTTATGTGACGTATTTTAGATGAACATTACAGAAATAAAGCAGCTTGAAAAGAGACAAAAGAAATCAAATCTATATATGATATATCCTTCATATTAGATCTTTTTTCTTTCTCCCTCTACCTCTGACCATCCTCCTCCACCGATGTCAAAGAGCAACATAGGCATCAAAATCAAATGCATCGATGTGTTGCAAGTTACTCATCAAAATTGAAATCAGCCTTCTAAAAATAAGGCAACGATCTGTTTGTGTGGAAGGAAAAATTCATACCCATAGAATTTAGAAAAAAAATGTCTAACTCAAATGCACACAAAATGTTCAACTAAATATCACAACCAAAAAACTAGTTTAAAGAGGGAAAGTTCCTAAGTTTGAAAGTAGGTACAAACCATGTGGTGGGAGAATTAGGAGAGGAAAGGCGATGAGGAGAAGAGAGACGATCGTTCACTAGAGAGGAGGGAGACGCCGCCAAAAATTTCCACCAGCGACGAATGATGAGAGTGATTTCCTAAATGGGGTTGGGAGAATCTAGTGTAAGAAACATGAAATTAATGGTCCACGATGCACCACTTATTAAGGGTATTCACTTTGGACTTCATCTTTTAAAAAACTTTGAACTATATTTTCAACGTCACATTCTTCGGAATAAGATTTTAGTCCCAAAGTTCTGTTATATTATTTCAATTTAAATATTTCTTATTTTTATTCTTATTATATTTCATTTCCTTTCACTTTATAAATACACCCGTAGTTACTAAGAACTCAACATTACATCTTAACATTACATAAGACAATAATTATAACATCATATTGAGTATATGTTTGAATAGTTGTTGATAAAATTAATTTTAAATGAAAATAATTTTATAAAATTGATTTTAATTAAATAAATTCTAAATTTTTTAAATTTTAAATCAGACCTATAAAAATATATTGGAAATTAATTTTTAACGAAAATCAATTACTTAAGATGAAATTAATTCAAACTGAAACCAAACACTGAGAATGAATATGGAATAATGGGAAGACATACACATGAGAAGTGATGAGAAAATTATAAAGCTTTTGAAGAAAAAAGGTTTAGCTGTCACAACTGAAACGCTAAAGACAAAACAGTTGTCAGCCCCACTTTTTGTCGTTTTTGCTTCGTTCGCATCCTCACTCGCTTCCCTGTGTCGGTCTCATCCAACTCAGCATGGATTTTTCTTTTACTCATTTATTTTTTGCCTTTTGTGTGGCTGTTTTATTCCTCGTTACAAAATTATTTGTCGTTATTTAGTAATTTCCACGAGACTATTTTTTTTTATCTTTCTTAAGAGTGAATTTAGAAAAATTAATTAATTAAATATGTATTATATAAGTATTTTATGTATGAATTATTTTTATAATTAAAACTAAAATCAATTACCATTATATAAACAGTAAATCATTTTTTTATAACTTATCTTAAATAATTTATTGAAATAAATTTAAAATCACTTAAAACCATTTCATAAAATAAGTTATAAATAAAATAATCTAAACATACCATAAAAAGGAAACAATTATAGAGATGATAAATTATTTTGTTGTGTCTACATAAATTTATCTTTTGAAAATATTTTTGTCATTATTATTAATAACATGACATATATTTAAATATAACATGTTAAAAATATTTTTTTATTGAGTAAGCATGACATTGGTGTAAAATATCTTAATTAATATTTAATATTATTGATAATTACTTATCACTAAACAATCTAATTGATTATTTTAATGATTAGATAATTCTCTTTTGATATTTTTTATTCTATAACAAACAATCTTAAGACTCTTATTCAAATGTTTAAGTTCAATTTTAGGTGGATTAACAATATGTTGGTTGTTAATCACTTCGAAATGACATATGATCTAATATACTCCTATACATGCATGTCATGTTTTGGTAAATAGTAACAAAACATATTTTTATTTTTGAGAATATATAAAGATAAAAATTAGTTACTTTAAAATCAATTAAAGTTTAATTAATCATTTGCTTCATGTATTCATTCTAATTTTTTTGTTTCAGTTCTTATAGCTTAAAATTCGACTTTTAAGTTCCTATTTTTTTTATTTACAGAGACGTTTAAGTTCCTCTACACATATTTTTGTTATATTTTGTTTTATGTAGGTTTAAATTATAAAACTGCTACAAAACAGAGACACGAAAACTAAAATATAAAAAAATTGCTCGTATAAGAATAGATAACAAGATCAGTGATTAATTAAATCAATAATTAAAATAAAATTTATAATATTTATAGATATTAAAAATAAACTAATTAAAAAATTTCCATGCTTTATACACACATTAAAAATACTCCAATCATTAATTAAAAAAATAACAATTTAGCTGATGAAAAAGTTTTTTTGTTTTGTAAATTTAATATAGAAGTTTAAAAAGCGTGCTGCAAAAACAATAATTAAGTAAGTGAGAACAAAAATAGGTACTTGCATAGTCACATTTATCATTTATTTATTTATTATAGTAAAATAGAAAAGTAAAAGGCGAATGATACAGAGAAAAACAACACAAGATTTCTCAATATATGAAATTAAATATTATTACTAATTGATTGAACCGTTCTAAGCGCGAGTAGCGCAGGTTGACGCAGTCGAGCGAGTGAGCACATTTCTCGTTCGATTCCCGATGGTGACGTGGACGGGATATTTCCACAGATTCCACTTTCACACTGGATAAGGCACGAGCTCGCCACACGCCCGTACCCAAGTTAAGTCTCATCCATCCACGTGTCTCTCCATCCAACGGCCCAAAACAAATCCTCTCCCCCAAAATCCCCAAATTACCCTTCTCCGCTATTATTTATATCATCCTTGCCCCTTCCCCTTTTGCTTCACACACAATCTCAGCCTCCATAGCAGCCCTTGCAATCTCAATCTTCTCTTCTTTTTTCAGGATACCCATTTCGTTTTTCTTCTCAAATGGCCCTTTCTTGTTCCAAAGTTTCAAGCTTTTCTCTCTCACCCGTTGTGGGTGGTGGTGATGTTTTTAAAAATCTCACTTTTTCTTCCTTTTCTTTGAGTTTTTCTAATAAGCGTGTTGGTGGAATCAAGAACTTGAGGGTGCGTGCTGCTGCTTCAAACGCACCAGCTCCACTCGCTGGGGTCATATTTGAACCCTTTCAAGAGCTAAAGAAGGATTATCTTGCTGTCCCAATTGCACACAATGTTTCCTTGGCTCGTCAGAACTATGCTGATGAGTCCGAATCTGCAATCAACGAGCAGATCAAGTATGGTTCTTTTCATTCTTCAACGTTTCATTAGTTTTTGTTCTATGGTTTCTTGGTTGGAATTTTCTAAAGAGCTAAAGATCCATTTTTTAACAGCTGAAAATGAGAATAGCACATGCTTTGTGCGCCTTTTTTAATGTTTTTTTTTATACCAAACTTAAATGAAGTCTTTGATGTGTTTTATGATGCTGTTTAGAATTAAAATTAGAGCTTTATCTTAATATTTGTTTTTGTGTAATAAATCTTTACATTAAAGATCAACATAGAAATCTCTGGGTACAACTCATTTTAATATCACAAAAGCACATAAAGAACTGCATATTCATTTTTTTAGCTTTAATTTAATGCTTCAGGTATTACTTTCATTTTTATATTTACTTATTTACGTTTAATTTTTTAATTGAAAGTCATTTTGCTAAGATTAATTAATTGCACAAAAACTCCTAGAGAACTGCATGCTCATTTTTTTTGGCTTTAATGCTTGTTGGCATACTTTATTCCTATCTATTTATTTAGGGTTAATTGTTTGCTTTTTATTTTTATAAAAAAAATAAAGTAAAAGTTTTTTTTTGTCTCTCAAATCTGGTTGCAGTGTGGAATACAACGTTTCCTATGTGTACCATTCCTTGTTTGCGTACTTCGACAGAGACAACATAGCTCTCAAGGGACTTGCCAAGTAACTAACTCCTAACCTTTTGCTTCTTCTATTTTTGTTATTTTATCAAATTCTCGAAAGGGTTATTAATTTCATGTGCTGTCTTGTGGAGAACAGGTTCTTCAAGGAATCAAGTGAAGAAGAGAGAGAGCATGCTGAGAAGCTTATAAAGTATCAGGTTTGTGTGTTACTCTTGAACTCTCTTTCAAGTTGCAAGCCTTTAAAGTTATTAAAACTAAGTTTAATTTCGATGCGGGATAAAGATTGTGTTTATACGGTTAACTAACTAGAAATTAGTTATATATAAGTTTTAAAACAATTGTTACAATAGTAAGTACTTTCAAAATAATCATTACAATAATCAATTTTAACATGCATGGAACTTTAATTTATAATTTGATAATACTTTAAATGAAAGTTTATACTATTAACACATTCTAATTAAAGTTTACACTGCTTCGGGGAAACTCTAGTTTAATAGTTTAAGGCTTTGAGTTTTTAGAGATAATTACTCTTTGTTGGTAGAGCTAGTCCTTGTGTATCATCTAGATCACAATATGACGACGCACAGTTAATAGATAATTGAGTTTTTTAAAAAGCATATTTGAGTTTGATTCCTGTATGTGTATGAGAAAGCCTTTCTTAGAAAATTAATTTATCCACTTTAGTGATCTTTATGTTTCGAAAATAAATTAGTCTTTAACTATATTTGGGAGATTTCTTTAGTGAAAAAAAAATGATCTAGTGCTTGTCAATATTCCAAATTTCAGTAGGATTGTCTTTTTACAAGTTGAGACTTATTGACATGCATATAACTTTTGTTTGTATAGAACATTCGTGGTGGACGAGTGGTGCTGCACCCTATCACAAGTCCTCCCTCAGAATTTGAGCATTCGGAAAAAGGGGATGCCTTGTATGGTGAGTTTTCCGTTTTCGTTACTCAAAAACTTCTATCTTTTTAGTTATATTGATGTTTTTTGTTTGCAGCTTGACAAAGTAGTCTTGTCAAGTTGTGCTAGACATTTTCATTTATCATATTTCACATGTTCAAACCATTATCTATGCTGACTTGTTTTTCTGTTTTCCTACTTTGTCTTGATTCAGCCATGGAACTAGCTCTTTCTTTGGAGAAGTTGACAAATGAGAAACTTCTGCATGTTCACAGTGTAATGCCTCTAACCTTGGAATGAATTTGTTTTCTAACAAAAATCACAAATTATTATACCTATAGTTCGTAAGGCTAAATGGTCAAATCTAAGTTTTGTGCTTATTTGTTTGTTGCTTAGCTAGTGTCTAGTTAAGTAATCTCCCTTGTTTTTTCTTGAACAATAGGTGGCAGATCGTAACAATGATCCTCAACTAGCAGACTTCATTGAGAGCGAGTTCTTGTATGAGCAGGTAAAACTTGGCTAAATGTTGTCCAGTTGAATTCATAGTATGGTTGGATTTCATTAAGATATAAGACACCTTGACAAATGCATGTAATACAATACTATATACTATATACCACTTTTTTAAATCTTTTTTGTGTGCATGCGTCTTAAAAATATATTTAAAGTTAAAGAGGACAAGTTCTTGTTCACAAATCACAGACCTATTACCTAATTTTAATATGGATCATAAATTTATTTTTTCATTGTAGATCATAATTATTTTTTTGCTTTAGTTGTCTTGAATGTTGTGGTTGTGGCACATTTTTGTACTCATTTATAATGTGGGTATATGACATGACAAGAGAAATCTCTTGAGCATTTTCCTTCAAAAGGTCAGTATAAGCTTTTGTTAAGGCCAGCTTTCAATAAGACCATGTTATTATTTTGAAAATATTTCTGAGAAACAGCAACAAACTACTAATTAACCAAACTAAAGTTAAGGAGTTATATTTACGTCATTTACATAGAGTAACATCGTGGTTTCCTTTGTACAGGTTAAATCAATTAAAAAGATTGCAGAGTATGTGACTCAACTGAGATTAGTTGGAAAGGGTCATGGTATGCAAATATCCTCTTCATCTAGCCAAAAAGTAAACAAGATTTAGTTTTTATTGTGTTCTAAACTCTAATAGAATTTGTTGTTACTTGCAGGTGTGTGGCACTTTGATCAAAGGCTTCTTCATGATGAAGATCTATAATCTTTGAACAGCCTCTGTTTTCTATACATATGGTCCTATGTGAAGTTATCACCGTGTTGTTCTGTTTGTAGTAATAGTGAATAAGTGTGTTGTTCTGTTTGTAGTAATAGTGAATAGTGAATAAGTGTTCCTCTCCTAGGTGATAAAAATGTAGGGAACTTTGTGCTTGTATTATAGTTGTTGGTAGAATGGTAGTAGTAGTATTATTATGTGCAATCTCATATATGTTTGTACCATGTAATCATTTTATTAGAAATAAAAAATGACGTTCGGTTACTTGGGTTCTCAAGTGCAAATCCGTTGGTTTGAATTTTTTTATAAAAAAAATTAGGAAAATGCCCCTTTAAATGATGATTAATGAATCTGGATATAGAATTGGACCGGATAACTTGCATAAATTTTGACTTAACTACTTATAAAAGTACTTCCTTTTTTGAAATATAAGTAAACTATATCAATGATAGTTCCTCTTGTTTTAAATATAAGTAAAATATATCATGTTCTAATTAAAATTGAAGTTCAGCTTATAATTTGAAACAAGAGGAACTATCATTGATATATTTTACTTATATTTGAAAAAAAGGGAGTACTTATATTTTGGTTCATAATAATTTTACCATATTTTTCTTAGAACAATCAAATGATAGTCTAGATCAATTTAACAAGTAAACTCAAGTTTAAATTTTGATATGTGGTTGTCTTAAATTTTTTAAGATAAGACATTTTTCGTTAATAATAATTTTATATGGTAAATTTTTTAAGGCATAGTTTTTATTTATAATAATTTTATTTAATTTGAATATGATTTTTTTTCTTAGTTTTAATGAAGAATATGTGATCTATGAAAAAAAAAATATTCTAATATTTTATTCAAACCTTTCTATCACATTATACTTCCTTTGTCACATGGGCCTTTTTCTAATAAAATGAAATTGAAGGATATATTATATTTATAGGCCTTAACAAGATTATTATATTTAGGAGAGAGCAAACATGCCTAACCTAATCAAATCAAATTTTACAGGAATAAATTCTAAATATTTTGATATTTATATGAACAAAAAATATATTTTAACTTATGATTTAAGTTTTAAAAAATATCGCGTAGGTTTAGATTCATCCAAGCTTGAATTTGGGAAAAAATAACATATTTTAATTTTACGAGAATAAAAACATACAAAAAAAATTTGCAATGATGGATTTTAAACTTTTTGATATTTATAAAGACAAAAAAATATATTTTAATCATTTTATGTTCTTACGTGCACACCATAATCATCTCATCATTTATCATCACTATGCCATCCCTTAAGGTTGGAAATTCTTTTGAATTATATCAACTTTACAATTATTTGTTCAATTATTTTTCTAAAATTATATGACCTAATTTGTTTCCATGCATGATTTTTATTTTATTGATTTAATTTGTAAAAGCCAAAATTTCCTTTTTTGTTAACTAAACCCTACACACAATTGAATATGTCTTTTTATATCATTTGACATTTTTCATAAACTTATCAACTAGTCTTATCAAACACTTTCAATTAATCAACTAGTTTATAATTTTTCAACTAACTTCCAACTTTTCAAATCCTAACTTGTAACTTATAAGCTAGTTATGCCAAAGATAGTCTTAATGACGTTTTGGCTGCATTGGTAAGTTTCTACAATGAAGCATGTCCAAAACCAAAAGTGCTTAATATTTTCTGCTTGAAACTAGGCTATTTTTATTCTATTTTTCGTGGCAATTAATTTGAATAACCTAATTTTTTTAAGTTTTCTAAATTGATTGCAAATATAGAAAGCATTCGCTAAGTTATATATTTGGTAGTAAATATTGAAAACTAGGACAATTAATTACATATTCTAGGTAACTAAGTAATTTCAAATTTTGTGCAACGAATTAAAATAACTAATTACTGAATATGATTACATGACTAATTACAAAAAGTAATCAAATGATTTGATTCAGATATGAACAATAAATTCAGATTTTGATTTTTTTTAAAAGATTTGTTTCTAACTTGATTGATTGAGCTCTTTTTCTATGTTGATTGGTTTTCCATGCGGCACACTAATCTATATGTGAATCTATCTTCTTATTAATTTACAGTTTATAAATGTGTGATCATGGCTTGTTCTAATTATTCTTCTCCAAACTCTTATTTTTCAATAAAATTTTTATTGAAGATTTCCATTATGAGGGCTACTACAATATTATGAAGGTGTACTTATCTACAACATTATCCTAATGGAGGCTAGTGGAAATGACAAAGGTCCTAGTGGGACTCTAGAAAAGTTTCAAAATGCATTAGATGCTCCTGAAAAATGAAAGTATCATTCTCTACCTAATTTGTTCTCTTCTTTATCAATGAAAATTGACCCTCTAATTGGTTTAGTATGTTGGTATGAAATTCTTTCACTATGCCACTAATAATTTGTTTTTATTCATTTATTTAGTTTTCTCCTTAATTAATCGGCTCGTCATCAAGTTATTGATATAAAAACACATATGGATGGGGTATATACTAACTAGTATAGGTAAATTTGTTGTGGGATGACAACACTAGTTTATAGAACAAAACTCAAATATAATTTGTTATTAAAGGTATTATTAGAGAATTATATGCATTACCTATATGAAACTTTAATCCTAATTGAAGAATGACACTAAAAATCTTCATATAATTTTTATCCTTTTTGATAGATTGGTTATGGTATTTTTTTATAAAAAAAATTGGATTCAAGCTTTGAGTGCTACGTTTTGTCGTGAAGTTTTTGGAGAAGTGTGATACAATTTCTCTTGAATCTCCAGAAGCTTCATTTAATCATGGACATGGGACTTTTTTTTTAATCCATAAGATATTGTCATGTTTATGAAGCATTGCCCACACTTGGAGAAATTATTCATCTGTGTGAGTATATTATTAATTAATCCTTAACTAATTCACAATAACTACTCATTTGATTGTAAAATCCTATCAATCAACAATTAGTAGTTACGATTATACTCACACCGATAAACAGTTTCTCCAAGAGTAGACAACTCTTCATAAACATGACAACATCATATGGATTGCAAAAAAGTCTCTTGTCCATGATCTAGTGAAACTCTTGAAGATTCAAAAAGTTGTAGCATGTTTTTCCAAAAACTCCAAGACAAAACTTAGCCATCAAAGCTTGAATCCATTTATTTAAAAAAATCTCGTCTTTAATCTTGAGTTCATTCTACTTCTAGCCTTATGATAGGGATATCTTTGTTTGTGATGATATGCCAAATATGGTATTAAGTGAACTTTATGTGCATTTCCTTAAAATCTCTCCAGGATGGATAGTCTTCACTCATAAAGGTGGGAGGCTTAAAGAGGAAAGGCTCCCTCTGAAATGAATTGACCTTGTGAATCTTGGTTTTGTTTGATGAACATGATGATATGAAGAACTATTGTAATTTTGATCTTTATATAATTTTGGTGCCCTTTCAATTGTATTCTTTATGGCATTTTGTATTTATTGTTCTAGACTTAGGCTTCTATGATCTTAGTTTTTTTTATTCATAAGAAGTCCTAAGTGATGTTAAGCTAGTAACTAAACCAAAGTCCTAGTATGCTAAATTAATGGATTACAAAGCAATTGTAACACATTACATGTGTTCAAAATGAACTGGGAAGCATATGAACATGCAGTTTAATTGATTACCCTTTGGGTTAACTGGATACACCAAGTGAATGTTGGTTCAATCTTGAAGAGAAGCATAACCAATCATATTAACTTATTACATGGATCTTGTAATCGATTACATACATACTACTCTGTTTCCTCCAAAATTAATGGCTAGGTTTTAATCGATTGCATGCTACTTGTAATTGATTAAAACATATCAAGATAAGAATTGCTAAGTCATAAGACTATTGAGTCATAAGATGAATCAAGACCCTCAAATAATATTGGTTAGATGTAAGTAAATACAAAAGTTAAAAGTTGCATCTTATATGTGGGCAAACAAAAATATTGCATCCGCATCTAGAACATGAGACAGAAGTTGACAAATGTTAAGCTCTAATGAAGCATTTAATACTTTGAGTCTGAGATTTGTTTTGCAGGAGCTATCTTAAAAACACTTTTCCTAGGATCTATCAGAGTCTTAAGAAGTAAGAGAACATTTAACACTTTTAAGTTAAAACATCCTTAAACACACACTTTGTTGCACCGGCTAACAAACTTGCTATGACAAAAAACATATGATTTTATGTTGAAGTATGCTTTAAGAAAGCTAAAGAGATTGGTTTCGCAGCCTAGAGAAAACATACATTTAATGCAAGCATTAAATGTTTCAATGGACACTTCTTTAGACGCAAGCTTATAGTGAAGAAATCCAACCGTTTAATACAACAAATACTAGTTGAAGAATGATCAATAAATACGAGAAGCTTTGAAGAGTTGAAGTTATGAACCTACACACAAAGAACTAAAATCTCTAGTTCCCTATTCTTAAACTCTATCTCTGTATATTCGACAAGTTTTGAAAGCTCTCAAAACACTGAGTCCTCAGAGAGATAAGACCGAGTGCTTAAGCTATAAATTCATCTATAAAGACGATAAGAACTAGTTAGTATGCAAACAAAATCAATAATAAATTTTCTTATTTGTTTAGAGTTAATAGTGGCTTGATAGAACAAAAAAACTAGGTTGTTTCAATCTTGGTGGAAATCTTGGGTTGTAAGAGTTAGAGGTGACAATGAACAATACTTGTAATTTTGTTAAAGGTAGTGGAACTAAATGAGTTTTCAAGAACCAGATGTAGTCTCAATGGTAGAGACGAAATATTATAAAATTATGTCTTATATCTCTTTATCTTTTGTGTTAACTGACTTAGGATTTGAATTTTATTTTGTTATGAAAAGAAATATTTTTTCAAAATTTGTTGTCATCATTTGATAGTGTTTGTTTGCGAAAACACGTTATCTTCTTTTAAAGCGGCATCAAACGATAGCTTTGTTTTTTGAAAAAGGTTTAGAAATTTTCTAAAATCACAATTATACCCCCTTATGATATTTTCCCTTACAAGAACCAATAATTGCTTAAGAATGCATTAACCAATTACAATGGTTATATAATTGATCATTATTCTTGTTACATTTTGAAAATTATAAATAGCTTCACTCCTTCTCAAGTCAATAAGCACTATTTTCAAAAACCCAATATATTAGACTTTGAGAGGAGACCTCTAAAGCTTGTTTGAACAAGAGTGACTACTACATTACATGGATTGAATCCTTCCCTTGAAGATTATGAAGCTTAGTGACTTTCTAGGTTGAACCTTGTGTTATTCTTTGGTTATCTACACATAAGATAACTTTGTTTCATGATAATAGTTAAATATAAGCTATTTTTTATAATAAAAATATATTGAAAATATCTTTTAAATATTTATTTAGCTGTTATTTTTGGCTAAAATGATAGGAATTGATATTTTCTTATTTATGATTTGCAAATATGAAAAAGAGGGTTTAAAAGTGAAAAAGATCCAGAAAATATAAAAAAATATGAATAAGGAAGATTTTTGGCATCAAGTCCAAGTCCACTCCAACAACTATAAAAATAGAGTCAAGGTAAGGAGAAAACACACCACCCCAGAGACTCTCAGAGCTCTCTAATGAATACATTATAAGTTTGAGTATCTCAAATAGAGGAAATCTTTTTTTATGTCCTTTTTCCATCCCTTCTCTTCCATCAGTTTCTAAACCCCATTTTCAAGTGTAAGACCTCTTATGACTATGAGAGACTAAACCTTTAGCTAGGGCCTGACAGGCCTAAAAAGTCAAAAGATGTATTGTACACTTCATATTTATCAATGCAAACAGGTGTTTTCTTTCCTATTATCCTTTCTTGCTTTAAATTTCATGCATTGTTCATCCTTGCATCATATTTAGAGGTTAGATGCTCGACAAAGGATAATCCTTAATAGAAATACAAGGAAGGTCTTGCATGCATCTGTTTTAGGAATTAGTCGCTCGACAGAGGATAATTTCTAATAGAACTAAAGCAAAGGGGTATCTTAATAAAATCATTACTAGACATAGAGTGATTGCATTATACTCATGCCTCAAAGCAAGCATCTAGAATTAAAATTTCATGCATCTTATCTATTGATTCTTTGCAAAGACATTTGGGAGATAGGTAGGTAAGATAGATTTGTTATCATGAGACATCAGAGACAAGTATTATAACAAATGTGGGTAGGAAGAATTCACCAAGTTGATAGAGAAAAATCTAAAATAATACATCTTAGGCAAATAAGGTAGGCTAGGTCCCGACATCATCACATTCTGCACTCATCTTTTTTTTATCATTATCTCTATCTTTTAATTTTCTTATCTTTTACATTAAATTTTATTATCTATTTTATCTTCTACCCTTTTTTTCTTTATCATCTTTTAATTTAAATATTTTATCTTTTCTTCTAAATCTTTAATTATATCCTATCTTTCTTTATCTATTATTTTGTTTCCTTATCTCTTACTTGTAAATTGGGTTTGCATTAATCTAAGTACAAATAAAGTACCTGTGGAAATCGACACACGGACTTCCGAGTGCTTTACTACTTGTGAAAATTTTGGTGCACTTGCCAACGAGTTAACATTCCATAACTTGATGATCCAAAGAGGGGATTTATGAGATAAGTCTTCTCATAGTTTCTTTATGCTAGTGTTCTACAAAGAGTGATATGGATTTCACGACAATGAGTTGTTCCAAACTCTCCTAAATTGCTTCCACTTTACCTGTTGGACCTCAAAAGCTCTTGACTACACTCCTTGATGTGTTCTAATGTGTAACTTGAATTTTTCTAAGCTCAAAACACCTATGCTAACAACATAAGACACAAAACATGTAACAAATCCTAAAAAAGGGGAAAGTAAAGAAAACAAGCTAAGCCTAAGGCCTATATGCAAACTATGTGATGTAAATACTTATCAAATGCTATGTAATGATGAGAATAAATTTAACGCATCATGGAACAAAACTCAAATACAATTCCTTAGAACTTGATATTATGCTCTAATTAAAATTGAAGTTTCAATTTTGTAATGTGTATCAAATGTATTATTAGAGAATTATATGAATTAACTACAAGAAAATTTAATCATGATTGAAGAACAACGCTCAAAATCTGTATATAAATTTTATCATTTTTTATAAATTGATGATGACAATTTTTATTAAATAATTGGATTCACGCATGACCTGTTAAATTTTGTTGTGGAGTTTTTGGAGAAACATGCTACAATTTATTGAATCTCCATGAGTTTCACTTGATCATGGATCAGAGATTTTTTTGCAATTCATATGATATTGTCATGGTTATGAAGCATTGTCCACTTTCATAGAAATTATTCATCGATGTAAGTATACTACTAGTTAATGATTAACTATTTAACAATATCTACTAATTGTTGATTGATATGATTTCACAATCTAATGAGTAGTTACTATTAATTAATAGCATACTCACATCGATGAACAATTTTTCTAGGAGTGGGCAATGCTTCATAAAAATGAGAATATTATATGGATTGCGAAAAATTTCTCCCACCTCCATGATTAAGTGAAGCTCCAGGAGATTCAAGAAGTTGTAGGACGCTTCTCCTAAATCTCCACAATGAAACTTAACCGTGAAAGCCTAAATCCAATTATTTTAAAAAAATATCATAATCAACTTATCAAAAATGATAAAGTTTATGTGTAGATTCTTAGTATCGTTCTTCATTCAGGATTAAAATTTCATGAAGGCCATTCATATAGTTCTCTTATAATACCTTTAATACACATTATAGAAGTGAAACTTCAATTTCAATTAGAGCATAATATAAATAACTTCTAAGGAATTACATTTGAGTTTTGTTCCACAACCTGTTGTGGTCATGCCACAACAATTCCAGATTATGTTGTAGTCATACCACCCATGCTAGTTAGTATATTCCATCCAATTGTGCTCTTATATCAAGAACTTGACGACTGGCTTGTTAATTAAAGAGAAAACAAAAAAAAAAGATCAATAGCATAATATAAGAATTTCATAATAGCAAAACCAATCAGAGGGCTAATTTTCATTGATAAAGAAAATAACAAATAAGGAATCCAAAGTGATTGATACTTCCATTTTTTAGAACTTGTGCATCCAATGTATTTAGAATTCATGAAAAAATTGTAACTTTTGCAAAGTCCCACTAGGATATTGGTCGATTTTAGAGATTATAGTGAGTTTCATTAGAAAAATATTATAGATAGATCATAATATTGTAAACTCCCCATTACTAATAACATGAATTGAGAAAAAGAATAATTAAAATAAGTCATAACCACACATTTATAAACTATAAATTACTAAAAAGATAGATTCACATATGAGAGATTAGAAAGCCACATAGAAAATCAATCATCATAGAGACAAAGCTCAATCAACCAAGTTAAAAAATTCTAGAAATTATTCTAAAAACAAGTCTTTTGAAAAAAGAAGCAAAAATCTAGAATTTGTTGTTGCATATATGAATCATATCATGTGATTACTTTCTATAATTAGTCATGTAATCATATTCAATAATTTATTACTATAATTAAATGTATAAAATATGAAATTACTTAGTTTCCTAGTTTCCAATATACACTATCATATATCTAACTTTGCAAGGGTTTTTCATATGTGCATTCAATTTAGAAACTTCAAAAACTTAAGTTCTTCAAATTAATTAATTGCCACAAAAAAATAGAATTAGAATAGTGTGGTTTCAAGCACTTTTTGGTTTTAAACATGCATTAATTTGACGAAACATACTAGTGCATACACAACACCATTAGCTTTTTGTAACCTTGTCCTCCAATATAAGAGAGTGATCAAAGGGCTTTCCAACACCCAATCATTAAAACAATTGCCATTTTTTTTTTTGAAAACAATTGAGAAAAAATAACCTTTGTAAATGCACTTGGAAGACTATGAAACAAAGAAAGTCTAACAAATCGAAGACACATTGGCTTTATGAAAAATCAATATCTGATGGTAAACAACATTGATACTCGCATACACACAATAAAATCGATTATTCATACAAAATAGACAAAAAGTATTGAAAAGATAAACTTTTTAAGACATAAGATGAGAGGGAGATAGGGAAAAGAGTGGGGCTACCGATGACTTTGTTGAGTTTCATGTCGGCATGTATGTTGTAGGTGCGAAGTTTGACTTTGTGAACAAACTCGGTGAGATAGATTTCACAACTATTAGATGTTCCCGACTCTCCTAAATTGCTGCCACATTACCCATTGGTCCTTAAAAGCTCTTGTCTACTGTACGTCCTTGATGTGTTCCAATGTGTAACTTGAATTTTTCCAAACCTAAAACACCTATGCTAACAACAAAAGACACAAAAGGTGCAATAAATTCTAAAAGGGGGGGGGGGGATATAATTAAAACAAGCTAAGACTAAGGCCTAAATGCAAAATATGCAATGTAGATACTTATCAAAATGCTATGTAATAATGAGAATAAATGCATCGCATCATGAAACAAAGCTCAAATACAATTCCTTAGAATTTGATATCATGCTTTGATTAAAATTGAAGTTTCACTTTTGTAATGTGTATCGAATGTATTATTAGAGAATTAAGTACAAGAAACTTTAATCTTGATTGAAGAGTGACAATAAAATTTTTTTATATAAATTTGATCATTCTTGATAGATTAATGATGCCAATTTTATTAAATAATTAGATTCACGATATGACTACTAAGTTTTGTCGTGGAGTTATTGGAGAAACATGCTACAATTTCTTGAATCTCCATGAGTTTCACTTGATCATGGATGAAAGACTTTTTTACAATCCATATGATATTGTCATGTTTATGAAGCATTGCCCACTTCTAGAGAAACTATTCATCAATGTAAGTATACTATTGAATAATCCTTAACTAATTAACAATAACTATTTTTTATAGATGAACTATTTTTCTAGGAGTGGGCAATGCTTCATAAACATGAGAATATTATATGGATTGCAAAAAATTCGTCCTACCTCTATGATTAAGTGAAGTTCCATGAGATTCAGGAAGTTTTAGCATGCTTCTCTAAAAATTCCACGATGAAACTTAATACTCAAAGCCTAAATCCAATTATTTTAAAAAATAATATCATAATCAATTTATAAAAAATGACAAAATTTATGTGCAGATTCTTAATATCATTCTTCAATCAGAATTAAAGTTTCATGTAGTTCAAAGGGCCTGCCAACACCCAATCATTAAAATATGTGCCACTTTTATTTTCTAGAAAATAATTGAGGAAAATATCCTCTCTAAACGCACTTGGAAGACAATGAAACAAAAAAAGTCTAGCAAATTGAAGACAAATTGGCTTTAGGGAGAATCAATATTTGATAGTAAACAACATTGACACTCAGAAGCACATAATAAAACTGCCTATTCATACAAAATAGGCAAAAGGAATTGAAAAACACAAACTTTTCAAGATATAAAAAGGGGGAGAGATAGGGAAAAGAGTGAGGCTATCAGTAACTTTGTTGAGTTTGATGTTGGCTTGTATGTGGCAGGTGCGAAGTTCAATTTTGTGGGTTCATGATGAACAACTTAGTGAGAAGGTCCACTATGAATTTGAAATGGTCTTTCTCGAAGGCCTTTCTTGCTTTTGCTTTGAGACTAGTAGCCATAAAAGAGACAGGGAGAGGAAAAGAGGATTTAGAACAAGGAGATTCATGAGA
Organism: Glycine soja; assembly: GCF_004193775.1. NCBI lineage: Eukaryota > Viridiplantae > Streptophyta > Magnoliopsida > Fabales > Fabaceae > Glycine > Glycine soja. Next base: position 7,050,439 of record NC_041004.1, read on the forward strand.
ATGGAGCAAAGGGAGTTTTGTGCGTGATTTAGGAGGGATGATTTTAAGGGTTGGATGTGAAAAAGGGAATTACGCTAGATGAAAAATGAATGGGGAAACTAGTTAGCGAAGCTTATATGCCTAGGGTTTTTAAACACTCTCTTATTAATAAAGAATGATTCGGTCGGTTTCGGGTTCTGATGGGTCAAGAATGTTGAATCCATTACTAACCAAATAAATCCATTTGAAACCATTTACCAATTCACCCTACCTGCCCAAGTCCACCCAAATGCCAAATTTTTTTCCTGTTTTCTTGATTTTGGGTCGAGCCAGATATATTTGCTCAACTCTACTAGTTATATTGGAACTTCTATCATCCAAGTAAAGGAAAATATAATTAGAAAAGAAGGAACCACAAAGAAAAAAAGTGGAAAAAAGTTCTTGCCTCTATTTAGGCTTCATTGTGACAAGAGTATGTGTTTTATGGTTTAACTTAAATGTACTTTTGGTTTCCAAACAAATGTGACATTGACAAATAATATGGTGTTGATGAGTGTCATTGACAAGATGACATGTCATTTATGTGATATATGAGAAAATATTGATGTGTTGGTGACATAATATGATGATGTGACATGTAAACATGAGAAAATAAATTATCAAGATGACAAAAATGATATTAGAACCTCAAACCCTAAAATCTAACAACACTTAACCGATAAACTAATGAATTTCTCTGATATGTTAATGAAAGTTATAGTATATATACCTTTAATGACAACCAAAATTACACATATATTTATTGCCACTAAATAAAAAATTATATATATATATATATATATATATATATATATATATATACACACACACACTATTAGTAGTAGTAATAATAATAATAATAATATTACTATTAATTTATCAATAATATTTATTATTAATACAAGTAATATATATAATATTATTGATAAAATAATAGTAACAATATTGTTAACATTTTATAATTATACAATAACTTAAATAAAAATTTAGTCCCTATAAAATAACCTATTTTTTGTTTTAGTGTCTTAAAAGTATTTTTTGTTGGGTTTTAGAACCAATAAGTTTTTTTTTTGTTTTAATCTCTATTGAGTAATAATGTTAATAACCTATTGACTTATTACATCATCAAAGAATATGAGATTAAAGTCATGTGTAATTGTTTTTTGAAAAATTGTGTTTCTAAAGTATATGTTTAGAACATTTGACACATATTGACGAGGAATTAAAAATATTAGTTTATAAAAAAATAGTTGTGATTATCTCGTAAAACTCTTGATGATATGGCAAGTTAACAAATTATCGATATCATTGATATGTCATCAGTTAACGTGATTATTTGAGAACAAGAATTATAATAATTTTTTATTGTAACTAAAAAAAACTTTAAAACACTAAAATCAAAGTTAGGATAATTTATAGGGATCAAATTTTTATTTAAGACTTTTATAATTGTTGACTTATTTAATTTACATATATAGTTTTCATTTTTATAGAGAAGAATATATATATTTACCACTACTAAATAAATATATTTATATCTATTATTAGTATTAATAATTTTATTGATATTGTTAATACATTAATAGATAAATTAACAAATATAAAATTTATTAGAAATATTTATTAAACTATCAGTTTATTATAGTAGTACTTGCATTTGGTAAAAGTAAATACATATTATACTAATATATATATATTTGTCTTTGTATAGAGAGATAGATACAATAATGTATATTATAATATTTTTATTTAATACTTCCTTGAGTTCAGATATAAGAAAATTTTAGTTAACTTTATTTTATTTAATGTTATTATCTATAAAATCTATTTATTTAATTGAGGTTTTAATTTTAATGATTTTTTTATTTCCGATAACAAGTTCTAATGAATGGTAAATTAAAAAAATAATGTTTTTTAATTAAGATTGATGAAATTAAATATTATTAACTAACTTTTTAATTAACATAAAATATTTTTTTCTTATATTTAAGAACGAAGGAAATAATAATAAATATGAACAATTTCAATTTCCATATATATTATAATTTTTATTCACATATCATAGAAATCCTTTATCCGAGAGGTTAAGTATTATTGTTGGATTTGCAGTATAAAAAAATAGAAGCATTATTGTTGGAGTTTAGGTTTGAGGTTCTACTCTCATCTTTATTATTTTGAGTCCATCCGAAAAAAAAATATGGATTTGATAATTTATTTTCTTATTCTTACATATCATATCATCATGTTATATTATTGAAATATCATTTGATGGAGGAATCAAAATTTCACAATCATACTTGAGGGGTCAAAATTACTTAATTGAAATTTGGGGATAAAAATAATAATCGATCTGCAATACTTGAAAAATTAGAAGTGTATTTAGACCTGGTGGTTTTTGAGTTTGTAATTGCACGATTATTACTTTGTTAATTTTGTTATTGGAGTGTGCATGCTTAGTTGATGTTTTATTTACTAGTGTAACACTATTATTGTATATATAATTATGCAAGTGCTGCAGCGTGCAGGACATTTCTGATGAATCACTATTGACCAAAAGAATGGAAAATACTTTGTTTTTTTAAAAAAATAGGACGTTTGAAGAAAAAAAAACTTAACTATAAATTTTACCATCAAATTTTTATTATTTTACTAATTTTATCATTTAAGATTTATTTTTACGAATTTTATCAACTAACTTTCTTATTTTTGTGGATTTTACCTTTCGAATTTTATTTCATAAATTTTACCATCTAATTTTTAACATTTCAGAAATTTTATCATCTAGATTTTCAATTTTTTTATTTTATCATCACGTTAATATCAAAACAATGTAAAAAATTACTTTTTTATTTTTATATATCAATTCTAATTATATTTAATGTAGTAAAGTGAATTTGTATATCAATGGTGATTGTAATTGATATAAAAAATTATTTTTCTACATCAATTATAATTATAACTTATATTAAAAGTCAAAATCATTTATCTTTAGTCAGCAATGATAAAATACATAAAATGAAAACTTTTAGTTATAAAATTTGTGAAAATAAAACTTAGATGATAAATATTTGTAAAATAATAAAAATTGAGAGATAAAATTTACCATTAAAAAAGAGGAGAAAAGCTGCAGTGCACAAGTTTCCTCAAAAGCATCAACTTCATTGTGTATGCTGCTTGCGTTCTCAATCAAAATGTTCGTAGTTTATGTAGTTTTATTTGCTTGGTTCATCTTGGAACTCTCCTTGAGATAAATTCAATAAGAAATGCACATGCAAATATAAAAATACGCATAACACATTCAAAATAAAGTTTATTTCCTTTTAATAAGAAATGCACATGCAAATATGAAAATATACATAACACATGCAAAATAAAGTTTGTTTACTTTTAATAGGAAATTCGGACCAAAAATATAAGCTGAACAGTACTAACACATTCACTTTGTCTTGTGATAAAAAAACTAGAAAGGAGGATTAGAAATAGAAAAAAAAAAGAAAGGAAATTGACAATTTGTTGAGTATAGAGTCTATAAACATGATTGAGGTTATGCTACATTGCCAATTTTATTCAGGGTAAATAATTATTTTTGTCCCTAAATGTGTAATTCGTTGACAAATGTATTCTTAAAACATAAAAATATAAAATTTAGTCTCCAAAAATGTAAAAAGTGCGACAAATATATCCAGTCGTTAACTTTCGTTCGTCACCATTAATAAAATGACTTATGTGATACAGAGAGACAAAATTGTCACTGAAATGGTTGCCAACGTGGTCATGTTGACTAGCTTAGATGAAAATGTTAATAAGATACAATTTTTGGACATAAATGTCAATAATTTTTTTTATGAACGAAAATGTTAATAGTTTTTTTATTGGAAGAAAATGTCATTAATTTATTTTGAACATAACTTTTAATAAATTATTATTATTGGATCAAAAATTTTAATAATTTTTTATTGAACCTAAATATCAATATGTTTCTATTAGACTAATTTATTAGATCCGAAATTTCGTTTTATTTAAGTGTAAAATATAACTTTAGGATAAATTTTTGTCATTTTTTAGCGTTACAAACATAACATTACAATAATCAATTAAAAAATATATTAACAAATATAATTTAAAAAAATATAATAATAATGATAATATTGATTATCAACTATAATTTTTTTGTCATAATAGAAATTATCCAAAATAAACATTGTACCAATTTATCAAAATAAACATTATAACAATCTACCAATCATTATAAAAAATTTCAAATTATAATAATTAGTCCCAATCTAATACAAATAAAAAATAACTGTATCTCATATTTTACTTCAAATCTTGACTATTTTATTAATGGTGACGGATGAAAGTTAACATCCGGATATATTTATCGCATTTCTTACACGTTCGAAGACTAAATTTTATATTTTCATCTTTTAGGGATGCATTTGTCAGCGTGGTGAGGAGAAGAAAAACCAAGAAAATATTATATGACAAATATGTCCCTATGTTGAAAATTAGAGATGACACATTGATAATCATTTCCGTGAACAATCTATTTATCACACTTTTTACACTTTCACGAATTAAATTTTATATTTTCATCTTTTAAGGACATATTTATCAACAACGAACTACAAATTTAAAGACAAAAATAACTATTTATCCTTTTATTTATTTTTTAACCATTTCCATAGTCACTCTTACTTTGCACGCTCTAATGTGAGACTAGTTCATCTAGAAACTTTAGAACCACTCGCCACGATGGTTTTAAAATTTCAAGTCGGTTGAAAACATAGTTTCCAATAAACACCTATTGGTCCTTTTGACGGTGCAGGTACATTGAGGAGTTGATGATTGAACTTGAATCATTTTCCACATAACTTGTATATCATCATTTTCTTCAAAAGGCTCCATATCCTTGTAAAGATTAACAAGCCCATTTCTGTGCCCTGCGGTCAACACCACAATGAAACAAGCTATAAGGACATTTGTTTGAAAGTATAACATTGAATTTTTAAGAATCACATTCACGGAAATATTACTACGTACAAAAAATGTTATTACTTAAAAGAGTTTGGTAGCTTTTAATATTCTTATGTTTAAATTTTCAAAAATAAATTTTTAATTTGTGAAATAAACACACTTTAAAGGATAAGATCAGAAATAAATTACAACAACAATAAAACTTATCTCATTAGATTTAATCGACTACATGAATCACACGAAATTATTCAATTAAATTAAAAAAATGAAAGTTTAAGAGATGTTATTTACCATAAGAAACAAACTAATTAATTACATATTCTAACTAAGCAAACCATTAAGGATTTGTGTACTAAGCATAAAATTCACACAACTTAGTTAACAATAATCTGAAACTGCCTACTACTTTACCTTCACGTCTGAACCTCAAGAGTGAATTGAGTTTCCTAAAGATACTCTTGATTGAATAGATAGACAAATCCTTGAGGTAGAAGCAGTCCTTCCACTTTCCCATTTTTCAAAGTAGATAAACAACTCTTCAACTCGATCCCTTCCTTGCAGCTTCCATGTTTTATATGCATCATTTCCTTCAAAAAAATAGTAAACAAAACCGTAGGTGAATCCTGCCACAACAGAAAAAACAACTGAAGAGCCAAGACCTTCGTGTAATTCCTGATTTTCAGCCTTTTAAGTTCAGAAACAAACTTTGACTCCTAAAATATAAGGATTTCGCTTCCTATTCCCAATCCTATCTTCAAAAGCCCTTTTGACCCTTTGATAAAGTGAAAATGAATATTTTGGTTGAATTTATTTAAAATACACTTATAATGTAATCTAATAATGATTTTTTTATGTATGATAAAATTAGTGGTTTTAATAATAATAATTTTAAAAAGTATATATAACATAATTTTAAATTGGTTAATAAAATAAAATATTTATATTAATCATATACATGAAAATTAAACTCTATTTTTTCATGTACATAGTGGCAGGCCTATGTTAAAGTGAGAGTGTGCAAATGTAAGTATACATCTGGAGTTATTATATATTTGAACCCATTGTCTCCAATCTTTCACTTAGCTAGCTAGCTTCTTTATTACTTTCTCAAGTTTCATTCCATTCTTATCTATTTGGATACTTGACATTTTATTTAATTGGACATTTCATTACATCTCATATTTCATTTCATGATATTATTTTTTACTTTTTAAAAAATAAATTGCCCTCATCGACTCATGTTTTTTAACCCATCACTGTACCAAGACGTTATCACTTGTTAAGGAAGAACATAATTACAACCTGGAATAGAATGCAAAATCACGTTTGGTAACATTTGTGCGTGTGAAACCATTGGTTAGGTAGTGTTATAGATATTCACGTGTCCATGCCATATGAATATATAATGCAGGATACAGTAAATAAATTGTGAGTAGGGGGAATTGTTTTGGATTTTGCTTCTACTACCTTATCATTGTTACCAAATATTCTCATCAATTTGATGGTATCAACACGAGAGTGGTGATGGGGGCCCTGGTCAACAAGTTGGTTGATTTATCTTCTGTGTCTTTGTGTAGTATAAGCGCTTTTTCTAGTGTTTTTCGGTGCAACTATAATATCATATCATATAATTATGTATGTATGTATGTATAATGAATTGGATCGGAAGAGTCGCTGCAACTTGCAATCACTTTCTATGCTAACAAAATCGATGAGGTCAATACGATTTTAAAAAACATGTATTTTGGTTCAACAATTTTAAAATCATAGGTTGCATGTGATGGTGAACTATTTTTGGCAATGGTCTTCTCAACTGCTCTGTGATCATTTTGGGAAGATAAAAATATAAAATTTAATTTCTAAAAGTATAAAAAATACGATAAATATATCTGGTCATTAACTTTTATATGTCACTGTTAATAAAATAATTTACATGACATATGAAGATAAATTTATTATTGAAATGAATGATTGCCAATATGATCATACTGACTAGATTAGATGAAAATATCAATGAAATTTTTATGAACCTAAATGTTAGTACTTTTTTGTTGAAAGAAAAATGTTAATATTTTTTATTGGAGGAAAATATCAATAATTTGTTTTGAACCTGAACCTAAATGTCCGTACATTTTATTGGATTAAAATGTCAATAAGTTATCATTATTCGAAGAAAATCTTAGTAATTTTTTTTATTTGACCTAAATATCAATATGTTTCTATTGAACTAATTTGTTAGACCTGAAATTTCATTTCATTTAAGGATAAAATATAATTTTAGGGTAAATTTTTGTCATTTTTTATCATTACAAACATAACATTACAATAATCACTTAAAAAAATAGATTAACAAACATAATAATAACAATAGTATTGATTATCAACCATAATTTATCTGTCACAATAGAAATTATTCAAAATAAACATTGTAACAATGTATCAATCATTACAAATTTTTCAAAATTGTAATAATTAGTCACAATCTACTATAAATAAAAGATAAATATATCCCATATTTTACTTCTAATTTCAATTATTTTATTAACGGCAACAGACGAAAGTTAACGTCCGCATATATTTATCACTCTTTTTACATTTTTAGAAACTAAATTTTGTATTTTTTATCTTTCCGGACACATTTGTCAGTGAGATAGATGTTCATTTTCAAGATTGAATAACTTAAATAAACGTCCTTTCAAAAAATTAAAAACTTAAATAAACTTTTTACAAATTTAGAAACAAAATCCACACACATACTATAATTTGAAGGGAAAACTTAACAAAAAAATATTTCAAAAACTTTATTTAGGTTTTATGCTTTTTAACCCTTGTCACACTAAAAGAAAATATTCCAACAAAGTAAATTCTAGAATGAAATGATATTTATCTAAAGAGATGTTCTTTACAACAAGGGATCGGAATTCTTTCATACCTTTGTTGCATTTTATCATGTTAGATTATAGGATCTTGGTAGAAGTGATAGCAAGATGGTGTATTTATCGCAATGGAAATAATAATAGGAGTGACAATGGTGGTAACAATAATCACTATAGTGATAAAGATTGTTATTATAGTAATATTGAACTCATAATAGTCTAATAATAATGATAATATTATTATAACAACTAGTGGTGGTGATGGGATAACAATGACATAGATTATGATCATGACAATGATAATTATTGTGACAACAGTCATGATAATGGTCATTGGTTGATGGTGGTGAAATAAGAGATACAACGATGATAATAGTGAACAATGAAAATATGATGATGGTGAAAATACTAATAACAATGGTACATGATGATGGTTGTAATCAAGATAATAGTATTGACATTGATAATAGTAATGATTATTAATGTTAAATAAAATAGTGTTGGTGGTGACTTAAGGTCAAGACAACCACAATAATAATATAACAAAAATAATAGTAAATAATTGTGATAAAGACAATAACAAAGATGTCATTAGTTTGTGGTAATGATGACAATAATTGATCAATAATAATAATAGTGATAATGATAATAATAATAATTGTATATTGTGGACCTTTTGATGAGAAATAAAGTAATTGAACAATTGATTTTACAACTAAAAATAAAAAACTCAAGTTACTTTTTTTTTGTTTTAAAAATCAAGTTAATTTTTTTTATCTCCTTCTTAACGAACTTAATGTTTTGTAATTTACATTTAAAATCCAATTTATGAAAACTCCTAAGTCACAATCACCTAAAATTTGCCAATTCGTCAAGCTATAGTGTGTTTAATTTCTGTGGATAAAAAAAATCAGGCTATAACGAACACGAACTTAGTATAGCTCCAAGCCTCCAACAAGCAAATTGTAGACCAAATCCTTCGAAGACTATTCAAATTGACCGATTCATTGACCTGTATTTTATGCCTATCTATTCACTATTTATAATTTTATATAAATTCTTTTATAATTTATTTGAAATTAATAATTCTTTCCAAAATTAAAAAAAAATGTTAATTTCAAATAAATTTCTTAGTAAAGCTAAACCAAAATAAATAAAAAATAATATTAAAAAATTTAAAAATAATGTATCACATTAAAAATCTAAGCTTTTTTTTTAAAAAAATTTGTAGAAAGTAAACTCAATTATTAAGAGTTACAACATTTCAGAAACATTGTTCAACCGACCTCCTTAAAAAAAAAAACTGATTTAGACCCATTGCAAGGGTTAAGCAGTGAAGGTCATCATTTAGTATTCACATTAATAAAACAGTATAAAAGGAATTACATACATCAAAATGGGTTAGGTCATAATCATAATTATTTACTGTAATTATTGAATTTCTCCTCTTCAAATATATCATTGATATTCGAAAATAAAAATGAATTATTTTAAATGATAATAAATTGCAGATCTTTTGGTTTAACTTAATATATATTTGTATAATTTAATTTAATTAAATAAAGTTATTTAAGCTTATATTTCTGGATTCTAATTACAGGCCAAATAAACTAAAAACTAAAGCTAGCATTGGATTAAGATACACCAGTAATTTTTTTTAACTTGAATTATACCTGTTATACAAATAATTTTCATTTGGGTTTGATATAAAGTTGGAGTGATGAGTAAAGAAAGTCCCATATAGGTAGAAATATAAATGAGAAAATATACTGAATTTAATATATGAAGAGGTAAAATTGCAACTAAAGTAAAAGATTAGGGAAGTAAAGTAATTTTTACCCCCTAAAAAAATCAATGTCACCATAATATTAATAATCATAAGGTAATGAAAACTGAAATCAACAGCTCAAAATTGTAATATTATGTTTGACACAACTATGCTCAGTCATTTCACCAAAAATCCTATGCTCAGACAGCCGAAGAGATAAAATAGCTAAACTTTACCACCAAATCATTTAATCAAATTTAGGCAACAGTTTCCTTTTGTGCAGCAAGCCTCTTTCTAGCCTCCTCAATGATAGACAACTTGATACCCTTGCCTTTGGGAAGAGACACCCAAGGCTTTGTTCCTTTGCCAATAATGAAGACATTACCCATACGAGTTGCAAACTCATGACCAGTTGCATCCTGGACATGGATGGTCTCAAAGCTTCCCTTGTGCTTTTCTCTGTTCTTGATGACACCGACCCGGCCTCTGTTCCTTCCGCCCGTGACCATAACAACATTCCCCACATCGAATTTAATGAAATCAGTGATCTTGTTGCTTTCAAGGTCCAGCTTGATGGTGTCATTGGCCTTGATTAGTGGGTCAGGATAGCGGATGGTACGGCCGTCATATGTGTTCAAATAAGGGATGCCCTTTTGCCCAAATTGAACAGATCGAACCTTGCAGAGCTTAAACTGAAACAAGGCAAAAATTAGAGTGAAATCACTAGAAAGAAAATCTACAGAAAAACATTGAAATAAGATACAACAAAACAAATTTATAGTGCTCAAAAGCATCAAGTAGCACTAATCTAAGATATGCCTAAACAAGTTTCCAATTTACTAATTTAAGAAGTCCTAAATTTTAGTATTTGACCATCCAACGATACACCTTCAGCAGCGAGTGAGTATAGACATTAGAGAGATTATGCATGAATAGACAAACCTTTGACTCTTCGTCCCTTACAGAGTGGAGACGGAATCGACCTTTTGTGTCATACAGTAGACGGAAATTTTCGTTTGTTTTGGGAATAGAAACAACATCTGGTCAAAATTGTCCAAAACTCAATTAAAATATCTTGACATGAATATGCAAAAGTGACAATATTGTCCAGATATCCAAACGAACAATAATTTGGTCATAACAAGCAACACTATATGGCAACCAAGTTTAAAAATGTACATACCCATGAAACCAGCAGGGTATGTCTTGTCTGTCCTAACCTTGCCATCAACAAGAACATGGCGCTGCATCAAGATGGCAATAACTTCTCTATATGTTAGAGCATACTTTAGCCTGTTCCGTAGGATGAGGATCAAAGGAAGACACTCCCTGGACTTGTGGGGTCCAGATGATGGCTTCGGTGCCTACACAGCCAGGCAAAATGAGTTCAAATGAAAATTACAAATAAAAATGACAAATAATATCATCAACAACTGTGAGTACTGTACATACAAAGGCCCCACCAAGCTTGTCAAGCATCCAGTGTTTTGGAGCATTGAGCCTCTTCAAGTGTTTCTTCAACCCTCTCGCCTGAAATACACGAGAAAAGCTACAAATTAGAATTTGAGGTCACAACTTAAGATACCATATATTCCTAACAAATACACCACACAACGAATCATTGTAAGCCAGTGTTTTAAAAACTAGACTGAACTGGCCAGTCTGACAAATTCAACCATTAATCATAGCATTAGCCAACCTAGTCAGTGGTCAGGTCATATAAACTGTTAAATCCAAAAAATCCTAGAGATTGACAATGCAGCAGCCGAACACGACCCCTAGATTTACACACACACACACACACACACACACACCAGTTCAACCACAGTTGAGTAGTATGAAACTGTAAACAGTTCTCAAAGTATTAAATTGAGTAGTGGAAAAACAAATACAGGTAACGCAATAACAAGAGATCTCAACAACCTTGACATTGTGGGCACAATCACTGTCAGGAATTGTTCTTTAAAACCTTAGTAGTATTTACACCAGTTCGACAATTAAATAAGCATTGACGGGAATAAAATCCCAAAAAATAAAAATAAAAAATCATCACAAAACTTGTCAAGGTGCATCCCATCAAAAACCAAAAAACCACAAACAAAAAAATAATCAACATGCCATGCTGTAAGAATTTCAACACATCCAAACCAATTATATAAACTGAGGGGGATGTAGGTTCAGCTATGGTGGACTCAATTTTCATCAATAATAAAAAACAAATAATTGAATTGTGCAAACAGAGAACAACTCAGAAAGTAACCCAACAACAGCAAGAGACAACATACCATAATTCTAACGAGCAACGACAGAACGGAAGACAAAAACTTTGGCTTGAGGAATGGTAAGCGAAAATAAACTCAATTTCTTTCACTCTTTCATTTCCATTTAATTATAAAAACGAAAGCAAGGAAAAAAAAGTAAAAAGAAAATGATAAGTTGAATGCAATTAGTTTCAAGACGAAGAGCCAAGGCTTAGGCTTCTGCTCCTCTGCGTGCTGAGCTGGTGAAGAATGAGAGAGACACAAAACCAAAACCCTAGCATGGTTCTATTTGTTTGAATATATACACACGGAGCCCCATGACCCGTTTCGTAACCAAAGTCCAAAATTAAGTGTCTTTTTTAATGCTAAAATACATCTTAAAATTACTAAGTGAACATTTTAATTGATAATATATATATATATATATATATATATATATATATATATATATATATTGATTCAAATTAATTCATAATAACACTAATATATATTTTTATTTAAATTTTTAAAAAATTGTACGACTATTTTTATTTTTGTCACAAGCTAATATCACGGCAACATCTCATAAATTTATACATATTAATTTCATAACAGCCATGGTCTTGACTGCAATTAGCAACGTTTATTATTTGAACATTCAAACTTTTCTTTTTAAATTTTATATTATTATTATTATTTTACTGAATAGCAGACCTTATGATAGTTTGTTGTTCCATCATACATGACTTTCAATTTTGACTTCATTATAGACCAATGTTAAAAATCTGCTCTGACCAGTGACCAACGGTTTGTAACCTCTGGGCCCACAAAATAGATGATTGAGTATTTAGCTCTCTTAAAGTAGTTATTGTTATTAGTTATCAGTATAATACTTAAATTATTGCTATAATTATCTTTATCAAAGAAAATATTTTTTTCTAACCATGCAATCCAAAGATTTTCCATATCCTTTTGAAGTGAATTATCAAACTTATTATCAATTTGCAATAGATAAAATCAACTTATAATTCTTATCATTTTTCGAGTTCTAGATTCTATTATTTACTTATATTTTATTTGCTTTTCTCTTGCTAAATTTATTCTACCTTTCAAATAGTGTAAGATGGGGTTGACCAGATGGTTGCAAGCTAATACGGAGCACAAGTACAAAAATAAGGCTAAATGAGCAATGCAATATTCTTTTTGCCATCACTATGTGACTCATATATGGAAGGACCGAAACAATTTTGGTTTTACCAATAAATCAGAAATGCCAGGGAATTAACTTCTCCATGCCCTAAGCTCTCATTCAAGTGGTTACCAACAGCTTAGTGTATGTTGTTTTCAGCAGTGAGTTGAAAAATAATCGTGTCAAAATACAGTGAGTGCAAAGCTACATTGGATGAGACAAGGTTTTCACGTTTTTTACGTGAATTTTGGCTCCCAGAACGGAACAAACACACCATAAATCAAGCTGTTAAATGTTGGGGTTGTGAGAGAATTCCAAAATAAGATTAAGAGGCTAGAGAATATTTTCATTCATTACTCATTGATGTATACATGCCAATATTTAACAATAGAGACGTTCTAACCAACTCCAAGAAAGACAAAAATTGCTACAGCCAATCTCACCCTCGCTACACTTCTCACCATCTAACAACCTCGCCCTGTAATGAAAAAGATCCTGTTGCAATAGTGTTTAATGAATCAATAAGATATTGGCTCAAGAAAAATATTTGAGAACACATTAGAGATGTAACAGCCAGAAGCAACCTTGAGACAACATGACTCAACCACACGTGCGTAAGATAAGATGTTGGAAACCTATCAGGATTGAAATCTCTAGATTTTTTTTTTTTTTTTAATTTCTTCCATACAACAAAAGGTAATACACATGAAGATGAACTAACCAGATATATGTAACTTACCAAAGGCAACACACCTAATGCATGCCCTCATGTCAGTAACCAAATTAGTGTCGAGAAATGCCTAGCAATATGCTTTCTAATGCACTCATTACTATAGGCTGAGGTTCATTGAAAATCACACTTGCTCCTTTTTTTTAATGAATCTCAATATCTCATGATTCTATAGTTTGCATCAAATTTTATTAGTTGAGAATGTGTTATTAGCACTCCTTGTAGCATGTTTATATCACTAATATGTCAACCATGTACCTCAAATATCTGGTGGAAAAAAACCTTACCCTCACTCCCCACCCCCTACCCCCTCTAAATTCCGTTTTTATCATTTGTCAAATGTGAGTAAATAAATTGTTTTTTATAATAATTTTACATTGGTCAGTTCAAACTAAATTAAATTAGTTTTTTTTAATTGCTCACTCACAATAGAGTCTTACCATATGATCTGCAGAAATCACGTAGGAAATGACGCTAAGGAACATATGGTTTTTCAGGCCATTGATACTCAGGCAACCCAGCTTTCTTGCGAGCTTCTCTTTTCTCTTTGTCTTTCTTCTCCAACAGTTTATCAGTTCTTGCAATAAAATCATCCCTGATCTTCTCCATAATTTTATCAAAACCAGCAATTGAATTCTCCATATGTTCGTACAGCTCATTGTTAAGATCATCGAATATCTTATACAATCTCTGTAAACAATACAAGAATGAAAATTCATGTTACATAAACCATAATAAGCAAGTTATGGCAAGAGTCGGGGGGGGGGGGGAGGGGGGGGGGATATTTTGTTTTTAAATTAAGAGAGATATATTAGAATTGAAAGATTTTTTCTTGCTTTCCTTCCCCTCCAAAACCTATGTCCTAAAATACCCTTTTATGTACTAGCACTCCAGCAGTGTGTTTACAGTTTAGGGTATTTGCAAAAATCTCGTGCACATGCAACACATCATCTGAATATCTTTGTATACATAAAAAGCAATAACATGTTTTAGGTCTTGTTGAGGAAGGAAGGGTTTCTAGAAAATGGGAATTGGGACATCAGAGAGAGGCTGGTGCTGTGGCAGTATGCCAGGAGATAAAAGTATACAACATTCCAAATGATGACAAGGGAAGGGAAAGTTATACAAATACAAATTTACTCTTTACCAAGGAAAGAAATAAAACCGAAAAGTAGTAATTGGTAAGGCAGGTCATAACTATAACCCTATAAAAGAAAAGGAGAAACACAAAAACAGAAATTAACTTCAATAAATGCAATAAAGAATCGAAAATGCTCTGATGAAAAGGCATACCATAACATCTCTATTCCAGTGCTCGAGGTATGGGGGACCGGTGGTGAATGAACCAAGTGGTTCACGGTACCATTCACCGTTAAATGTTAATCGATCCATTGCTTGCTCTACACTCAGAACTTCCCATGGCCTCAAACCTGGAATAATTTCAGCCAACTTCTTTCTGTCTCACACAACCATCCACCCCAATCGAAAGAAAATAAATAAATAAATGAAGTGAGGGGGAAACATAACAAATTGCTGAATATAGTAAAGCAATCACAATTCACTGCTATTCTAGTAACAGTCCCAGTGAGTACATACCTAAGATATTTGGGAATGTATTTGTTGGGCATGTGATCCTGTTCCAATATAGTGGTCAATTCAGAGCCACTAGCCCAAAGAAATAGGGCATGACTTGGAATTTTAGCTCCAGGCCAAAGACCATCATTAGCTTCCAATACTGCTAAATCACGTCTCTTGCTTTCTATAGCCTCTTCTTGAAGTTGCTTATAAGTCTTCTTTTCGAATCCCTTCAGAGGAACCCACGGTGGTATACCTTTTTGTAGTTTGTGAAGCAATGCTGTTGCTGAAGCAGCGAGTCTAACTAAAAAAGATTGCATAACCAAGAATCAGTTTTAATCAAATACTAAAGCATAGTGGCCTGCCAACTTGGTTTCATATTCTGTATTCTTTAATACTGAGTGAAAAGTTTTATTGAGGTTCAGTTAAGAATGTATGGAAACTTATGCAAATGAATTGACTTCAAAACATTGCTTTATTTGAACTAAGTAGAAAGAACCCCCAGCCAGAAAACAAAATATCAAGTAAGACGACATACAAAAATAGCATTCAATATTATGTTGTTCTACTGTTTTTGCCGTGAAGTATTAAAGAAACAGTTATCAAGATTTTCATCAAAAACTGGTTTAAGTAATATTCCAATTTTAGGATGTTGTAACAGAACATGTCAAAAAAACGGTTGAAGATAGCCTCATATTTGCCCTTAGACTGATCTAACTGAGAGTAAAAGACCACAAATTTGGAAAATTACTGAGAATAATTCCTCCCATCTCAAATTTTTCACAGGGTATGATGTTCAGAGAAAAAAGCTATCATTGATCTGCAGGGCAGAGGAAAATACAATCAGGTCCACCATTTTGACTGTAAGTGGAAAATAGTCCATTAGTCTGATATCTTTCCACCTCACAGGCTCGTACAAAAACAAAGGTTCAAATGCTTTATATGTTCTACTTTCCAACTCTATATTCATCAATCATCATAAAGAACAGTGCCAGAATGGTCAAAATACATACATAAATGTTTCTTCATAGACTCTGCTCAGATCTAAACAATAAATTATCAAAGAATAAAATATTAGAGAAAGAAAAAGGATGGAATTCAACAGACCTTCCCAAGTAGCGATTGCACGCTCCATTCCGTAAATCATGTGGATGGGTGCCCATTCATCCATATCCTCTCCCCAAATGAAAGTGTTCTTATCAATAATCCCAGCACCCCATGCAGTTTTAAGCGTAATCAATTCTAATGGTCCTCGAGTGCGACCCAGCCGATCCTTATAGTACCATCCCCCACTCCTCATGATAACTAAATCAGTTCAAAAACAGAAACAACATCATACAACAAACAACCAAAACTAAATCAATGAACAGACACATCAATTAATGGATTATTAAAATCAAGTGATTGATATTTTAATATCGCAAAACCTTCAACAAACAAAGATAATCTTGATTGGATATCTCACATTCAACTCCCATGTATAACCACAAAATGTTCACAACTATCCATTATAATTTATCAATATTTCTTGGCTTGATGTCACTTTTGGTCTATAATGTTTCGTAGTTGTTTCACTTTGGTATATTAAGTTTTAAAAGTTTCATTCTGGTCCTTTAAGTTTTCAAAATATATTGTTTTGGTTCCTTTTTTAATTTTTTGTCAGGAAAGTTAGTGTTCGTCAATATTTTAAATTTCAAAATATTTAATTTAACATAGTGACGGCTAAAAATCCCTACTATCATTTTTATTTAAAAAATAAAAAACCACTAAGTAAATGAAGAAAAAATGGATCTGAAATCACGAACAACAACCTACATGATTCGTGTTGACATCATTTGACCTGTGTGGTGGTGCATTTTTTACCTTTTCAGATCTGAAAGAGGTTGGACAAGTTGATGATTTTTAGTTGTTTATTTTTTTAAAATAAAATAAAGATAGTGTTGGTTTTTAACCGCTACTATGTTAAGTAAGTTATTTTAAAAGGCTTAAAGTCACTTTTGGTCCATTGTGTTTCGTAGTTATTTTACTTTGATACATTAAGTTTTAAAAGTTTCAATCTGATCCTTTAAAAATTTAAAAGTTAACATAACACTAACGTTTCTAATGGAAAATTGAGAAAATGACCAAAACAATACATTTTGAATATATAAAGGACCAAAATGAAACTTTTAAACCTTAATATACTAAAGCAAAACATAATGAACCAAAAGTGACATTAAGCCATATTTCTTTTTTTTTCCCCAGCAAATTAAAACTTAGAGATGGATAGCTTTTTCCAAGTTCCACATTCCACAACCAAGAAGAGAGCACCCCAATTGGTGAATGCATGCCTACCAATGAGGGATAACAAACAAGAATCAATATATTTTAATTAATGGTATTCGTTCCTACCAATTAACCCCATCAACAATGTAGATCAAATATTTCAACAAGAGTCAAACTCAAGACCTTATAGAACCTAAACACCTTTTTTGCCAATGCCATCAGCCTACCAATTGAATTAACCCACATTGGCAAGCTATTTGGATTAGCTTATGTTCAAAACAACTTAAAATCAAATGTTCTTGAGAAAGCTTTTCCAAAAATAAAATAAGATAAATAAATAAAAAGTTCAAAAGTAAACATGCACTTAAACATGGTTGGTCGCAATAGAAGCATACTATGATCCTAGATGAACTTTACACACAACTGCAGCTTGAATCATAGAGTCACCATGTTAGAAAAAGATTTTTCTAACCACACAACAATGTTGAAATTCTAACTCACTCTTTAAAAGTCTTTTCAACAACTGTTCTGCTTTTCTAACACTTCTCGCTATTGTCGCACTTGACTTTAAACTCGCACTCAACATTCTTAACTAAAAAAAACTTCGTACCCCATTGTCCAGAGGCTCTTCGCTATGCGAAGGTATGGGGGAGGGATGTTGTACGCAGCCTTACCCTTGCATATGCAAAGAGGCTGTTTCCGGATTCGAACCCATGACCAACAAGTCACCAAGGCACAACTTTACCGCTGCACCAGGGCTCGCCCTCTGTCACTCAACATTCTTAACTATGTTCATTTAATGTTCTTAACCCCACCTCTAACTCTTTCAAAGTCTTTTCAACTATGGAACTCAACAATGCAATCTGCAAGAGTTATATATAATTTTTTTTTATCTGCAACAATTACACATGAAATTCAAAGAACCATATAATTCAAAGTAAATTGATGAAGAAATTATCAAGTATTAACAGTTAGTATTTTTCCATTTAGCTCTCAGAATTAAGAATTTGCCTCTTCTAAAGTAAGCAACTCACTTTAGAGGATCAAGTAAGTAATCTCAGTCATTAATGAAAAATCGATAGTTGGTATTATGTGCACAGGCATAACAAATCATGCATGTATCGGAATATCAGCTGTTGATTTTCCTATCCACAACATAGATAACTTACTTTAACGTTACTTTAGAAGAACCAAATCTAAGAATTAAATGTTTTCTAAGTTTGATAAACTAAGCTACATAACATCTAAAATTCCACTTTATGCTTTATTAATATCCTTAAGAATTTGGCTTTTAACAAAGTTAATGGCATTGCGTAATCCATGTAGCAAACTTCCCCTAATAGGATGAAGCTATTGCTCTTAGAATTTGAACTTAGTTAGGACCAAACTCAACCCCCACAAAACCAGCTTGTAAGATGAGAAGACTGCCCAAGATTTATAAAGACTACATTGTCCAATGTCCATATTTCTAGTTGACGTAGGATCTCAACACACCCCGTCAAGCCCAAGCTGAAGACTGGACATTTGTGGACAACTCCAGCCTCCAGGCGACAAATTAACAACCCCCCCTAACGCCTACACATAAACAAATATAGACCAATAACAAATCTAGGATAAGCTTCAATACCATCTTAGAATTTTGGCTTAGTTCTAACTCATACACACAAAACCAACCTGTAAGGTGAAGAGTGTCCAATACTTGTAAACACTATACTAGACATATCTCTAGTAGATGAGACATATCAACAATTGTCATAATTGTTCAAAACGTGAGTCTGGTTATAATTCAAATATAACAAAAACAAGACAGTAATATGATAATACCAATTATAATTTTCATATATTCCACAAATCATCTGCCTATAGTTTTATCCTTAGATGAAAGATTACTAGAGACCTTTCTACATGTTGAAAAATCATCTATCTAACTATCTTCTACAATTCTATGACACCAGTGTTATATACCTAGCTACTCTTACAGCAACAAAATACAACATGATTGGAAAGTCAATGCAACTCACAGTCATAGTAGCGCCTATCAAGGTTCTTATACCCAATAGACTGGGCTGCATCAATGGGCTTCCCGGGAGGATAGGGCCTCTGTCTAAAATTCCAAAGCCCAAAAAAGAACTGTCTAGCAAAATCCCAAAACTTATCATCAGCCTCCTCGCGGGTCTTCTGGGCTTTTCTGGGCATGGGCCTCCCATCAAGCCCAATAACATTCGGCACATTCTTCCACACCTCCCAATCCTCCTTGTGGTAGGGCCTCTCGTTCTCCTTGAGCTCCATCTCGTTCATCTTGTCCAGAATCTCCTCGGCGCGTGCCATGAACTGCACCACGGGGCTGCTGCGGAGCCGCTCCACGAGCTCCGCGTTCTCGCGGACTTCTTCTTCCGTGGCGTCCTCGCGGAGGACGAAGACGGAGTCGTCGTTGTTGCCGCCGAAGGCGGCGTCGTTGTCAGCGAGGATCTTGTCGACCTCCGGGGTGTGGCGGTGGTCCGGGAGGTTCTCGCACTCCCAGAGGACCTGCCGGGCGAGTTGTTCGTAGTGCCCGGGCTCAACGGGCTCTTCGGGCTTGGGCTTGGGCTTGGGCCTGCGGCGGAAGGGGTTTGGGAGGGAGATTGCGGCGAAGTTGGGAGGAAGGGAGGAGGGTGCGTCGGTGAGGTTGTTGGGGAGGGAAGGGACAGAGAGGGGATTGGGGGGTTTTGAGAACCAGTTTCCACCGAAGGGGTTGAAGTTGATGGAAGCCATTGGAAGAAGAAGTGGGGGGTTTAGTAAAGAAAATGGAGAATGAAGATTGAAGGAGGGGAATAGTAGAGAGTGGAGTGTAGTGAGAGAGTGTTTCGGTTGAGAAGAGGATAAAGGAACGGGCCGAATTGTACTATAATAGATGGGCCCACAAAATGTTATCAAAAATACCCTTAGGGTTAGATCCCTCGGATCAACAACCAAACCATGATTTTGTTGTATATTGTACAACAACTAAATCATATTTTTGTTGTTAGCTCAACATCCCTAATCATCAATAAACAACCACCTGGCACCACACACTCCAATCATCATCCTAAACCCATTGACAATCACAAATCCAACAACACAAATTCAAACACCCAAACCTATAAAATCCTCAACAAAATCCTAAAACGATAAATAGACAAGGGGCATGTAGTGTTGATCGATCTTGACCGGGCAAGGAGCACGTGATGCTAATCGGATCTTGATGGCGTAAGGTGGTGTTTGTGGATCTCAAAGATTTAGGATGGCGTGGCGTGAAAAAAAAATTATCAGTGTCCCTCGCTTCTACAATCTTAGATCTAGACATTGACCCAGGTGGATGCTCAAATCTAGACCAAGAAGGGTGGTGTTGTGTCGTGATTCTCAAACGACGGGGAAAGTACCCGTTGGTGGAGTTGTTTGGGTGAGAAAATGCAAATGGAAAGTAGGGATGGGATGAAAGTCTCTAAACTAATGTTTTCAAAATCAAACTAGACCAGTTGATTTAACCAAGAACTTGTCCAGATACTCTTAAAAATCGAAACATTTCAGAACTATTTGGAAACTGGTAAAGAACCAATCAAACCGACTAAAAATTGGAGTTGAGCTAACACAAATAACCAATACCGAATTGGTCTTCTTAAATTTTTTTTATTTTCTATTTTAGTTTTTAAGTTTTAATTTAATCTAATTTTCTAAGATAAATAAAATACATATTTAAATATTTCACATATGTATCAATTAATTTTCTACTATTATTATTTTTTATTATTAAAACATATATTTTAGTCATTTATACTAGTTTATAATTTTTTAAATCTAATATGTTACAAGTCTAATTTTTTTATTACTTAAAATATTATATAATATTAAAAAAAATATAAAAACAGTTGAATCACGATTCAATTACGATTGAACCATTGAAACTTGAATTAATGTCTACACTAGTTAAGTCACCGGTCCGATTTTAAAAACCTTGCTCTAAAGAAGAGAAGAGAAGGAAGAGGGGGGTGTGGGGATAAATAGACAGGGGTAGGAATGTCTTTTTGACAATGCTGGTTGTTAAAATAGCAAAAGTGGTAGTGGGAATAGTAGCCTTCCACAGAGCCCCCCCCCCCTTTTGGCCCAAATTAGTTTACTAGTTCGGCGCGGTTAAAAAAACAAGTTGTTTTCCTTTTGTTTTAAAAATTTCTCTTTCGTTGCTCTCTTTCTCTACCTTAAGCTTTTCATTCCTACCCCTTCATCTCCTATCCATTGTTGCAGGGCAGAGAAAGAATCTTACTCTACTAAATTCAGGTTTGCGATTTCTCCATCTGCATCTACCTCTATTCTTTATTCTATGATTGATTTCTTGAGATATTTTCATCGTAAATCTATATGCTTATATGTGAATGTGTGAACTTGTCCGTCAAATTAGTGAATGGTGTGTTTGCGAGTATATTCAATTGTGCAAACCTATTTTGTCAAATTTGGGGTGTTTTGGGGTGGTAACGTTGATTAATAACTTGTTGCATGATCATGGTCAGGGTATGTTTTGTCATGGGTATAGGGCGTTTGAAGGTGTTCGATCATGCATATATGTCTTACATACAAGGTTTTAAAAAATGATCTGCCATTGTGTTTTGGGCCGCAACATCAAGGTATTTTAATTGCTCGCAACCACAATTGGGACCCACCTTTGTTTGTGATATCAATAAATGTGATGAAACTACAACCACAATGGATATTTAAAACCTTGTTGACCATGATTTGAATAGAAATATCAAGATTTTTTAATTGTCTGTTGATCGAGGCCGTACCCGAATCAAATAAACATTAAAATGTAGTAACTAGGAAGTGATCCTAGGTCGTTTCCCAACGAGCAGTGACAAGCCAAATGTTCATAATATACTTGCAGTAACAGTAACAGTAACGATGGGGGGGGGGGGGGTTGTTTGCTTTTGTAAATTAAACAGCGAATATATGTGAATTAGAAAATATCAGAATTAAAACACGTTGCTTCCCCTTGATTCACAAGCAAGTCTCTTATCCTAGGTTACGAGAGTTTATCCTTTATCAGTTTAACCACTTAATCCAA
Source organism: Glycine soja (assembly GCF_004193775.1). Lineage (NCBI taxonomy): Eukaryota > Viridiplantae > Streptophyta > Magnoliopsida > Fabales > Fabaceae > Glycine > Glycine soja. Next base: position 7,073,148 of record NC_041004.1, read on the forward strand.
CCCTAAATTAAATTACTAAGCGAAATTCAACATAAGGCATTCATTATGTGATTAAGCATCACATACACCAATTACTCATAAACGATCATTAAGCATGAACGTAAATTAAGCGCAGAGACAATTAATCAAGCACTAAGCATGCATGAATTAAAAGCAACAAATTCAAAGTAATTAGTGAAGAGGAAAAACTAAACAGAATTTAACAGTAATAATAGAACCTCAAAGAGAACTGTGCTTGATCCTCAAGGGAAAACAACGCTGCGGACTTAGCCTTCCATTAATCAAATAGAGAATGAAATTTTATTGATAAAACTAAAAGTCTGAACTGGAATTGAAAAAAACGAAAATAAAAGAGACAGAGAAGAGAGACTAAAACTAAAAACGAAAAATAGAAGAGAGAGAGAGAGTCTCCCGCGAGGGAGAGAGGGGGGCTCCTAAACTAGAACCTTGGTGCTGTTATATAGTTTTTTTCAGCCCCAAAGCTTACAAATATGTTTTAAATCCAAGCCCATAAGTAAAATCAAATCAAATCTAGATAAGATAAGATAAGATAAGATCTAGATGAAATAATATCTAGATGAGATCAAATCTAAATAATATCTAGATAAGATAAGATTTAATTTTATAGAATAAATTAGTCTGCCCTCTTCAAGTCCAAGCCCAATTCTAGATTCAAGCCCAATGCTAGATTCAAGCCCAATGCTTCATTAATTCCTGAAATTAGATTAAAAACATCAAATTAGCTGAATGGGCCCAAATAATAAAACTGCCTAATTAATTGACAATTAAGACCAATCAATAATTAAAATGGTGCAAAAAGGGTTTAGAAAATAGAAGAAAATGATGGCACATCAAAACCCCCCATACTTAGCCTTTTGCACTCCTGGGCAAAATGAAACAAAGAACAAAATCCAAGGATATCAGAGGGAGACAAACAAAAACATTCACATATTTCTCAATGAACATCAAGGAATAAAAGGAATGGGTAACATCTAACATAAGGAGATCCAAAAAGTCAAGACATTCATGAAAATCATCCAAGCAACCCAATCATGGCAAAATAGTTAATCAGCTCAAGAATGAAAAGTGATAAAGCCTCACAAGATATACACTCTATCTCTCAAGTGTCTAGGCTACTATTTACCCTCAAAGCACCCATGAAAGCAAACACCACATAAACTTGGCAAGATTCTAAAATTGACAATCAACCCATAAACACAAGCACATGAGGATCAAAAGGTCTTTTAAGGTTGTAAAGGGGCCAAGGACAAGGTATGGAGAAATATGGAATAAGTGGCTAAATCCCAAAGGAATAGAGGAGTAAAGGGGAATAAGTGCATATTAAGAAAAAAAATAAGAAAATAAAAAGAAGTAAAGATAAAAATTAAACATGAAGAGTAGAACCAAGAGTTTCATCATTCTTGTGCCATTAAAGATCTTATTCACTCAACTTTATTGCTTTTTTTTTTTTTTCGAAATTTTTTTTTTTTTTCGATTTTTTTTTTTTTTTTTTTTTGCCTTTGAGAAACAACATTTCATTCAGCATGTCCAACATTTAACCAATATACAATGTACATCAAGTATGGCCCAAAATACATCATGAAGCATAGTCAACAAAACAAGTTGTCCAATGAAACAAAAACCCCCCACACTTATTCCCAAAACAATTCCAAAGCTCCAAAATTCCTTAAGGATATGGTAATATCATGGTTTTTCACTTAAGGCTTGTAGTGAGCTTCAAAACAAGGAAAGGGAAACAAGGCTCAAAAGGGCTATCAAAGGAATTAATTCAAGGTAAGTCCATTTGGCTAGAAGCTTATAAGAACAAAATTGCCTTAATCATTTCCAAATATGCATGTGAATTAGGACGCATCAACAAGAATCAAGCCAAGGCTATTGTGCTAGCAATCAATGGGGCAAAACACACCAAATGATTATAATGATGGATGGCTCAAATTCTCACAAAGGTAAAATCATCACTTTCAAATTGAGCTTTCAAAACTATCATGACATGTAGAGAAGAATCAAGGATTTCAAGTCACAAAATGTCAAGAACTTTTATTGTCAAAACAATCACCCATTTCTTGAACATATCCTATAATTCAAAGAAAAACATGCAAAGTCGTACGTGCACATGAAATTGACCCAAAATATTAAACTGAAAATCCGACGAAACTAACAACATTAACAAATTAACACAACTAACAAATTAACAAAACCAACAAAACTAGCAAAACCAAAGAACACTCCCCCCCCCCCCATACTTAAACAACACATTGTCCTCAATGTAGCACAATTAAAAGATTAAAAACAATTAAATCATCAAAGAGAATCGGACAAGTGTAATAAAAGCAAAGAAGGAGATAGGAAAAGAAAAACTCCCTAAGTCATGGTGGAGGAAGAGTAGGGTGGAGTAAGGAAGTCTCTTCCACCACTACGTCCACTAAAGAAGGGTTCGTGAGGAATGGCTTAAGTCGATGTCCGTTGACCTTGAAGCTCTTGTTTGTGGAGTCGCTTTTGATCTCAACTGTACCATAAGGAAAAACATTAGTAACAACAAAAGGACCAATCCACTTAGACCTCAACTTACCACTCATGAGTCCAAGCCTAGAATTATACAATAACACTTTTTGCCCAACCACAAAGTCTTTTTTAACTATCATGCTATCATGGAACTTCTTGGTCTTTTCTTTGTAGAACTTGGCATTCTCGTAGGCGTCTAGGCGGATTTAGATTAATGCAAACCCAATTTAAAAGCAAGAGATAAGAATTTAAAATAGAAGATAAGGTAAAGAAAAGATAAGATATTTAAAGATAAAATTAGAAGATAAAAGAAAAGATAAGATATTTAAAGATAAAATTCGAAGATAAAAGATAAAGATAATAGATAAGATAAGATAAAAAATTTAAAGATAAGATATGATAAAATATTTAAATTGCGATAAAGATAACTACTTCTAAGAAATTCAAATAAATAAGATCTAAATCTACTAAATCTAAATACTTACTCCTAAAACCCAACAGTAAAAAAATAAGGACTAACTACTTCTAAGGAAGACCGACAATGAAAATAAAGACTAAAATCTATATATTAAAATCGCTAAAACCTGATAAGTCTAATTAGCCTAGATATATGGATTCTGGATTTGTCTGTTATCAATACCAGTGAACTAATCAACACTAACACACATACTAACACAATACTAACAATTAAACATAAAACACGAAAGGATTAAACACACAACAATAGCTAGCTATTATGAACCTTTGGACACTGCTCCCCGGCAACGGTGCCAAATTTGATCGAGGCCGTACCCGAATCAAATAAACATTAAAATGTAGTAACTAGGAAGTGATCCTAGGTCGTTTCCCAACGAGCAGTGACAAGCCAAATGTTCATAATATACTTGCAGTAACAGTAACAGTAACGATGGGGGGGGGGTTGTTTGCTTTTGTAAATTAAACAGCGAATATATGTGAATTAGAAAATATCAGAATTAAAACACGTTGCTTCCCCTTGATTCACAAGCAAGTCTCTTATCCTAGGTTACGAGAGTTTATCCTTTATCAGTTTAACCACTTAATCCAACCCTAAATTAAATTACTAAGCGAAATTCAACATAAGGCATTCATTATGTGATTAAGCATCACATACACCAATTACTCATAAACGATCATTAAGCATGAACGTAAATTAAGCGCAGAGACAATTAATCAAGCACTAAGCATGCATGAATTAAAAGCAACAAATTCAAAGTAATTAGTGAAGAGGAAAAACTAAACAGAATTTAACAGTAATAATAGAACCTCAAAGAGAACTGTGCTTGATCCTCAAGGGAAAACAACGCTGCGGACTTAGCCTTCCATTAATCAAATAGAGAATGAAATTTTATTGATAAAACTAAAAGTCTGAACTGGAATTGAAAAAAACGAAAATAAAAGAGACAGAGAAGAGAGACTAAAACTAAAAACGAAAAATAGAAGAGAGAGAGAGAGTCTCCCGCGAGGGAGAGAGCGGGGCTCCTAAACTAGAACCTTGGTGCTGTTATATAGTTTTTTTCAGCCCCAAAGCTTACAAATATGTTTTAAATCCAAGCCCATAAGTAAAATCAAATCAAATCTAGATAAGATAAGATAAGATAAGATCTAGATGAAATAATATCTAGATGAGATCAAATCTAAATAATATCTAGATAAGATAAGATTTAATTTTATAGAATAAATTAGTCTGCCCTCTTCAAGTCCAAGCCCAATTCTAGATTCAAGCCCAATGCTAGATTCAAGCCCAATGCTTCATTAATTCCTGAAATTAGATTAAAAACATCAAATTAGCTGAATGGGCCCAAATAATAAAACTGCCTAATTAATTGACAATTAAGACCAATCAATAATTAAAATGGTGCAAAAAGGGTTTAGAAAATATAAGAAAATGATGGCACATCATCTGTGACTGTAATTGGGATTGCATTTGTCTGGGACTTCAATAAACGCGATGAAACTAAAACCCAACCGCGACCAATATATATATTCATTTATGCTAGCATACTTTCACCATATTTAGCTAGAAAGTATACATCAATTAATGTTAGGTGATAGCAATTAGGGGGTGCAAGCAGTAACAAGAAACAGACCCAAGAGGAACACTACATTAGCAACATACTGTAGAAGCAAAGCTTCCAAGAGTATTTTGATGATGATGCAAGAGATTCTTAAAAATTCATTCAAACAAGATTAAAGAATCAAGAAGATTCAAGTGAAGATTCAAGAGAAGACTCAAGATATGCAAGAACCTCAAGAAAAGCATTAAGATAAGTTTTAAAAAAAAGAAATTTTCAAAGAAAAGAATGAACAACACAAAATTATCCAAGAGAATTTTTCAAGAAATATTTTTTTACCAAAGTTTTTACTCTCTAGTAATCGATTACCATAAGGTAGTAATCGATTACCAGAAGCACAAAACAATTTTATAACTGATTTACAAAGTAGTAATCGATTACCATGGGCATGTAATCGATTACCATTGTCTTGTAACGTTCAAAAATATTTTCAAAATATTGTAATCAATTACACAATATTTGTAATCGATTACCAGTGATTCTGAATGTTAGATTTCAAACCTCAACATGAAGAGTCACAACCTTTAATAAAATAAACTGTGTAATCGATTACACCATTATGGTAATCGATTACCAATGACTGGTTTTGAAGAAATTGCCAAAAGTCACAACTTTTAACAAGGTTTCTTCAAGAGCCATCAAATGGCTATAAATATGTGACCATGGCACGAATTTAAAGGATGATTTTGAACATCTTTCTAAGAGTTTTTTCTTCAACTTTTGCTTTGTCAAGAAAAGTTCATTGGGCAAAAACTTGTGTTATTCTATTTTCTTCCTCTCCTCTATTCTTACAAAAAGCTTTTCAAGAGACCGACTCTTGGTTATAAAAGATTTTCAAGAGACGGTCTACTTGTTCAAGGAACAAGTTTGTTCCTTGGTTGAATCACTGGACACAAAGGAGTAACGTCATTTGGGGTTCATTGCAAGAGGTGGGATTGCCTCTTGGTGTAATCACTGAACACAAAGGAGGAAGATCCTTTGGGGTTCATTGCAAGAAGTGGAATTTGCTTCTTGGTGTAAACACTGAACACAAAGGAGGGAAGTCCTTTGTGGTTCATTGCTTGTAAAGGGTTTTTACAAGGTTAGTGAAAATGCTCAAGTGGAATTTGCTTGAGGATTGAACGTGGGCACGAATTGTGGCTGAACTAGTATAAATCCGATTTTGCATTCTCTCTTTCCTTAATCTCTTTTACTTTCTGTTTTGTTTATATTTCTTTAAGTTTAATTCTCTTTATTTGTTATTCGAGTAACTTACAATTAAAGAAATAATTGAATCTAGGTAATATCTAAGTAAGGGAAAAATTTCAATTAGGAATAGTCAATGAAATCTTAATTTAACTCCCCTCTTCTTAAAATTTCTGAGGCCACTTGTCCAACAAGTGGTATCAGAGCAGGTTTCTTGTAGAAAGTTTAGAAACTTCAAGAAAAATGGCCTTAGCAAATTTCTTATTCCCAGAAGGAAATTCCATCAATAGGCCTCCTATCTTTAATGGAGAGGGTTACCACTACTAGAAAACCCATATGCAAATCTTCATTGAAGCAATAGATTTAAACATTTGAGAAGCCATAGAAATAGGACCTTATGTACCCACCATAGAAGATGGAAGCACAACAATAGAAAAACCTAGAGATCAATGGTCCTAAGAAGATAGAAGAAGAGTTCAATATAATCTTAAAGCCAAAAACATCATTACTTCTACCCTAGGAATGGATGAATATTTTAGAGTCTCAAATTGTATAAATGCCAAGGAGATGTGGGACACACTTCAACTCACACATGAGGGCACAACTGATGTTAAGAGGTATAAGATTAATACTCTAACCCATGAATATGAACTTTTTAGGATGAAAACAAATGAAAACATACAAGATATGCAGAAAAGATTCACTCACGTAGTTAATCATCTTGCATCACTAGGAAAAACATTTCCAAATGAGGATTTGATAAATAAAGTACTAAGATGCCTAAGTAGAGAATGGTAGCCAAAGGTAATTGTCATTACTGAATCTAAAAATCTATCTAGTATGTCTCTTGCCACATTATTTGGAAAGTTGTAGGAACATGAGATGGAATTGCAAAGACTCAATCAAAATGAAGAAAGTGACAAAAGAAAAAGGGGAATAGCACTCAAAGTCCCATCTTCCATCCAAGAAGATAGCGACAACGAGGACTCGGATGATGAAGAAGATTTCTCTCTGTTTGTGAAAAGATTTCACAAATTCATTAAAACAAGAGGAAATGAAAGACGTCAAAATTTCAAACCGAAAAAGAAATCAGAAGAAACATCTAAAGATTCTGAGAAAGAACAAGCAAACGTATGCCTAATGACCAAGAATCATGAAAGCGATGAGGAGGAGTCCTTGAAGAAAAAGTGGTACACAGACAGCGGGTGCTCTAAACACATGACGGGAGATTCCTTAAATTTCACAACTATCTCTCCTAAGAAAAGCGGGCATGTAACCTATGGCGACAACAACAGAGGTAAAATTCTTGGAGTCGGAAAAATAGGAAAATGTTTTACTTGTTGAAGGGCTTAAACATAGTTTGCTTAGTGTTAGTCAATTATGTGATAGAGGTTATAGGGTATCATTTGATTCTAAAAAATGTGTCATTAAACATGAACATGATAAGGACATAGAGCATATAGGATTTAGAGAAAACAATGTTTACATGATAGATTTAAAACAAAAACCAGATGATAATCAATGTTTTCTTAGCAAAGACAATGATCCTTGGCTATGGCATAAAAGGATTGGTCACATACATATGGAACATTTAAACAAATTAATTTCAAAAGATTTGGTTGTTGGCTTGCCAAGGTTAAAATTTGAAAAAGATAAACTATGTGATGCATGTCAAAAGGGAAAACAAACTAGAGCATCATTTAAATCCAAAAACATTGTTTCAACTACTCAACCTTTACAATTACTACATATGGATTTGTTTGGTCCATCTAGAGTCATGAGTTTTGGTGGAAGTTATTATGCACTTGTCATAGTTGATGATTATTCTATATATACTTGGACATTGTTCATCACTCATAAAAATGATGCATTTCAGGCTTTTAGGAAACTTGCAAAAGTTATTCAAAATAAGAAAAATCTCAAAATTATTTCTATAAGGAGTGATCATGGGGGATAATTTGAAAATAAAGAATTTGAAATGTTTTGTGATGATTATGGCATTGAACATAATTTCTCTGCACCTAGAACTCCTCAACAAAATGGTGTTGTTGAAAGGAAAAATAAATCCTTAGAAGAAATAGCAAGAACCCTATTAAATGATACTCCTTTTTCAAAATACTTTTGGGCTGAAGCCGTTAAAACTACATGCTACATCCTAAATAGGGCTTTAATAAGACTCATCTTAAAGAAAACTCCTTATGAATTATTCAATGGTAGAAAACCAAACATTTCACATCTGCATGTCTTTGGCTGCAAATGTTTTGTATTAAATAATGGAAAAGAAAACTTAGGAAAGTTTGATGCCAAGTCGGATGAAGGAATCTTCCTTGGTTATTCCTTGCATAGTAAATCATATAGAATATACAATAAGAGAACTATGACTATTGAAGAATCCATTCATGTTTCCTTTGATAAGTCTAATGTTATTTCTCCAAGAAAGGATGTGTTAGATGATGTTTCAGATTTCTTAGAAGAGATGCATACTCATGAAAGGGATTCTAAAAGGAAAAGAGATGAAAGCAATGAGAATTCTCAAGACTCTGAAACTAAAGAAAACAATGATCTTCCAAAGGAGTGGAAAACTTCCAAAAATCATCCTCTTGACAACATTATTGGTGATATCTCTAAAGAGGTAACAACTAGACACTCTCTCAAAGATTTATGCAATAACATGACATTTGTTTCTATGATAGAACACAAAAACTTAAAAGAAGCCATAATAGATGATCAATGGATAGTTGCTATGCAAGAAGAATTAAATCAATTTGAGAGAAATAATGTTTGGGAACTAGTTGAGAAACCACATAACTACCTCATTATAGGAACAAAATGGGTATTTAGGAATAAGTTAGATGAACATGGCGTAGTTATTAGAAATAAGGCTAGGTTAGTTGCAAAAGGATATGATCAAGAAGAAGAAATAAATTATGAAGAAACATATGCTCCTGTTGCAAGACTAGAAGCCATTAGAATGCTCTTAGCTTATGCATCCATTATGAATTTTAAACTTTATCAAATGGATGTTAAAAGTGCCTTTTTAAATTGTCTAATTCAAGAAGAAGTATATGTAGAACAACCCCCAGGTCTTGAAAATTCAGATAAGCCAAGTCATGTTTATAGATTGAAAAAGGCACTATATGGTTTAAAACAAACCCTTAAGGCATGGTATGAACGACTAAGCAAATTTCTCATAGAGAAAAACTTTTCTAGAGGAAAAGTGGATACCACTCTGTTCATAAAGAAAAAGGATGATGATATTCTATTAGTTCAAATATATGTTGATGATATTATTTTTGGATCCACTAATGATTCTCTGTGCAAGGAATTTTCTCTTTGTAGAAGCAAAGTTTCCAAGATTATTTTGATGATGCCAAAGATTATTAAAGATCCATTCAAACAAGATTAAAGAATCAAGAAGATTCAAGAGAAGACTCAATATATGCAAGAACCTCAAGAAAAGCATCAAAGTAAGTTAAAAAGAATTTTTCAAAGAAAATATTGAATAGCACAAAAATTGTTCAAGAGAATTTTTCAAGAAATATCTTTACCAGAGTTTTTACTCTCTGGTAATCGATTACCATAAGGCAATAATCGATTACCAGAAGCCCAAAATAGTTTTATAACTTATTTACAAAGTAGTAATCGATTACCATGGGCATGTAATCAATTACCAATGTTTTTGAACGTTGAATTTCAAATTTCAAGAGTCATAACTTGTGGTAAAATATTTTCAAAATAGTGTAATCGATTACACAATATTTGTGATCGATTACCAGTGATTTTGAATGTTGGATTTCAAACTTCAACATGAAGAGTCACAACCTTTGATAAAATAAATTGTGTAATCGATTACACCATAATGGTAATCGATTACCAGCGACTGGTTTTGAAGAATAAATTGCCAAGAGTCACAATTTTTAAAGTGATTGGTTTTTGAAGAATTTGCCAAGAGTCACAACTTTTAAAGTGACTAGTTTTGAAGAGAGTCACAACTTTTAAAGTGACTAGCTTTGAAGAAATTTCCAAAAGTCACAACGTTTAACATGGTTTCTTCAAGAGCCATCAAATGGCTATAAATATGTGACCATGGCATGAATTTCAAAAAATGATTTTTACTGAATCATTACCAACATCTTTCTAAAAGTTTTTGTTCAATACTTGCTTTGTCAAGAAAAGTTCATTGTGAAAAAACTTGTGCTATTCTATTTTCCTCTCCTCCTCCATTCTTACAAAAAGCTTTTCAAGAGACCTACTCTTGGTGACTATTTTCAAGAGAAGGTCTTCTTGGTTGAACACTGAACACAAGGGACCAACATTCCTTGGGTTCATTGCAAGAAGCAGGATTTGCTTCTTGGTTGATCACTGGACACAAAAGACCAACGTCTTTTGGGTTCATTGCAAGAAGTGGGTACAACTTCATGGTTATTATCATTGGATACAAGAAACCAACGTTTCTTGGGGTTCATTACAAGAAGTGGGTATAACTTCTTGGTTGTAATCACTGAACACAAAGGATGGGATTCCTTTGTGGTTCATTACTTGTAAAGGATTTTACAAGGATAGTGGAAATCTCAAGCGGGTTACTTGGGGACTAGACGTAGGCACGGGTTGTGGCCGAACCAGTATAAATCCGGTTTTGCATTCTCTCTTCCCTTATCTCTTTTACTTTCTGTTGTCTTTACTTTTTCGTAAGTTATTTCCCTTCATATATTATTTTAGTAACTTGTTAACAAAGAAATAATTGAATCTAAGGAATAATTAAGAAAGGAAAAATTTCAATTAGGAATAGTCAACGAAATCTTGATTCACCCCCCCTTCTTAAAATTTCTGAGGCCACTTGTCCAACACTCTTGATATGCAAAGCGAATTTGAGATGTCAATGATGGGAGATTTAAACTACTTTCTTGGGTTACAAATTAAGCAAACCAACGAAGGAGTATTTGTCAACCAAGCCAAGAATTGCAAAGAACTGATCAAAAGATTTGGGATGGAAAATTCAAAGCACATGGCCACACCCATGAGCACTGGATGTTACTTAGATAAAGATGAATCTGGTCAGTCTATAGACATAAAACAATATTAAGGTATGATTGGATCTCTTCTGTATTTATCTGTTAGTAGACCAAACATCATGTTTAGTGTATGCATGTGTGCTAGATTCCAATCCAATCCCAAACAATCACACTTGAGTGCTGTAAAAAGGATTATTAGATATCTCTTAGGAACTATTAACCTAGGATTATGGTATCCTAAAAACTCTACATGCAACTTAATAGGTTATTCTGATTCAGATTTTGCCGGATCCAAAATCGATAGAAAAAGCACTAGTGGAACTTGCCAATTTATAGGATCTACTATTGTCTCATGACACAACAAGAAGCAAAATAATGTTACTTTATCCACTGCCGAAGCAGAATATATTTCTGCTGGCAGTTGTTGTGCATGGCCTTTTAGATGTTAGTGACTTAAATAAATAGGTGTTCATTGAGTTTTTTGTCTTGTTGCTATGTCTGTTAGCATATGATATATGTTTATTATTTTATTTCATTTCCGCGCACTTTGGCTTTTTGATGTTGCCAAAAGGGGAGAGAAAATGGGTATTTTAGAAATCAAGACATAAAATTATTTACTGAGTTTTAAATTAAGCACAAATTCAAAAAGAAAAGGGGAGAAAGGGATGAATGAACGATAGATCAAATATTACATATATTCTCTTGATTTCAGGATTTGTCATCATAAAAAAGAGGGAGATTGTAGAAGCAAAGCTTCCAAGAGTATTTTGATGATACCAAAGATTATTAAAGATTCATTCAAACAAGATTAAAGAATCAAGAAGATTCAAGTGAAGATTCAAGAGAAGACTCAAGATATGCAAGAACCTCTAGAAAAGCATCAAGATAAGTTTTTAAAAAAAAGAATTTTTCAAAGAAAAGAATGAACAACACAAAATTGTCCAAGAGAATTTTTCAAGAAATATTTTTTTACCAGAGTTTTTACTCTCTGGTAATCAATTACCATAAGGTAGTAATCGATTACCAGAAACCCAAAATAGTTTTATAACTGATTTACAAAGTAGTAATCGATTACCATGGCCATGTAATTGATTACCATTGTCTTGTAACGTTCAAAAATATTTTCAAAATATTGTAATCGATTACATAATATTTGTAATCAATTAACAGTGATTCTAAGCGTTAGATTTCAAACCTCAACATGAAGAGTCACAACCTTTGATAAAATAAACTGTGTAATCGATTACCAGTGACTGGTTTTGAAGAAATTGCTAAAAGTCACAACATTTGACAAGGTTTCTTTAAGAGCAATCAAATGGCTATAAATATGTGACCATGACACGAATTTAAAGGATGATTTTGAACATATTTCTAAGAGTTTTTTGTTCAACTTTTGCTTTGTTAAGAAAAGTTCACTGGGCAAAAACTTGTGCTATTCTATTTTCTTCCTCTCCTTCATTCTTACAAAAAGCTTTTCAAGAGACCGACTCTTGGTTATAAAAGTTTTTCAAGAGACGGTCTTCTTGTTCAAGGAACAAGTTTGTTCCTTGGTTGAATCCCTGGACACAAAGGAGTAACGTCCTTTGGGGTTCATTGCAAGAGGTGGGATTGCCTCTTGGTGTAATCACTGAACACAAAGGAGGAAGATCCTTTGGGGTTCATTGCAAGAAGTGGAATTTGTTTCTTGGTGTAAACACTGAACACAAAGGAGGGAAGTCCTTTGTGGTTCATTGCTTGTAAAGGGTTTTTACAAGGTTAGTGAAAACGATCAAGTGGAATTTGCTTGAGGACTGGACGAAGGTACGAGTTGTGGCTGAACCAGTATAAATTCGGTTTTGCATTCTCTCTTTTTTTAATCTTTTTTACTTTCTATTGTGTTTATATTTCTTTAAGTTTACTTTTCCTTATTTGTTATTCGAGTAACTTACAATTAAAGAAATAATTGAATCTAGGGAATATCTAAGTAAGGGAAAAATTTCAATTAGGAATAGTTTACGAAATCTTAATTCAACTCCCATCTTCTTAAAATTTTTGAGGCCACTTGTCCAACATATACTTGAGAGATTTTGTCTGAGAATGGAATATGCTGAGTTGGCAGCAGTATCCGTCTTCCTTAGCTTGTCTTCCATTAGCGTCTTTGATCCCAAATTCCATTAGGATTATGCTAGCGCAAAATGACAAATTCAGTTACTCTCATAGCATTATAAATAGAAGAACAATGCAATAAGGCAGAATCAATGAAAATTACTTGAGTTTTTCCTATTTCTCTTCTTCTTCTTAGGAGGTTTTGGTCCTCTAAACCAGAAGTCTAACAAATTTGGTGCTCTCGTTGTTCTTCAATGGTGGAATCCACCAGGTCGAAGGTTTCTTTAGACAGTTTGGAGGACGCCATTGCTAAACTCAATACCCACCAGTTATCGTTGAGTGAAACCTTACACACCATGACCTTGAAGCTTGGCGAATAAATCCATAAACTCGCTCCACCCGAAGCCTCCTTCCCTTCACCTTCATCTTCTACTGCCACTCCATCTCTAGCCACTTCCCTCCCCCTCAACCATTGAAACTGGATATCCCACGTTTTGATGGCACAGATCCCCTTGGTTGGATCTTTAAGATCAACCAATTCTTCGAGTACCACGCCACTCCGAAGCATGAGCGCTTGACCATCGCCTCTTTCTACATGGAGGAGCGCGCCCTGGCTTGGTTCCAGTGGATGATTGGTAATGGTCAGTTCACTTCCTGGCCAATTTTCCTCCAAGCTCTATAGACGCGTTTCGCACCGTCCTAGTATGACGATCCCATCGATGCTCTCTTCAAACTCACCCAGCGAACCACAATCAATAATTACCTTTCGGAGTTTGAAGACCTAGCGAACCACATTATTGGAATTCCTCCGCTATTTCAAGCGACGAGGTTAGCCCGACTTCAGGAAGAGAAGCTTCTTGACAGATGCTCCCTGGGTCATGGTCAATAGTCCTCCACTCCCTCGTTGCCGTCAGCAAGGCCCCCTTCTTCTCTTTTGCCTCCACTATTACCAGCCCCCCCCCCCAAAAAAAAAAACTTTTTGCGTCCGTGCCTCTTAAATTCCTGTCGCTAGAGGAAGTGGCATCACGTCGCGAATGAGGCTTATGCTTTAACTGCGATAAGCGGTTCCATCGCGGGCATAAGTGTGCCTCTCTCGTGTTTCTCCTCATTGCAGATGAAGAGGAGGTAATCCTAGAAGACCCTGTGGAAATGGACCAACCACTCGACCCACTTGATATTAATAACACGGTTTTGGCCTAAATAAGTCTCCATTCTCTCTTGGGTCACTTGGCGCCTGAGACCCTGCATTTGTTGGGCCATGTTGCCAATCACCAGGTGGTGATCTTAGTGGATGGGGGTAGTACCCATAATTTCATCCAGGAGCCATTGGTGCAACAATTAGGCCACTTGAACTGTAGCTCCACTACGGGTCATGGTTGGTAACGACCAACACCTCCAATGCCATCATCTCTGTGAAGCTGTTTCCATTGACATCTAGAATATTTCATTTCTGGTGGACCTCCACGTACTGCCCATTTGTGGTGCCAATGTGGTCATCGGTGTTCAATGGCTCAAGACCCTTGGCCCCATACTCACAGACTATAATGCTTTAAGCATGCAATTCTTTCATGAGGGACACCTCGTCGAGTTCCAAGGGGACACTGATCTTGCTCCTGATCTCCATACCCCGCCTCAGCTTCGTCGTTTAATACGGAAACAGGGTGCGAGTGCTTACTTCCATATCTCGATAACCCCTACCGTGTTCCCTTCGAACCAAATTCCCAGTCACCAGTTACCACTAGAAGTTCAACACCTCTTCCATAAATTCAGTGCACTTTTCCACGAACCTCACTCATTGCCTCCTTCCCGACCTACTGACCACCACATACACCTAAACCCCCATTCTAAACCTGTTAATGTTAGACCATATTGATATCCCCACTATCAGAAGTAGGAAATTGAGGCTCAGGTCGCTTCCATGCTCCAAAAAGAAATTATACGACCCAACATCAGTCCGTTCTCGTCCCATGTCCTCTTAGTGAAGAAGAATGATGGGTCTTGGTGCTTGTACATGGATTATCGCGCCCTAAATGCCATAACGATCAAGGATCGTTTTCCTATACCAACTATTGACGAACTCCTGGATGAATTGGGTGGCTCAAGTTGGTTCTCTAAATTGGACCTCTTTCAAGGCTACCATCAGAAGGATATCTGCAAGACAGCTTTTCGCACTCACCATGGTCACTTCAAATTTTGAGTGATGCCCTTTGGGCTATGCAATGCACCTTCGTTATTCCAGGATACTATGAACACCATTTTCAGACCTTACCTCCGTAGGTTCATCATCGTCTTCTTTGACTATATACTCATTTATAGTCGGACTTTTGAGGACCACTTGAGCCATTCGGACAAAGCATTCCAGATTCTTTTAGAAGGAAAATTTATTTTCAAATTCGTGAAGTGCTCATTTGCCCAAGCTCAAGTTGAATATTTGTGCCACATAGTTTTGTCCAAGGGCGTAGAACCAATGTCCTCCAAAATTTAGGCTATTTAGCATTGGCCAATTCCACAATCAACCAGAGCCCTCCACAGTTTCTTGGGTCTGGCGGGCTTCTACCGCTGATTCATTCGCGGGTATGCTTTGATTGTAGCACCCCTCATTAAGGCAACAACACTTGACTCGTTTCAATGGTCCCCTAAAGCCCACAATGCCTTTTGTCAATTGAAGGAGGAGTTAACTTCAACTTCGGTATTGTCTCTACCCGACTTTGAGCTTCCCTTTACGGTTGAAACGGACACCTCCAACATTGGAATGGGAGCTACCCTGTTGCAAAATGGGCACCCCATTGCCTTCTTCAGTAAATCATTCAACTCCATGCTTCTTCGAGCCTCAACGTATGTTTGTGAATTGTTTGCCATAACCGCCGCCATAAAGAAGTGGCGACAGTATTTGTTGGGCCCCGCTTCACTATATTGACAGACCACTGTAGCCTTAAGGAATTGCTCACTCAGGTGATACAGACCCCAGAGCAATAAATGTACTTGGCCCGCTTAATGGGCTAGGATTATTGTATTAAATATCGCTCCGACAGCACCAATATAGTCGCAGATGCGCTTTCTAGAACACCAAACCCAACACCGTCCACCTTCCTGGTTTTGGCGGTTCCGTGCTTAACATTTTTAGACGAGCTTAAGAAGCACCTCTTATGAAACTCTATTTTCATTCAGCTTCGTAGTGATATTCTTGCCAAACCTGAAGCTTATGCTGATAACTCTGTTTCCTAAGACTTAATCATGAAAGGGGGGCGTATTTGGTTACCCTAAGGGTTCCAATTCATTCCCACATTACTAGTTGAGTACCACTTAACACCCTCTAGCAGTCACATGGGTGTTGCTAAAACGGTGGCACTCTTGACTGAAAATTTTTCCTGGCTAGGTCTTCGAAAGGACGTGGAACATTTCGTTGCTGCGTGTGTGGATTGCCAACACACCAAATATGAAACAAAGAAGGTTTCTGGCTTGCTCTGCCCATTACAGGTCCTTCACTGTCCATGGAAGGACCTCTCGCTTGATTTCATCACTGGCTTGCCACCATTTCACAGTAACACAACCATTCTTGTGGTCGTGGATTGCTTTTCCAAAGGATTTCACCTAGGCATGTTACCCATAACTCACATCGCCCTTTTGATCGCACTTTTGTTCCTCAATATCATCAACAAACTTCATGGTATGCCTCGGAGCCTAGTGTCTGATAGAGACCCGCTATTCCTTAGTCAATTTTGGCAAGAGTTATTTCGCTTAAGTGGTACTCACTTGAGGATGAGTTCTACATATGACCCCCAAAGTGATAGACAAATTGAGGTTTTAAATCTCATCCCTGAACAATGTCTTTGTGCGTTTGTTCATAAGAAGCCATCGACATGGGGTAAGTTCCTTCCCTGGGTTGAATGGTAAGACAATACGTCCTGGAATGCGTAGTCCGGCACCACTCCCTATGAGATTACTTTTGGTCAGAAGCCTTTCAATTTTCCGGAGTATATTGTTGGCACCTCCAAAATAGATGCGGTTGACGATTTGCTCAGTCAGAGGACTCCGACCTTCACAGAATTCAGAAAGAAACTTCTCAAGGCTTAGGACAAGATGAAGCTGATCGCTGATTCCAAACGCCGGGATGCCATGTTTAACAGAGGGGATTGGGTCATGGTCAAACTCTGACCTTATCGCCAGTCCATAGTCACGGGGGTGAGAGGCGGATATTCGAAATTGGCTAAGCGGTTCTATGGCCCATTCCAAATCGTGGAGCGTATTGGCCCGATGGCTTACAAGCTGCTATTACTGGAAGGAGCATGCATACACCCTGTTTTTCATTGCTCATTGCTTAAGCCTTTTCATGGCACTCCGGGTGGGGACCCTCAGTTACCATTACCCTCTACCGTCGTAGCTAATCAGCCCCTTATTGCTAGTTTAGCCATTTTGGATACTCGACACTCTTCTGATTCAACTGCCTCCAAATGGGAAGTGCTAGTCCAATGGGATGGGTTGTTTCTTGATGACACCTCTTGGGAGGATTGGGAGCAGCTGCGTTCTGACTATCACCTTGAGGATAAGGTGTTTTCGAAAGCGGAAGGGGATGATAGCAATCAGGGGGTGCAAGCAGCAACAAGAAACAGGCCCAAGAGGAACACTACAGTACCAACGTACCTGAGAGATTTTGTCTGAGAATGGAATATGCTGAGTTGGCAGTAGTATCCGCCTTCCTTAATTGTCTGCCATTAGCGTCTTTGATCCCAAATTCCGTTAGGATTATGCTAGCACAAAATGACAAATTCGGTTACTCTCATAGCATTATAAATAGAAGAACAATGTAATAAGTCAGAATCAATGCTTTTCCTATTTCTCTTCTTCTTCTTAGGATGCTTTAGTCCTCTAAACCAGAAGTCTAACATTAGTCTTAAAAGATTTTGACTAGTATTGTGTTGAATTTTTTATCATTCAAGAACCTTGCTCTATGTTAGGACTACAATGTCATCCCACAAATAGAAGCCATTACCAGGACTAGTCACAAATAGAAATAGTCTATGTACTGTCCTTGGTAATTATATAAAGTTAATATTAGGCTTAAAAGCTTTTGGTTTGCATTTTGTTGTATATCATTTTTTTAATCATTCAAGAACCTGTTCTTTGTTAGTACTACTATGACATCTTACACATAGAAGCCATTTTCTCTACTTTGTGTCAGGACTACAATGTCATCTCACAGGTAGAAGTCATTTATGTACTGTTTTAAGGCTGCAGCTACTTTTGGGGGTTTGCCTACACTTTCACTTTATTTGGCTTTTAAGTATATAAAATTATTAGGCTTAATATTGAATACAACATATCCACTGGACAACTTATTTGCACAGACGATCAGTGGAAGAAACTATGTCAGGAACGTTTGAATTTAATATTGAATTACTTTTGTATGTTAGCATATTATTTTTAAAAAAAGAGTAACAAAATAAATTACTTCTTTTTGCAGAAGTATAAGTTTGCAAAGCAGTATAAAAAGAAAGGATGTTTGCATTACCAGAAATTAGGAATAATTTTTTGCCGTACAATTGCTTTGGTGCACAACATCCTTCTACTAAAAGCCCTTCAATCAGTCATGAAGATGAAGATAATGAAAGAGACAATGATTTTGATGAGGAGGAATCAAGTCATCAATAAAAAAGGAAAGCAAATGTGAGTAAGGATAGCAAGAAAAGGAAAACAAAGGAAAATGCTCAAATGACATTTACTAATGCTTTGACAAATTCTGGAGAAATGCAAAAGAAGCAGCTTGAAATTATGAAGATGAGTACAAGTCAGGTCACAGTTTTAGCTGCTAATACTATTAGGGAAGTAGTTGGAGAAAATAATATGCAAGAAAAGTAGTCCACATTGACTTGTGTAGTGATCCTTCAAGGACTTCAAGGCATTAATTGATGGGGCTTCTTTTACAAAGGCTCTAAAATTATTGAAAGAAGATGCTACGTGGAGAGAGATATTTTTGGCATTATCAGATGAGCCAAAAAGAGATTGGGTTCTTAATATTGCTTAGTAGATTTTGTTATTTACTTCTCCTTTTTGCTTTATCTATGATTGTTGGATCTTTCAATCCATATGTTTGCGTTTGAATTACAACATGGTGATTTTGTATTTTCTTTTGTGAACTTGATGGTGTGTGAGTTGTTGAAATTATGAATGTTATTTATTTATGGTATGATTTAGTGTTTAGATAATTTGAGATTTATATCTATTATCGTGTTAATTTGTAAGATAGTTTTGATGGATGTGACTATTTAGTTTTTAATTTTTGAAACTTGTTAATATATATTTTATATATGTAAGTATTTTGGTACGGTGATTTATTCTGCTTGAAAGAAGTAGAGAACCTTACAGAATTTTAGCACTAAACCTTTGGTTGCCACGTGAGAATTTGTTTAAAGTAACTTTAAAGAAAATGAGTGAAACTGTGTTTGTAGTCGAGCAAAAACCAAAAACCAAAGAAAAAAAAGGTTGTTAATTGGACTTAAAATTTCTTTTTCTCCCCTAATGTAAAAAGGGGAGAGATTCTCCCTTCTCCCAGTTCCAAACATAATACTCTCGAAGCTTCTTTATATGGCCATGTGCTCCTTTTAATTCTAGATGCATTTTTATATTTTAACACAAATAATTATTTTCTCTTTTTCTATTTTCCTGTTCAACTACGTTGAAGAGAGAATTCAATATTTTTCTATTTTCCTATTTCTTTTTTCTTTTTCTTTTACCATTTTCTTTAATACTACCCAACTATGTGTATCAAAATTGTATGACTCATTATGAATTAATTTGATAAAATAATTTCATGAAATTTGTGGCATTATATTAATTTTTATTTATGTATAATAATAATAATAATAAAAACTCATGTTGGGTAGATTTTACCCAAATTAGTACACATATATTATGATATTCTTAATCTCATAAAGGAGGTATATTTGATAGTTCGGCAATATATCTATCTCCCTTCAATTACTCCTTCAAGCTATGGCAGTCTAATCCTGGCTTATGTTTGAAGACATGAAGTTCTGAATTTTGTTAAATGCAGGAAGTTTTTTTTGGTAGGTGGGACGTGGACTAGCTATTCTGTTTTTGGTTGCTATTAATAGTTGTGCACAACAAGGGGTGTTTTGGGTATACATACTAGCTTATGTGTATGTTAGAGGCGGTTCCTTACTTAAATAGAGGATAATGCTGGTTAGGGGATTTGATAGACTGTCATGTAGTTTTTTTTTGGCAGTCTTATAGTTTTAGATGATGTAAGGGTGGGTATCATTCATCCTCTATCTTAATGAAATTTCTTAATTTATAACATTAACCCGATTTTGATTTTTAGTTATGGATATAGAACATGCATCTTATTGTTAGAAATGATGAAATTAATTTCAATAATCTCAATGTATGTATCTCCGGTTTATCAAAAACAGATGTGTCTCCAATTGATTGTTAAAAAATACCTTAAATGCATAAAAAAATAAAAAGGTTAAATTAATCTTTTTGAGTCTTCATATTTTTCTTAGATTTTCAACTAGGTCTCCCAACTTATTTTATAATTGGGTTCCTAAATTTTTAATTTTATTTTTATTTTCAATTGAGTTCTTGTGCCTAATCGTCATTATAAAAAATTAAACACATACACTTAATTAGGTGTAGGCAATGATATGATATTTTTGGAGTGTGTTATAAATACAATTAAGTCAATTATAAGAGTTTTTATACATAATCAAACAATTGTGAGAGATTTTTGAATGAATATTTGGATTAATTTGACCCATAAAAGTTAAATCCATAAATGTCTCATAATTAACTCACTCTCTAATTAGGTTTTTGGGGGTAGTTTTTCATAATGGTAATTAGTTGAGAGAACCCAACTAGAAAAAAACAAATAAAAGTTCATGGAACCAATTTTAAAAAAAAGGTTAGACATCTAATTGAAAATTTAGTAAAATAGGACCTAAAAATAATTAAACTAAATATAAAAAAAATCCATCACCTCTTTTGGTAAAAATATCAAAATCGTAATTAATTAATTCAAGAAAAGTAATTCTTTGATGCACGCCAACAAAGAATAGAAAAAGAAAATGTAAAAGACAAACAACTGCAAAAGTGAAAGCAAGGAAGAAAGAATGAAAAAGTGATAAATATATCCAGTTGCAAAAGTTCATGAAAGAGATTGATGGAAATGAGTTAATTATTAGAATATAAATTTATTTTAAATGTTCTTTAATAATCTTTGAGCAGAATAATTAAATTTTTGTACCTACATTAATTTGAGTACAACAATAATCATGTTTTTATATAAAATATTTGCTTTAATTAAGTCTTGTAAATTAAAATAAATAAATAAAACTTAATCTGTCAACCCTCCCAATTAAGTTATCGGAAATGCTAATTTGCACGAAAACTGTTTTCGTGCAGTTAGCACGAACGTGTATTTCATTACAGAAATTATTTTTTAGATTTTTTAATTACTAATTAATAATTACTTAAAAAAATAACAACCATCCATTTTAGAGTTGGTAGGTACATTTCGTGTGTTAAATTAAATCTCTCGTGCTATATAGCACTGCTCCTTTTGATTTATAAAAAATGTTTAATGTATATAAAAATAAATTTGTAACTGTTTTTTTTTTATTATTGATTTGACCATTGTTGATGTATTGCTCTAAGCATTTAATAATGAAAAATGAATTATCACATTCATGCATGAGATCTACATTTTGTGAGTTGGAAAGGGGCAAGACAAAAAGACAAGATAAAAAGGGGAAAAAAAGTAAAATAGAAATAACTATAAAGTAACAATATAGAAATGTCATGTGATAAAAGTAGTAAAATTAGAATGTAAAATGAGAATTGTTTCACAATTTTCACTTCAAAAGATCAAAAGTGACATTGGCACTTTGCAGGAGCAAGTTGAGACAATGAGAGGGAAGAAGATACCTTCCTTCAACAGCCTATGAATCACACAACTAGTAATCAAACTCTTTGATTCTTCTCTACCATTTCCAAAGCACAAAGATGAAAATGCCTCCTTTTCTTCATTCTTTTCCTCCTCGTTCATTCTTCTTCTGTTGCTTCCTTCTCCTTCCACTCTTGCTCTTGCTCTTGCTCTT
This sequence comes from Glycine soja, assembly GCF_004193775.1. Classification (NCBI taxonomy): domain Eukaryota; kingdom Viridiplantae; phylum Streptophyta; class Magnoliopsida; order Fabales; family Fabaceae; genus Glycine; species Glycine soja. The sequence goes on from NC_041004.1 coordinate 7,095,162, forward strand.
GGTGGCACCTTCTTCTTCAGGTGCTCCAAATGAAAAGGTAACCGTGTCACTCTATTATGAAAGTTTATGTCCCTATTGTGCTGATTTCATAGTGAACCATCTTGTGAGGCTCTTCCAAACGGGTCTCATCTCCATTGTTAACCTCAGATTGGTCCCTTGGGGCAATGCTTGGATTGCACCTGATGGAACTGTTGTTTGTCAGGTAAGGTCTCATCTTCATGTGTTTTGTTGTTATTTCTCAAAGTTTGTATTTTGATGATTTACAATTACTATTAATGTAAACTTTTATGACGTGGATTATTAAATAGAAACTCTAATTTTGATAGAATATTACCTAAGGAGTTGTAGCCAAATTTTATTCTTAATTTACTGTTACTTTACAACAGGTTTTTTCTCTCTTACAAATATATTTTTTAGAGCCAATTATGTTTAAGACATGTATTAAATATGGACACATCTGTATGTATAAATTTAAATATTGGTTCGACGTATTATAAGAAATTCTAGTTCTTTCTACTACATGGAATCCCTATTTGATCTTACTTCAATGTGCTTGTATTGATTTTTACTAGTCTTTTAACTTTTTTTCTTTCTTTTTGGAGAGGAACTAGTCTTTTAACTGTGAACTATTCATTTAAACTCTTTCCGTAAGAGCTTCTTTATTCATAAATAAAATGGGTTCCAGGACAAACCTGAAACCAGAACTAGAAGTAATAATGTTAAAATAAACTTGTAACAGTTATGGGTCATTTTCTGGGATCAGTAAGTAACACATGCCCATTTAAGGGTGCTGTCACCCTAATAAATTCTTGTCCCTGTAGATGTCTAATTGATCCGTTGTCAGAATTGAATTCTTCAACAACACCCATCAAATTAATCAATATTTAAGGTTCTGAGGAAAAAAGTTGTGATGTGCAACTGCTTTTTTTTACCAAAAAATATGGGTCTCTTTTATGATATCTCTGTTATTTACTTTTTTCTTAGGGCTAGACAAACTTAAGTTATGCAACTACAATATCTTCACTGTTAGGGGATTTGGATCCTACACCTTTCAACTTGTATTATGTATCTCCTATTTTGTGTGTCGACAAATATAACTCTTTTATGAGGAACTTTTATGTTAGAATGATTGTTTTAGAATAGAAATAAGTATTTTAAAATTATTCCAAAAAATAAAAATTAACTTTCAAAAATAGGGTGATACAAAGTTATTTTAGAATAACTATTTTAAAATAAAACTTTTTCTATTCCGAAATAGTTGTCTTGAAAATGTATATGTATTTTGGAATAAAAAAAATCTGTTTTTTTAAAAACAATTTTTTAATATTTCAGAATAATTGTTCAAAAGTGTATATGAATTCTAGAATATCTATTTCAGAATAGAAAAAAAAACTTTTATGAAATAGCCGCCGGCACAAGAAGTTTCAGATTTACAATTATCTTTCTAGATGTGACATGATGGAGGTGTGCAATGTGATGGTATGTGATCGTGTTACTAGAGGTTGTTGGAGGAGGGTAGAGGGTGACGGCGCAGAGGGTGAGAGGGTGATGTAGTGTGGGGTGGAGGGTCCATACGCGTTACGAGAAAGAAGACAAGAGAAAAAGGATGGGACATTTTTATCCATTCCGCTTCCTTTGGAGGTACAATATTCAAAGTGGGAGGTGCAGGATTCAAATGTCCATTAGTCATACAAATTTTATTCAAGGCCCTTGGGCTTAATCAATTTGGACTTGCTTATCATTTTGTTTATTTGGTTTTTTTTTCAATAATTTATAATATACAGAATAGTGAATAAATAAATAAAATAGTTTTATATTCCATCACAAACTATCATATGATTAATGTAATATGTATAACCATTAAACTCAATCTAAAATATATATTTTATAACAATATACAAGATGAGAAATTCTTTTGGTCTCTACTTTTATTTAGCTCCCTTCAATTGCATGCGATTTCATTCACTCTCTCGATTTCATATATGAGTGTTCCTGAACTACATATTTGCATTTTTTTAATTTAACTTTCCCCTCTATTTTATTTTATGTTTTATTAAAAAAAATGTAGAATTCTCTTTCCCCAATGGGCAAATCCTTGCATACAAAGTAAAAAAAAAAAAAAAGGACAAAATCTTGTTCTTTAGTACCAATATGAAATATGCATGTGTATGCTCTTATTTTTTGTCTTTTTTTATTATTGCAGCATGGAGATGATGAATGCTTTCTAAACACGATCGAGGCCTGCGCTATTACAATCTATCCAGACGTGGTAGACTTCCTACATTACAATTTTAATTTTCTTAGTACTTACTGTTGTTCTACGAAGCAAATCTTTTGATTATTAATACACAGACAATCTGGATATTTCTTAATAGTTTAATTTTAACAGCTAGCTAATTGTGCATTTAAATTTATGGTTGTCAAACTAACAAGTCATTAATTCGAATGATACTTTGGTTGAATTTTTTAAGTAAGACCATAAATTTAAATCTTGAGGATAAATAAAATGTAGATTGAAAGAAAGATTCTACTAAGATGATTAACCAAATTTTTTGGCTGGAATTAGTTATCACGTCACTGATAGATATTTTGTATTAATGTCATGGATTCAATAGACAAAAGGAAGGATATCATTGTTCTAGGACATGTTAATTAGTCACTGCTAGCCATAGTGTGAAGGACATAATGCTCAACATTTTCCTTTTCAACTGAATACAAAAAATAGATGCATGCTCTATATGCAAATTCAAGTCTAATGCATTAATATACAATCTCGATGCAGGTACAACATTTCAGATATGTACGGTGCTTGGAGAATCTCACCTTAGAGGGGAGACACAACCAATGGGTTAACTGCTTCCAAATGACTGGGTTGGGAACATCACCTATTGATTGTTACACAAGTGGAAATGGAAAAGCTGTTAGTTCACTTTATCTTGTTATTACTTCTTAATTTCTATAATTCTATCAACATCTATATACACACCAATGGCCTTTTACCATTTTCTTTTCTTGCTTAGGCACTTTGAGGCTAATTTTAATATGATCCATATAGAATTTAGTTACTAATTAAAAATAAAATTTGTGTTTATCTGGTTCTTGATTGAAAGTGCACGTTTTATACAAATTATTTCTAGAAGTGTGGATTTACTAACGACTTTATCCAACCAAAGTTGTAAATTTTAAAGAGTTTACTTTATATATATTATTGGCGTGAAGCATTTTTACACAGACATTCAACAAAAATTGATTACTTTATCACATCATTCTATTAATTTGTAGTAACAGAGTTAATTCCTGTTAAATATTGCTATATTTCTCTTTTTGCATTCACAGTGCATATAAATCACTCTTAATTTGTAAGCAATTGCATCTTCAAAAGACTAATTTCTATAAACAAAAACATTCATGGACTAAAACAACCGAGAATGTAAATTTTAGGGACCAAATTATATGTTAACTCTTTTTATGTCTTACAAACAGATTGACCAAAAATATGCAAAGGAAACTGCTCAGCTTAATCCTCCTCATAGATTTGTTCCATGGGTGGTTGTAAACAACCAAGCACTCCAAGAGGTTTGTGATTGATGTGAAAGATTCTTCAACCCAAGTGAATTGTGGCTAACCTCTTTTTCCTTTTCCTTTGGTTGCAGGACTACCAAAATTTTGTAACCTATATTTGTAGGGCTTACAAAGGCAATGTGATACCAAATGCTTGTAGATCACTCTCAACAAAAACTTATGACTCAAATGAAAAAGTCAATTCCTTTCAACCTGTTTGCTATGTTGATGAAGCTAGAAATCTTAGCTTTCCACTAGTCACTAGATTAAGTAATAAATCCCCGTGAAAATGAAGTTGGAATATACTTCATGTGGTTGTATAAAAACTTCCACTTTGGAAAAACAAGCTAAACCTCTTGACTAGTCTATAACTTCAGATGCTCATGACTTGGTTTAGACTTTGGACGTGTAATTTATTCTTCCATTTTAATTCTCTCTCTTAATACACACATATGGGACAAAAGAAAATTATTGTTATTGTGGGAAATGTGAACTAATATAATTGCGCTAACCACTTTTAAAAATTAAAATGATGCTTTACCAATTACCATTTTTGTTTCTCCCCTTTCTATCTAGCTAGCTTTGCTGCATCCATCTCACACAGACTCTTAATCTCTTATCATATCATCATTTTTATTTCTCATATGCTGTGGAAATCACATAACCAGTCAAAGGGCACGTCTTTGAAGATTCCGGAACTTGTAAGGATAAGGAGGGCAATAGTCTCTGAGAAGTCTCTGAACCTACAAAACAATCAGCCTTAATAAATTCTAAGACTTGTGAGGTCTTTTCTATCCCTTTCCCAAAATGAAAAATCTATAAATCTGATTTTGGAAAAGTATTCACAATGTCTGGCTTAATTTCTTTGTAAGGAGAGCAAGAGTCCTTTTTGTAACCTGTAAAGATCGAGGGCAATAGGTGAAGATTAAAAGAAGAGTCTTGCATTATTATCTTTAGGATATTTGGTTAAGAAATTTTTTTAAAAAATTATTATGAAGATAATAAGAAAATGTATAAAAAATCATCGACAATACAACTTTGTGCATCTCAATAAATTTTTTTAAATTTCTTAACTAATAACCAAAAGACCCAATTACATTAACATTTATCTTAAGAGATCCATATTCATTAGTCAAACGACTTGTGAGGTCTTTTCTATCCCATTCCCACGGCAAAATTTTTAATTTATTTTCCACTCACTAGCTGTCCCCTCTTAATTTTTCATTTGGACGTGTGAATTACTCTTGGAAAAAGCATAGGAATACTTGTCAAAAGTGCAAAGATTACAACCTTCGTATTGTTTAGGGATAATTATGAAAATGGATAGATCGATTTTAAAAAAAATATTATAATGGATATTTAAAAAAAATTATAAAAATGAGTAAATTATAAATCGTACTTTGATATACACAAAGAAATCATATCTCAAAGTATGATTTCACTTTTCATTTATTTTAAAAAAATTCTCTAAGAACTAAAATTGTATGTTAAAATATAATTTCTAAAATAATTTAAAAAACATGTTGAGATTGTATTTTAACTTAAGATTTCAACTTTTAATAATAAATACATATATAATTTCAATGTAACAAATTTTTGAAAAACAAAATCGTATTTTTTGAAACATAATTTTTTCATAGTGAAATCATACTCAAAGCAAGATTTATTCATTTTTATAACTTTTTTAAAATGGTAATTTTTTTAAAACATTATACCATTATGATGCATTATGATGCAAGAGCCTATTGTTTACATTCACTCTCTCTCTTTCCGTTTCTTTATATTTATCTATCCCATTCCAACTGTTAATAGTCCAATTTAGATTCGTCAGAAGTGAAACTTGGACATTCCTCCAGCTGCTGCCGAGTGCCAATGTGGTGAAAGCAACCAGCTTTGAGTGAAGACTTTTCCGTAAAAGTCGTGAGTTTTTAATTTTACGTTTCTTGAGCTACCATTTTTATTTCAGTTTTTGAAAAGAATAATTAAACTTGTAATCACAGTTGTCACGCATACAAATCATCTAGGATGAAAATTCAGCTTGTTTCAACTCTTGTGGTGATGCCATTGTATTGGTTGTGCCTTTGTAACCACTTGCTTGTGGTTTCTGGGTAATGTCTTGATGATCAGAAGTCTTTGCTGCTCCAATTTAAGAACAACCTCACTTCAACAATTCCAAAGACATCATGTTGGTAAATTGAGACACTTATCTGATTTGGATTTCTCTTATTGTGGATTTAATGGGACAATTCCAAATTCACTGTCAAACCTAACAAAACTCAATTACCTGTATTTGTCACATAACAAGTCACCGGTTCAATGACATCATTTAGCATGCCCAAAACCCTTGACGCTTTAGACCTTTCTGGTAATTTTTTAAATGGTAAAATTCCATCATCTCATTACAAGCAAGTGATAATTCTTGTAGTGGGAGCATTCCTTCATCCCTTTTTACACTCCCATCACTACAAGAGCTTTGACTTTCAGAAAATTAGTTCAGTCAACTTCATGAATACATAAATGTGTCTTGTTCTATGTTAGGCCACTTTGATTTAAGTAGCAATAATATATCAGGACATTTTCCAACATTTGTCTTACAACTCAGTAAACTCTTGGTCCTCATGCTTTCTTAAAACCAGCTCACTATTGGGTCAGTGCAGTTGAATAAGCTTTTTGAAGATCTTAGAAATTTAAATACACTAAATCTTTCATACAACAACTTATCAGTCAATGTGAATGTTACAAATGTTTACCTATCTTCCATTCCCATGAATATTTATGAGCTATACTAGGCATCTTGCAACTTGAAAACATTCCCTGGATTTTTGAGAAACCTGTCCTCATTATTCAATTACTAGATCTTTCAGATAACCATATCCAAGGAATAGTGCCAAACTGGATATGAAATTTACATGATCTTGATACGCTTAATATTTCTCACAATTTGTTGACTGATTTAGAGGAGCATTTGCAAAATATTACCAACTTGTCCGTCCTTGACCTTCATCAAAATAAACTTCAGGGGCCAATATATTTCACAACTTGGAAAAGAAATGTAACGCACAATGAAGATGAAGCTGGATCAAAGTTCATAATGAAAATTTGTTATTTTCCCACAGATTTTTATTATCAAGATAGTCTGATAGTTACTAGCATAGGTCTACAAATGGAGTTGGTTAAAGTTTTGACAATTTTCACATCTATTGATTTCTCATCCAACCATTTTGAAGGACCTATACCAAAAGATTTAATGAATTTCAAAACAATTTGTGTCCTCAACTCGTCAAACAATGCTTTGTCTGGTGAAATTTCATCATCGATAGTTAACCTAAAAGAACTTGAGTCCTTAGACCTTTCACAAAACTCTTTGAGTGGAGAAATTACTATGCAACTTGCAAGTTTGTCATTCCTTTCTTATTTAAACCTCTCCTTCAATCATTTGGTGGGAAAGATTCCTACAGGTACCTAAATTCAGTCATTTCCATCTTCTTCATTTGAAGGTAACGACAGGCTATACAGCATTGACTGGAAAAAAAATGATGGGAAAGAGTTAAGGGTAATGCCACAACAAGAATGTGCAAGGTTAACTTGTACAATTGATTGGAATTTAATCACTGTCGAATTAGGAATGATTTTTGGCCATGGAATTGTTTTTGCACACTACTCTTGATTTGGAACAATGGTGAGTATGGTATTGGCAACTTATTCACAAATTCTCTGTTGAATCTTCCCTCAAATGTATCTTGAATATGTAACTCAAAGTGGACAAACGTACGAAACTCTAAGGTGGTGGCATTAGTGATTATCAAAGAATGTGCAAGTAAGTGAAATAATTATACAATCATCTTTCATGTTTTCTTTTCCTAATTCAATAGTTTTCTGGTTTTAATGCATACCAAAAATATTGCAAGGCTTATGAATAAGAACTTCGAAAATATGTTCTATCATATTTTAATGGTTATATATATATATATATATATATATATATATATATATATATATATATATATATATATATGGAATGCTTCAAATGAAAATAGATTTTAAAAGAAAAAAAAGAATAAATAATATTAACCATTACATTAACCTTAAAAACAATTAACATCCGTGGTTAGAATCCAAATTTAAAAAGTTATGTGCCTTGTTCTTTTCAATCTCACAATGTTTTAGTTTTCCCTTCAATTGAATTTTAGCACAATAGGTTTTCTTTTTCTTTGAGACTCAAAATTTATATATATATATATATATATATATATATATATATAAATTGTAAATTGTAGTACCCTAAACGAATTACATCAAAATGAGAGGGATCTTAAGATGATATAGGTATGAGAATATACAATTGAGGATAACTTAAAGGAATTAATTGATATTACCTATACTAACAAGATGCATCTACTTTTCGGTAGCCTATTATATAAGAACTCTACACGTAAGCGTCTTTTGCTTAGAGTAGTTATGAAATGAACTACTTTTTGAGAATTTTCCTGAAAAGTGTGTGAGTGAGGACAAAACACACTGAAAATTCTCGTGTTGGTTTGTAGGGAGAGTTGTTGCTCCTGAAAGTAGTCCAAACATATTGTCGAGGTCTTGGAAAGGACTACCAATGGAGGATTTTGATCAACGAGATGTTAAGTGAAGTGTCATTGTGTGAAGTATCGTAGAGTGTAAGCCCATGAGAAATCGACAATCAAGGATGTTACAAATGGTATCAGAGCAAGCCTTTCTCCCAATATGGTGTGGTTCGGGGACGAACTAGGTGGAAGCTGGTGAACATGTAACACCTTAGACGAATCACACTAGAATGAGAGGGATCCAAAGGATGTGTAGGTATGAGACTATACATTTGAAGATAACTTAAAGGAATTAATCGATACTTCTTATCCCAACAAAATGTATCTACTTTTCGGTAGCCTATCAAATAAGAAATCTAAAATTAAGCATATTTGGCTTGAAGTAGTCATGAGATGAATAACCTTCTGGAAAGTTTTTCAAAAAACGTGAGAGTGGACAAAACATGCTGAAAATTCTCATGTTGGTATATTGGGACAGTTAATACTCTTAAAAGTAGTTGAAGTAGACCTTTCATACAATAACTTATCATTGAATGTGACTATTACAAATATTGACCCATCTTCCTTTACCAGTATTATTAAACTAGGTTTGGCATCTTGTAACTTGAAAACATTCCCTGATTTCTTGAGATACCAGTCCAGAATAGTAAGTCTAGATAATTCAAATAACCAATTTCGAGGAATACTGCCCAATTAGATATGGAAAACAACATATGATTATTTTAATATTTCTCACAATTTGTTGACAGAGTTGGAGGAACCTTTGAGAGATTCTTTCAGCGTCTTTTCCCTAGACCTTCATCACAATAAACTTCAAGGGCCAATACCTGCAATTCCTAAAGAAGCTTGTTTTTTGGATTACTCAAGCAACAAATTTAGCTCTTTTATCCCACGAGATATTGGTAACTACCTGTTTGGCACACAATTTCTCTCTTTCGAATAATACTTTGTATGGTAGTATCCCTGATTCTCTTTGCAGTGCTTCACATCTTCAAGTGCTTGACCTTTTCATAAATAACATTTCTGGAACAATTCCCTCATGTTTAGTGATGATGACTGGAACTCTTGAGGTATTAAATTTGAAGAACAATAATCTCTGGGGACCTATTCCTGATCTCCAGTTTCCTGTAATTTTTGGACTTTAAATCTTCGTTGAAATCTATTACATGGGCCAATTCCAAAATCTTTTGCCCATTGCTTGAAGTTAGAGGTTTTGGACCTTGCATCAAATCAAATCATTGGTGAGTTTCCATGCTTTTTGAAGGAAATATCCATACTTCGAATACTGGTTTTGCGGAACAACAAATAATTCTTGGGAAATGCTTCAAATTGTGGACATTGCTTTCAACAATTTTAGCGGCAAACTGCCAGGAAAATTTTTCGGAACTTGGAAAAGAAATGTAACACATAACAAAGATGAAGCTGGACCAAAGTTCATAGAGAAGAAATATTTACTATACACAAATGTATATTATCAAGATAGTGCGAGTGTGACAGTTATCAACAAAGGTCAAGAGATGGAGTTGGTTAAAATTTTAACAATTTTCACATCCATTGATTTGTCGTCGTCCAACCATTTTGAAGGACCTATACCAGATGATTTAATGGATCTCAAAATTCTCCATATCTTCAACTTGTCAAACAATGATCTGTCTGGTGAAATCCCATCATCGATAAATAACTTGAAACAATTGGAGTCCTTAGACCTTTCACAGAACTCTTTGAGTGGTGAAATTCCAATTCAACTTACAAGTTTGTCATTCCTTTCATATTTAAACCTCACTACTAAAAAACTGCCTTTTCACGTCGCGCGGTATCTACATCGGTTATAAAAAAACCAATGTAGTACATAATACAGTGACATTTTTGTAATGAAAATCAATTATATTACGTGTTAACGATGGTTTTTATAAAACCGCCTTTGATGTTAACGTTATCAAGGCGGTTTTATAAAAACGATAAAACCGTCTTTGATCCCAAAGGTCTTTTTTAATTATTTTATTTACTTTCTCTTTCATTTCACAAGTGAACCTAAAGCTAAAAAGCTTCGAGAAATGGAATGCTCCTGAGGAGAACTGTAGAGAAGGACGGCGAGGAAGATTGAAGTTCTTTTCGGAGAAAGAAAACCAAGAAACACAACAACCACACCCCAGAGAAGAACCCTCACTGTGTCGTCGTGGTGTTGCCAGGGAAGGACGCAGGGGGCCGTCAATTTCTTTTGTTGTTGTGGTGTTGTCAGAGCATAAGCCCGTTGAGGCCGCGCGACACAGAGTGGAGAAGACCATGAAGTGGTAACCTCTCTCTCTATTTCCCCCCTTTACACTTTTACTTAGGGTTAGATTTCTCTCTCTCTCTCTCTTTCTTCAATTCTTTAGGTTTTTCTTTCTGTTTCTTCCTTTTCATTCAATTTTTAAGTTTTTCTTTGTGTAACTGTTTCTTCTCCGCTCCAAAACCTAAAGTCCCCCCCTCCTTTTCAATTTCCCCAATCTTTTGAAATCTTTCTTCGAACCCTAAAAACATCTTTCCCCGATTTTCGTTTCCCCTTTGGAAATTCACCGTTTAAATTTAATTATTTTGCTTAATTTTCAGGTTCTTCTGAAAAGATGTCTCGTGTGTATGTTGGTAACTTGGATTCAGGAGTCACCGAGAGAGATCTCGAAGACGAATTTCGTGTTTTCGGAGTTATTCGGAGGTAAATTAACACGCTTTAATATCTTACCCTCTCAATTTCGTTTTGGATACTTCTATTTCTCTGTTTTGGTTGCTATGATTTTTGTTTTGTTTTGCTGATTAGGTTTATTTTGAAAAGAATATTGATTTTGTGTTAAATGGATATTATGTTGTAGACGCATTAAATTTTTTCCCTCAAATTTGTTTGGGACACTTCAATTTCTCAGTTCTTTGTTGAAGGGATTTTTCTTCTTCTTTTGCTATGTATTTTTTAAAAAAAGTTGATTTTGTGTTTAATAGATACTATGTGCCTGGATCATTAGTGAAAGTGCAAATTCATTTTTAGTTATTATAAGATTGCATTCTTCTATGCTTGCATTCTTCTGTGCACTAATGTGGGTTTGAATAGCCTGTCCACAAAATTTTGAAAGTGCAAATTCATTTTTAGTTATTATAAGATTGCTTGCTGGTGGTAAAATAATCAGCTAATTGCTTTAAAAGCTTCGAAAATGCTTATTGCTTCCTATATGATAGATATAAAACCACTAATGAGTTTTAGTTTATGAGCCTTATTATTTGAGTTAGTCATTGATGTGGTCTTAGAGTCTCCTAGACCAAGCAATCTACAGTTTAATTTAATCCTTGACTGAAATTGCAGTCTTGTCTGCCATTTGTTTTTGTAAATGGATTGAATTGCTAAGAATATGTAAATCATGAAGATATTTGTTGGGTCGTTTCTTTGTTCTGTTTTTTTTTTTTTTGTTTATAATTTGTAATGACGAAAGGACATAAGTGCTTTGGGAGATTAATTTTCTTGGCTGGTTTAATTCTGAATAAGGAACTCATTGCTGCATGTTCTGAATAAGGGACTTATTTGTTTTTTGATTCTTCATACTTTTGTGAACATAAGATGTGCAAATAAAGTATAAGTGACAACTGACAAGTGCCCACAAATGGCATTGTTGCTCCTCTTACATAGAGTTTGAAACCACTCTATTATCCGGGTTTAGAGAAAATTGGTTGTGTTAAGTAGTATTTCAATTGACTAAAGTATGAGTTTTGCCATTGTCTTCATTTTACATCTTCATGTGTAGGAACTTGTTGCCTTTTGGCTTTGGCTCACTGTTGTATATTCACATGTTTTGGTTGCACAGATGCTTCTTTTAATTCTGTTATGAGTGGTGCCTGATAGAAGTCCATTTGGATTGATTGCTAAGTGTTTCTTATCTAGGCTACCTGACAGATGGCCAAATGGGGATCTCATCTTTCCAATAAGATTTATATATTGAAAGTGTTAACTGTTAAGCTTTTCCAAAATTTAGTCCTTTTCTTTTTGTGATGCTTTTGCGGTGATTTTAAATTGGAATCGAGTCAATTGTTACTAAGCAGCCAATTGAGCGCCTAATAAAAGCGGTTAGTCTAGTGGATCTCAGGCTGGCCTGATCAGTGGCTATGGCCTTTAATTTCCCCTTTCAAATGCACATTTAATTTAGTGTCAGTTAATTGCCAATTTAGTAATTGTTCTTCCCATGCACTTGCCATTTTGTAATTTCCATTTTAATTTTAATGTTTATGTATGTAATTTTACTGAGCAATGAAAAGTCCTTGAGCCTTACTGAGTTTGAATGCAAACTCACTTCAAATTATTGCAAATTGTATGAAAAATAAAGAAAGAAAACCCGCCTGTAGATGTGATTTGTGCATTTTATATATATATATATATATATATATATATATATATATATATATATATATCATATGCTCTAGAAATTACATGAGTCTGTCATAGCTGATAGTCTAACACATCTATTTTCATATTTTTAAATTGTTTGTAACCAAAGCTCACTAGAATATAAATTCCCATGGTTTCCTTTAAAAGTTAATAAATTGAAGATTTATTAAAGTTGACCCGGTAAAATCAAAGGGAAAATTATTTTGTGAGTGGACCAGGGGTGGAGGGATTAAAATTAGTCAAATAGACCCAAGGTTCAGTACTTCATCAGTTAAATTTTTTAAGGGATTTTATAAGCAATTCACTGTTAAAGCTTACGTATTAGTAATTTAAGACCGATACATCTAACTCAATTAATTAATCTATGCAAATTATTATAATAAATATTTTGATATTTATTTTTAAAATTTATAGATAAAAAATAAAAATAATAAATTTATAAATCAGGTATCTTTGTTCTTTCTATAAGAATGCTTGAATTTTTACAATCAAAATAATTATTGCACCTACAATTGCTTGTCAGGTTTTTATTTATTTATTTAAACTTTTAGTTTAATTCTAATACTTTAAAAATTAATATTTTTATACTTGTCTTGAATTTCTAATAACAAAAGTCAAGAAAAAATAAAATAAAAAATAAAAAATAATACATGTCTTTTTATTTATTTATTTAACATTTCAAGTTGTAACAGGAAAGATAAAATAAAATGACTTGAAATTAGGACTATTGGTTAAGATGTGGAGTATTCGTATTTGTATATCAATTGATTTGCATATATAGCTGATGATTTATTATTTATTTAAAGACAAAAAAATTAAATCTGATTAGAGCCAACATTAGTTAAAAATACTTAATTACAAAATTATTTCAATGTTTTATCTAGTTTTAATTGAATTTCTCTTTTATTATTGATCAGGATTTTTTAAATTTTTTAATTAGAATTCTTGTTAGTCCTTTTTTATGCTCTCTTTTTTATTTTTTAGAGTATTTGTGCTTTATTTGCTTTATAGGCTTTATTTGCTTTCACTTTTGTACTTTCCAGTGAAGGACTTGGGAGGCCTATGATGGAGATATTACATTTGCAAGTGCCTTGGAAACTTTTGGTGGTGGGCATAATGACCCAATCAGTGTGGCTTTGGGAGGTATGCTCCCTTTTTACATCAATATTATGATGGTTGATGAAAGGTTCTCTGTTCCTCCTAGTAGATGATTATGTTTCCATTTTTAGCACCCCAGATGAGCTGTCAATCATAAAATCAATGACTTTTAATGATATTTTTAATTTTTTATGTGATTGCTTGTGATTCTTTTAAGTACTATCCAGACTTGCTAATTTCCCTGGCCGCTATATGCACTGCCATGGTGTTGCACTTCACTCTAGTGGCATTCTGCGGCACTATAGCATCCTTAATAATTATAATAGCTAGAACTTTAAAGTTAAATTTGATTGAAGAATAGCACTAAGAATACTACTTATTTGCAAATAAGTTTTAAGTATTTGCAACCATTCATAATAATTCATCGAATGTTAATGTAATTTCCATCGTGTGATACTATGAGTCAAGCAATGTAATTAGTCACGCGCAGATAAATAAATTTCTAGATATATAAAATTACATTTTAAAAATATTATACTTGAGCTTTTTTATAGTAATTAATGAACAAAAATTAGATAATTTTTTATACTATTTTTTAATTAAAATTAAAACTTTACTTTGATAATTTATGGAATTTATCCTTATTAAATAACTTAATTCTTATACTTACCCCATTCATACAAATTCAAACTTCCTTTACATAGATAGATATATTTGATAGATTCAAATGAGTTAATTATTTTTCACAACTAATGATAATAATTTTATATCACTAGTTAATAACTCTAATTGATTCGTGTCATACACCAGTAAATATTATTCATGAATATTTTAAATTTATAGTAGGAATTATTTATAATTAATTTTTTAATTATTGTTGTCAATTATAGAAATATAATTTATTAAAGTATATGGTAAAATATAGTTTTTAAAATACAATAAATGGGAGAAATAAAAAACATTTTAGTTAGGTAAGGTAATAATATTTAAATAATTGTTGGAAAATAATATTTCAATTAATCTAAGATAAGAGTTCTTAGTTACAATATAAATAAAACAAATCATGAAATAGTGACATTTTATAGGGAGTTAACTTTGAGTCAAAAATTGTCAACTGAAGTTTGCTTTACTTATGGGAGTTAACTTTGGGTTCTAGTTCTGATTACTGAATAACCACAGTATTCTAGTTCTGCTTTAATAATGTCATTGACACGTAAGTTGGGTAGTTGCTCCTATTATGCCATTAAATAATGACATTGGAAAAAGAAGTGATTGGCTGAACTAACGGATGCCAATTAAATTTAATTGAGACTTATGTAGTCAAATCATATATGTAGCTTATCAGTTTTGGAGAGCATCATTACCTGCCAAAATCAAACATGTTAATGAATTTGACTCAATTAAATAATTCTTATTTGACTCAATTAAATAACATGCTAACGAACATATATGTAGCTTTCAATTTGACAACAAGAATATTAATTAATTTATTTTATTCTTGGTTAGGGACTAAGCTAATTATTAATTATCATATATTTACTTGATGAGCTAATTCAAACAAGAATATAGGATTAATTAAAGGATGAATATGGTTAACTAATCATAGTTCACTAATTATCAAGCTTAAATTAACTATCCAGTCAAAAACTTTATACGCTGTATAAGATTAAGGTGTGAGAATAATATAATTAGTTGTTTCATGTGTTTCATGAGTGATACTTCATATTGTTTCATGTACGTAGAGAACTTTGAATTTTTTAAACATTTTTATAATATCTTTTATTTTATTTTTGTAACAAATAGTATTTGTTTTTAAAGCATTGTGAAACATAAGAAAAAGTTATTGAATAATTAATAAATATTAAAAAATTGAACTCAACAACTCAACTGTACGCGAAAACTTTTTTTTTTCTTTTTTGAAAGCTGCAGAAACTATTTTCTTAAAAGTGTAAAACTGTAAAAAAAATATTAGGAAAGAAATGAGATTTCACTTTTGAGAGAACAAAATTGTAGACTGAGTGTGCATTTATATAGGGCATGCATTTTCTTTGATCTAAGTTTTTTTTTATTTTTTTATAGAGAAATCTAAGTTAAAACTTGTTATATGTTTGATTTTGACTATCGAATATGGTACATAACTCCAACCAAGTGAGATAAGCTACATATATGATAACAATTTAACTCATAAGTCTCAATTAAATTTGATTGGCATCAAAATTAAAAGTGGGTAATACACAATGGTTCTTTAAATAATTTCTATATTTTTCTTGGAGAAAAAAATGATTTGTATCAGCCAAATGATTTGTTAGAACATATTTTTCTACATATATGATAACGAATTTGACTCAATTAAATAATTAATTCCATATATGTTCATTTTTTACTGGGTTAGTGGGATAGTACCCCTATATTCAACTATCCCAAAACTTTCAAGATTATTCTTGTACTTTAATTTTGGTGCATCTTTGGTTAATTTTGGTTTTTCTTTTAGAAGGATGACAATTTCTTATTACTTTGAGCATTGTTTGTAGTATTTAGAGGGAAAAGAGCTTGAGGAATTGAATTGGGAACAGATGAAGAGGGAAATGAAACAACACCTACAAAGTCAACCCCTCACATGTTTTGCAAAACTCTTACAGCCTCATATACCAACACTCACGGGGGGTTCTATGTCCCTCGCAGAGTTGCTGAAGACTGTTCATATCTATTAACAGTGTAAATTTTTTTACACTAACTGTTTATATCTATTAAAATCTTGTTTTAATTGGTATTGATATGTATGTTCTTTCTATACTTTTTTACCAATCAATGTTATGTTGTTCTTTTATTAAAATGAATAGTGTATACTCTTTATTGATTATTAATATTAAGGAAACTTCTTGTCATAGTGACTGAAATACCAATTAGCATGAGAAATCCGTAGGGGAAACAAAAAAAAAACTTGTAGGCTGGTAGCATTTATCAAAGTAGCATCTTAAATATGTATGTTTTTTCTTGTATTATTTTATGCATGAAGTTTTTAAATTATGACTTGTCATCAAATCCATAATTGTATTTTAATGTCTGATAATTTTAGTACGTATTAAGTTGGATATCAATTTTAGTACCTAGATATCAATTTTAATGTCTGATAATTTGTTACTTTTGATGTCCTTTCTAAGACGGTTATTACAAAATAACCGTCTTTGAAAGGTTTTCACTTTGGCATTCAAAGACGGTTACTATGAAATAACCGTCTTTAAAAGTCTATACTTTTGACATTTAAAGATGATTATTATGAAATAACTGTCTTTAAAAGTTTCTTCTTTTTAACAATTAAAGATGGTTATTTCATAATAACCGTCTTTGAAAGTTTTCTGGTTTTCATATTCAAAGACGGTTATTACGAAATAACTGTCTTTGAATGTACATGCTGACACAGCATACAAAGACGGTTATTAGCTAATAACCGTCTTTGAAATATTCGTACATTCAAAGACGGTTATTATAATAACCGTCGTAAAAATTAATTTTGTTTTAACGACGTTTTAAACAACGACGGTTGAAAACCGTCGTTAAATACACTTATTAACCGTCGTAAAAAGCCCTTTTTTTAGTAGTGTCTCTCCTTCAATCATTTGGTGGGAAAGATCCCAACAGGTACCCAAATTTAGTCATTTTCAGCTTTTTCATTTGAAGGTAATGCCAAGCTATATGGACCTCCTTTGACTGAAAAAATAGACGAGGAAGAGTCAGGGGTGCTGCCACAACAAGAATGTGGAATATTAGCTTGAACAATTAATTGGAATTTTATTAGTGTCGAATTGGGATTGGTTTTTGGCCATGAAATTGTTTTTGGTCCACTCTTGATTTGGAAGCAATGGAGAGTATGGTATTGGCAACTTATTCACAAAATTCTCTGTTGGATCTTCCCTCCTATGTATCTTGAATATGTAACTCAGAGGACAAACGTATGCAACTTTAAGGAGGTGGCATTAGGGATTATTAACTAATGTGCAAGTAAGTGAAATCATGATATATACAATAACATTTCTGCATGTGACTTTTTTAAATTTGGATTCTAATCGCAGATGTTAATTGTTTTTAAGCTAAATATAATGATTACTATTATTTGCTCTCATTTTTTCATTTAAAATCTATTTTTATTTGAAACATCTCCTATATATATTATTATTCATTCATTTGCAATTATTTAGGATTTATTTTGTTATTCTTACTTTTTTTTTTAGGATGACAGGTGCTGAGATAGAATATCCAGATTTGGAGACATTTGATAAAGGATTGCATGAAGGCCAATTGTTGCACATTTTGAATGACCTTGGTTTCCTTTTACTTCGGCGTGTTTCAATTGGTTAATATATAATTTATAAATGTTTAGATAAGATGTTACTAAGAAGTTTCTACATTGACTATCGTATGCTTGGATGATATTAATAAGATCTTTGTTTATCATAATCACTAATTATTTGAATATTATTTTTGGTTTCATTTTGAATTATATATGTTTCAAATTCAAATAACATATTTATAATATTAATTTGCTATTACATAAAGTGTCCAAGTATATATTGTGCATAAATTGAAATTAATTTGAGAAAAATAACCTTAATAAGAAATTATCAAGTTGTTGATAAAATTGATAGCAACTTATGTTTCTTAATCAAGTGATCTAAGATTTAAATCATTATAAATATGTGTATATCTAAATAATGTAATAAAAATAATCAACCACACTATAGTAATTGAGAAATTAAATTTTAATTTATTATTTAATAAACATTTGTCTTGGTAATTTATAATGGAAATATACTATTTTTTTATGAGTAAATCGAAATCTAATTTGAAACTAGATTATGAACTCATGGGATCCACAACAGAATTGAGGAGGGAATGATTTCTTTTACATATATAAAAGTACATTGATAATTTTTTAGTTTCTTATATTAATTAAAAAAATCTATAACTAATTCTAAATTAGACAAATCTATTTGATTCAATTTGATCATTCATTTTTTAAAAAGTTTATTTTGATCTTTTATGTTTTAAAAAAGGATCAAAATGATCATTCCGTTAATGCAAAATTAATGCCCTAACACCGTTAATGAAACTAAAATATTGACAATTTTTAGCCACTAATATTATACCATTTTTTTTAAAAAAAAAGCTTAATTAAGTTTTTCCTACCTAGAATATAGGTCATTTTCAAAAAATTACCTCACATTTATTTTTCCCCCTAGATTCTTGAAAATTTTTTGCGTTTTATTCTAGTACTTGCTGTCAAGCAGCATCCGTTAAGTGATGATGTGACTGACGAAGTGTCACGTCATCACAAGTAGTCATTTACCATGCAAGCACAGGCTTCCATATCAGTGCCACGTCATCACCTTCTTCCTCTTCTCCAACCACACTGCACCACCACCACCACCACCGCGCCGTCCAACCCCTTTCTCTTTTTCTTCCCCTTATCCCCTTCTTCCTCTCCTGGGTAACCACCACCATCGCCAATATTATTTACAGTTTAATCCAAAAGAACAAAATAAGGTAAGGTTGGGCATATTTCAGTGTTGGAGTAGTAAATGCAACAAAGTGAGCCCCTAGAAAATCCAAGGACACAACACAATGTATATGCCATAAGCTTGATTTTTCCCTCCTAAAAATACAAAAACATAAAAAAAAACTACCTCTACTTGGGACCATCAAAGAAACAAAAAGCACTATGTTTATTTCATTTATCTTTGGTCACATAATAGAACAATCATTGGCATTCTCATTATTGAAGATTTCGAAGGGTGGAGATTGAAAGTGATAATAAGGAGAGTCATGGTCGAAGCTTGCACACATGTAGGGCAATGATGAAACATAGTAAGAAGGACCACCTATTGTTCCCGTGGTGCACCCATTGTTCCCATGGTGCAGTGGTGGTGGTTGGATGGCATGTTGGGAGGTGGTGGTGGTTTCCGTTGGAGAAGAGGAAGAAGATGATGACATGGCACTGATGTTGAGGCCTATGCTTACGTGGCCATTGACTAGGCGTGATGACGTGACACTCTGTCTGTCATGTCATCACTTAACGGATGTAGCTTGATAGCAGGTATTAAAATGAAACGCAAAAATTTTCTAGGTATCTAGGAGAAAAAAATGAATGTTAGGTAGTTTTTTGAAAACAGATTATATTACAGGTATGAAAAATTTAATTAAGCCTTTAAAAAACACCATTGTGTTCTCACCTTCTCAATAATTCTCCTCTCATCCATGCATTTAAATAACATTTTCAAACCAAAAATCATAATCCCAGATCTCAACAACCCAGATCGAAGTAATAATCCTCTCTTCATAGATGAATCACATTTTCCCTTCTTCCTCTTCTTTCTCTTCTTCCCTGTCTCTCTCTTTCTTCCCCCTCCATCTGATTTGGAAGATTCCAAAATCTCATACTGAGAAGGGAGGAGATTTGACTGAGCACAATTTTCCTCCTCCTCTTTGTTGTTTGGTGGCAGCAACTATGTCATTTTATGGTTGAGTTGGGAGGTGATGATGTTGTTTATGATGGAGATGCTGGTTGTGAAGTTGGTGTAGAGACATAAAGAAGTCAATGAAGTGGTGGTGGTTTGGAGAGAGGAGGAGGATTTTGATCACTGTTGTGTCGTGGAGGAGGTTTGCAGTCATGAACTCGGATGCAAGTTCACGCGCTTGAGGTATTCCTTGCAGACATTCGGGAGCGCAAGGATGTCATGGTGCACTAGAAGTTGGACCTTGTCGACAATGGAGATAGCGATAGAGAAGGAGTTAAAAAATTAGATTGAACCCTAATTGAAAAATTAGGGGTTTCGTTTTGAATTAGTTTTCCATCATCTTGAGACCATTCATTCTTATTTTTTTGGATTGTGCATTCTTGTTTTGGGTGTGAGTGATATTTCAGATTTGAAGATTTTTGTTGTATGTTGTTGAGTTGGATATAAATGACAGAAGATGAGAATGAAGGAGAAGTGAGAAGAAGAGAAAGAAAAAGTAGGGAAAAAAAAAGCTTCCATTTTGTGAAGGTTTTTAGTTGTTATTATTTTAATTTCATTCATGATGTTAAGTTTTTATTGACAAAATAATCATTTTAGTTTTTTTTTAAATATAAAGGATTAATTAATTCTTTATAAAATAAAAATTTAAAAAATAAAGGATTAAATTGAAAAAAAAATAAATAAATCACTAAATAGGTCATTTGGCCTTCAAAATTTTGCATCAATGAACATTTTCATTTATAAAAATAAGATAAGATAATTAGATGTGCTTATTTTTTTAATATAACTATGAACTTAAATTTCACAATGCTACTTTTTTAAAGTAAAAAAAATGTTTATAAACAAATTAAACTATAACAAAAATGAAGTGAAGTAATAAGAAAATTAATTTGAACTTAAAGAACTCATATATTATTCCATTAAAATCATTTTCACGAAACATACAAAAGCCTTTCTAAAGCCTTATTAAAAAGAATTCAAAGAACCCTGTAGAAATCTTTGTACACAAACAATAATGAGAGAACCCTATTCTTAACAAAACTCCTGGGTTCAAGATAACAACAATATGCAATGGATTATAATTTTATATAATCGATTATTGTTGAATGTACATCTCTTCTAAAAACCAAATGTGTCGCTTTTTCACAAAATAGTTCCCAAGTAATATAATCAATCACCCTATGTGTAATCGATTATCCTACTTAGATTTTCAGTTTTTCAATAGCAAATTAACATATTACTCTTTAATACTTTTTCACATATAAACAAACTTAATGAATCAAATGCAGAATTCACTTTTATGTGCCATTCATTTTAGTTTTATAAGAAACTTCTCTTCATTTGTTAATCTCTTAAGTTGTAAGCTTCAATGGATCAACTTGCATCAAGCATAGCAAGACTTATTAAGATAAGCTATCTAAAGACATAACACAACTAAGCTATTACAACTTGCCATCACAATATGTGTGAGGCTTCGTCAAAAACTCAACTTAGGCATAGCCTGATTAAACTAATTCTTTAAGCTTCTACAGATTAGATTTTTTAAATATTAACTGCGGGAGCAAAAACAAAATGAAATGAAATTTGTTACACTAGCCTAGTCTAAAAATTTAATAAGGAAAACCAGGCCTTTTCAATTTCATTCTTCATTGGCATATATATTCCCTAAATAAACCTGTACAAATATAAAATAAGGTATTCATATCATCTATCATTACCATAAATTTCTCCATCACGGGTAGGATAGAGATTTAAAAGAACAAGAAATGCAAGAACGAAAAACTAGTGTACTTTTACCTGGATGGGGATAAGAAAACTGGGGCCAAAAGAAAAAGAAAGAAAGAAAAAAGAAACTATTAAATAGAAACTGGTAGAGGGTAAAAGGAAAATGCACACTTTGTGGTTGGTAATATAAGACAGAGAGAAGGGAGAAGGAGAGATACAGGTGAAAGATAAACAAACAGGAATGCCTAAGATACCATGTAACTTGAAACTTCTTTGTTTTGTATAGCTAAGCAAGGTTGAGACAACAATACAAAAATCAGTTTTCAAGAATGAATAAGAGACAATAATCATGAATCATAAGGTTATAGCTTCTATCATTCCAAACAATTGTTTTATTGTATTTCTGGACTTCATTCCCTCTAGTTTTTACTAAAAAACAAAATGAGAGATAGAGACTTTTAGCTATATTTTCCAAACTAAAATGGAAATTAGAATTTGATTTGCCAACTGATAGAAAAACATGACACAGTTTTATTTTCTTCTCCTTGGCTGAAGAGGAGTTACTTATACATTAAAGACTCGGTTCCAAATAAATAATCAATTAATCATTCACAATTCACAGCCTTACACCCAGAGACAGAGTAGAAAGTTTTTCTACAAAATATAATCAAAATGGTTTTTCCAAAACTAGTTATCACCATTGCATTGATATTAGTCCTTTTCCTCTTCATATGTGAATCTCAGGGTGCATCTTATGCTTCTGCTTCACATAATGCTGGTCATGGTGCTGACATTAATACATCACTTGCACATCAGAAAGTTAATCTATCAGTGTATTATGATAGTCTTTGCAAAACTTGTGCAAAATTCATTATTGAGGATCTGAGGGATATCTTTGGCAACAACCTCATCAGCATTGTCAATCTTCAGCTAGTGCCTTGGGCCAATGCTTACGTCAATAATACCAACAAATCCATATCATGTCAGGTTTAATTTTATATCTATATTATCTTTGCTATATAAGCTACAAGGAATTACATTTTGCAAAGCATTAAGCTATTCAGTAAGTAACATGGCTGAATTCTATGTCAGTAGCAAAATTGACTTTGATATCAATTAATTTGGTTGCTTTAGAGTGGTGATAGTTATCAGTTATCACGGGCTCAAGGGTCTCAGAGGAAACTGATGAAAATAAATTTATTTTAATTTTGAGTTATACAACAACAACAACGCCTTTAATTTTGAGTTATGATGAGAAGAAAACATAGTCTAAGAGTTATGGTTGTCTTTACTATATTTTTGTTGCTTTAATTTAATTTAGTTTTTGTGATCTGTTCATTTGTTTTATATGTGCCTTTTGTTAAACCCATATGATGCTTTCACTTAGATCAAGGTCAGGGAAAAGGGATTTATCTTTAACATTGTCTTTTAGTTTCTGTTCACTAAATTATGTACTCAATGAACTTTATTGTTGCAGTCTGGCAAAATATGCAGCCCATGCATGTTCGGTGACTGTTGAGAATACTTAACAAATCTTACACAATTTTAAAAATTCTTTTTCTTGATGCTCTTCATCAATTTCTCTTCGATTTTTTTTTTTTATAATTTTTTATCTGTTTTTGTTGAAGATCTTACATCTTCCAATGATAAAACCAAAATAGTGGGTAAAAGTGGCAAGTCTCACTTCACAAATTACCTTTTGAGATGAAGTCCAAATTGGTATTTTAATCCTCACCTCATCAACTAGCTCATGACTATGTATTAAGCTTAAATCCTAAGAATTTTTTTTATAATAATTCCCAATGTTTCTTCTATTACTCACAATTTTCTTTGTATTCGTATAAGAACTGTAAAAAGCTTGATGATCATCTTTATATTTGATTCATACTTATACACAAATTGGCAGAATGGACCAGATGAATGCGAGCTAAATTCATTGGAATCATGTGCCCTTAATCTTTGGTCTAAAGTGGTAAGTATACTCTAAGTTTCTCTTATATATAGAGACTAGATCTCTGTGGTGGTAACTTTTCTTAGATATGCACAATAACATTGTGATGCAGGACATACAATATCAATTTGTTAACTGCTTTGAGTTTCTGGCAATTAAAGGAACGATTAAGGAATGGAAGGAAGAATGTTTAAACCAATTGGGTTTGCCTAAGGAGCCTTTTCTGAATTGCTTCAACATGGGAAATGGAACAGAGGTTATTTTCCATTTCTTTCACTTTACGGTTAGCTAAAACTATGGAACAGACGAAATGGAAACATGTTTATTCTATATATGACTATATATGTGTTTGGTTAAGTCATTGGTATGGATAGTTAATCATAATATCTCTTAATCATGACTACAGTGTTATGGAAAATGATAAATGCTGTATTCAACATCGTATAATAATGAAGATTTTTAAAATCAAACTGTAATTGAACCGATTAAGGTATTAATTTAAGGTTTAAAGGCTCAATCATAATTCAACAGTGGTTGAACCAATATTAATAAGATAGTAATAATTAAATAGTTTATGCAATAATACTAGATAAATATAATATCACATTTGACATACTTTAAGAATATTAATATGTAAATCTAATACAATTAACACTAATTTATTTTAATAAAAATGATATTTTTTATAATTAAAGACTTAAATTAACGTCATGTTTTAATTATCAATGGATTAACTATTGTCAAACTTTTATACAAGTGAAGGAGTATTACATTTAACTTTAGAATAACATGAATATTCTTTTTTAATCACTGAAATTTTTAAAATATTTTATTTAAATAAAAAATAATGTTTTAAATAAAATTTATCAAAAAACTTATTTAAATAAGTCATAAAAAAAGTTACTAGAGTTACAGGTACGTTATTTTCATAAATCTAAATAAATTTTCTAAAAACTCTTATGATTATCCGTTAATTTTATTGCAAAGGCGTCTAAACTAATTGATGTTACTTTAATGGCTTTTTAAACAATATTAAACATTTTTTGATGAGTCAACTCCTTGTAAGAAAAATTAAAATCGTTGCTGAATTGAAATTAAAGGTAGATGTCACTAGTTATTTTTTGACAAATAGATGTCACTAATTATGTATAGCATATAGTTCAGTTTGTATTCTTCACATCCATTTCTTTCTTCTTTTTTTTTAGTTGGTTTAATTATTCATTTTATTTTTATAGTTTTAGGATTCTTATCTTTTTTATTCCTTTTAGTTCCTATGATTTACATTTTAAGTCTGCCCCTACAATTTTGAAAGTGATTTTTTTAGTCCTTATAATTTATATTTTAATTCTCTTTTAATTTTTATAGTTTGAAAGTAATTCTTTTAATTCTTATATTTTATATTTTAATTTCATTTTAGTCTTTATTATCAATATATGAGTAATATTATCAATTATAATTCATTATAAAAATATCAAGAAAGAATTCATAACTAATTTATTATAAAATAATTTTTAATAAAAAAATAATTAATAATTGATAACTAATTTATAACTAATTATTTTTATATATTTTTTATAATAAAAACTAAAAGATAATTAAAATAATTAAAAATATTACTTTTAAACTATAAGGATTAAAAAAGAATTAAAATATAAATTATAAGAACTAAAAAAATATTTTTAAATTACATAACTAAGAATTAAAATGTAAACTATAAAAATAAAAAATATCACTTTCAAATTATAAGAATTAAAAAAATAATAATCATCAAACTTTAAGATTAAATAAGTTATTTAACTTTTTTAGTTTTTTAAGTTTTAACTTTTTAACTTAAGTCAAAGTTCCTTCTTTTCGTGCATTGTGACAGTGTCAGCTCTATGCAGACTTGGTACAAAAGCGACTTAGGCTTGCCTGTCTGAATTTGTAGCAGAGCACGTTTAATTTTGAGAAAATGAGATTTTTTTTTTCAAAAGCCGTTGAAAACCGCTGAACCACCAGTTCTCACGGTTTTACACCGGTTTCCTGTCCGGTTCGAGGGGTTATCCGAACCGGATGACAAACTGGTTCCGATTCAACTGACCCATCCCATCCGATTTTCAAAACTTTGATAATAGCTACTAGCTTCTTCATGTAAAATATATATATTTTTTTTAAAACTACAAGTGACATCTATGATTTCATTCGAACTTGTATTGAATCTTTGATTATGAATGAAATAATATAAGTTTTTTTTTTTGTAAAAAAAATAAAAAGACTGCAAACATCCACAAGTTAAAAGAGTATGGTTTGCAAAACGTTTTATATTTTCATTTTTAATTATAATAATACCATTTGTTTTCACTTTATTTCTTATTTTTAATAGTTTTCATAAGAAATACATTGCAAAATATTTTCTATTTTTATTTTCTCTTTGTACTATATTTATACAAATTATTTAATACAAAAAATAAAGTAAAAACAAGGTGGTTTTTGTAATTAAAAAAAACACGCATTTCATCAAATCAAACGGCATTTAAAATATGTAGTGTTAGACTATCTTTTATAAAGAGTAGTTAGATAGTCATGGATTATCGTGTGTTCATATTGATCAATGTCTATATGGCACAAATTCAAGTTTTACAATTTACAAGAAAGAATTAATAATATTTAATTAAGTATAATGGAGAAATTAGTCAAAACCAGAACTGCATAATAATTTATCCTTGTCTATATAAGTCTGTTTAGTGTTACTTAGATTGTACAATTTGGATTTATATGCAGCTAGGGAAAACATATATTAATCAAATCGCACAACTTGACCCACCTCCTTCATTTGTGCCATGGGTGGTGGTGAATAATCAGCCTGTTGAAAAAGTTAGTCCTTTCTCTTTTTTCTCATACTTTCTCATTCACACACACTTCCACGTGTCATTAGTATGATTTTTAGATTATTGAGAATATACTCATCAAGAGTACTCTTTGTGTTAATTCAGGACTATGCAAATTTTGCACATTATGTTTGCAAGGCTTACAGAGGCGTTGTGGTTCCAGGGGTCTGCAATACTCTTTTGAAATGAATTCTAGTGAGAAATAAATTCAACTATTCAATAATAGCAAAAAGATGCATAAATGAAATGTTAAATCTATCATAGTTTATAAGATTCCTTGTTGAATGCAAACAAAGAAAAATAATTAGACAGTCTACATTTTGCATTATTAAACTTGCACTGCCAAATGCAATGTTACTCCAGATCCATTCTCCTTCTATTCTTCTCTGGGTCACCCTCACTCCCCAACTTGAGCAAGTTAGATAACCAGGTATAGAATGAATTTTTGGAAATACTATTAATAAAATTCAGAGCAAATAAATTCCTAATTAATGTTTAAACTAGGTATAGTATGAATTTGTCGACATGTCCCTATCTGTCATACTCTTGAACATAACCGGCAAATAAATTCTAATATAATGTGAATGGAAATAGTAGGTAGATAACCATTGAAACCCCCTTTTTTTTTTGTCTATTTTTCTTGTCCTCAATCACCTCTTTGTTTTTCATTGTAACTTATGGGAGACCTTTGAGCTAATTCATCATTCAACTAACTCATCTACTAACAAAAATTTACGATTGAATAATTAAAAGCAGAGGAATAGAGAGGGGAGAACTAGAATTGTAAATAAAATATAGCATCAATTATTTGTCCACATATAATTAACCCCTCTACCAAAAATAATTTACAATTAAATAATTTAAAAGTCCACATTGAAAAAGTGTGAATCAAGTGAAGACTTTATATATCAATTTTCATTGTAATGTGAAATTGTCTCATTATAGAGCAAGTCTAGTATCAGTGAACTATAGATAACTAAAAAAGTATATAAATGTAAACTAATAGTTAAGAATATCAAATGTGATTTATTTCTGGACAGAGTCACTCAAGCAAAATGTCACTATCTCCCAAGTCCCATACTCTTTAAATTCTAATATATTGTGAATGGAAACAGTAGATAACCAATAACCATGGAAACCCCACTTTTGGTCTATTTCTTTGTCCTTGCTTAATAGCCCATTTATTTTTCAGTGTAACTTAAGGGAGACGTTTGAGCTAGTTCATTCAACCAACCCCTTTATTTTTACCAATAAAAACAAAAAAGCCAAGAGATGGAGAAAAGAAGATCACAATAAAATAAACTATCAATTATGATTTTTTCTTACATCCTTTTTCTTCCATTTTATATTAACTTTTTATTTCAATTGTTTCCCATCACATCCCGTATTGAATTTCTTACTTTCTCTATCTTCATATCCTTATCGTTACCGCACCTATTTCACGTCCCTTTGCAGGGGGAGAGAAAATCATTATTTACAAGTTGTTATATTGCATTTGGGATGGGGCATACTACAAATTCTAAAATGAACGCCATATTTTGGCAGATATTTTGTACATCTTCTAATTGGTTTGTCAACCTTCCAAATATACTTTGTTGCTTTTTTCTAAAGTTGTTGTTCATAGATCAGAGGAGGGTCATGCTGATTTACTGTGTCCTTAGCTTCATATTTTTCCTTTTACATTTGTCTGAATACCAAATGTATATTATGATAATTTTAAAAGAGATCGACCATTGGTGTGCCATTCTAAATCAAGTACACAAAAAAAAATCATTTTGATTGCATTTCTATTTTTATTTATTTAAATGATACTCCAAGTGGACAATAAAGACAACTAATAGGACAACAAATTTTGTTATATCAACTTAACATATTACTTTTATATTATGAACAAAAATTACTGAACATATTTTTATGAGCCTAAAGAATCAATACAAAACTACAAATCATTGGAATATACACATGTTAGTAAATCATTGGCCTTTGATCTTTCTCCAAGTTGAAACTCTTACTAGAGGGGTTCCTTTCCATTCCAAAGTCAATTGATTGTCATTCTGTCCTTCAATCCTGGCTTGATATGAACCTTGTTCACTTCCACTCAACATCTCTCCGACTTCCATTAAAATTGCATTGCTCAATCTCAAACCCTCTAAGCCAATATCTGCCTGAAAATAGGACTCCGACTCCTCTTTGATCTCTTCCCACTTTTGCAACCAAGCAAGGGAAGAGATATTTGGTGCCACAAATAGGCACTCCATGGCACTTCTTGCATCTGTGAAATGGTTTGGGAAATGTGATTCAATTGACTCCAACAAGGCCTTGTAATGCAACAAATGCCTCTCAAAGAATGACACGAATTCCAAGTCATTTTCCAACTTCTCACAAACTCTTGCATCTCCAAAAGTGACAATTCCCCTGCTTCCACAACTCTTGATCAAATTTAGAAACTCCGTGGCATGCCTTCTACTAGTCCCTCTCCCCATGTGAGGAAGACCCACCATGCAATTGAAGGCATAAAAATCTCTCTTTCCACTTCCAACACTTTTGTTAATTTTCTTAAGCTCACTAATCACTTCCTCCATTTCCTTCTCCTCCACCATCAACTTCAAATCACGAGATCTAGCATGCTCATGAAGCACCCTTTTAATTTCCTCAAATTTCCATGGAGAGGAAACAACCTCGGAACCTTCCTCTCCCCGTTTGATTGCTGTCAACTTCAATGTTTTGCGAAGGGTTGCAATGGACTCAATCAATGGAGGCCATTGAGACCCTTCTCCCATGTCAAAATCCACTATGTGTATGACTTCAGAATCATGGGGCAAGGCCTCAAGAATTGCCAAATTAGCCACAAAGTGAGCAACTTTTCCATGTGGGAGGCCTTGGTAGAAGGCCTTAAACGCTGCCTCAAAGTTCTTGGAAGCCTCTTGTTTGAGATAAAAATCATCTTGTCTTGTTTCCATGTCTTGGCACAAATAGAAAGCAACACGCTCAAGAGGTTCATAAAGTGGACTAACTTTCTGCCTCATGCATCTCAAGATCACTTCTTTTAGTGCTTTCTTCCCTTGATATATGGCTTCTCCAAGGGCCTCCAACATGTGTGGAAGACTCACTTGGTTTTCAATTTCCATGCCTTGTTGAGGCAAGGTAAGTGCTTTTTGATTTGATGATAAATCTGAGTCCAAAGATGGGGTAGGACTCCAATCTCCTTCACTTTCTTGATGATCCCTTAAGATGGGATCAAAATCATCACAATCCATAGACAAACCATAGACGTCCATCAATGTTGGGAGTTGAAGGGTGTCTTTTTCAATTTGGTAGTGTAAAAAATGATCATATTCATTTGTGAACATGATTGAAGGTAAAGTGTTTATGGAAGTTTCCGAGGAAGTGTTCTCTGGAGTGTTGAACAAGGAATTGAATACTGAAACACCCACATGGGCATCAACTTCAAAGCCATAGTGCTCAAATTGATGACCAATAGTTGAGCTATTGACTTCGTAGATTGAAGACCATGATGAGGATTCGAGAATTTCAGGGTGCATCATTTTTATCCAATGGCTTATGCACACTGCAGAGGAGACTCTTGTTTTGGAATTTGGATGAGTTTTTCTGAGAGGTCATGGTTGAATATTTATAGGACGAAAATCATTGAGAAGAATATGACGACAAAAGTCAATATTCCAGGTGACTAGGGAAAGAAGAAAAGAATAAGACAAGAAATTAACCATGGTTAAATAGATAGACAGGAGGAACAATTTTTGAGGGGATATAATACTACTTAGCAGGACTGTTGAAATTTG
Organism: Glycine soja; assembly: GCF_004193775.1. Classification (NCBI taxonomy): domain Eukaryota; kingdom Viridiplantae; phylum Streptophyta; class Magnoliopsida; order Fabales; family Fabaceae; genus Glycine; species Glycine soja. Next base: position 7,125,652 of record NC_041004.1, read on the forward strand.
GATGGATAATTTAAGGTGTAATTAATTTCTATTTAGAAAAAATAGTTTTTAAAATAATTAGATATCTTTTGTTTATAATATATTGCTGGTGGAAGGTGGTGTAGGAAAGATATTAGATTGTGAAATTGTAGCAGGGATTCAACAAGTGATAATAGAATAAGATAAAAAAACAGTTCTCATATTTTTTCAAAACACTTGTTTAAGTTTGTAAATAGTTTTAAAATTTTAATAGATTTTAAATGAGAAACTAGTTGTTTAGATGTGTGAAATTATTTTAGAAAACTATTTTTAAAACCAAAAACACATACAGAGAATCAAACACCAATGTAAATTAAATGTCGTAACTAGTTGTCAATTTTCGGGTTAAAATAGTTGGCTTAGAATTGTGTTTGAACTTTAGTAGAGTTTTTGAAGGGAACGTATGATTTTCACCTAAATGTTTTATAGTTTGCCACGAACGTCTCTTTTGTATGACAAATAAAAAAGAAATATTGGTCATCGTTATCTTATCATGAATGAAAAACAACCAATCACTTTTAACCATTTGGTTTTTTAGTTTTTTATTTCTAAGTTGCCAGCAATATTCATCTTCCTCTTTTTGGCAGCTTTTATGGAATGTGTCCCTTGTTACCAAATACAATATTACCCCGTGCATATTATAATCAGAAATTGATTAGTTAATTAATACTTCATGTATTTCCCATACAATTACTTTTTGCTTCATAAGAAATTATGTGCATATGTATAAGGGAATGTATTCCGTGTTATGTTCTCCTTGTAATTACCATGAAGCTTCTCTGAATTGAATGGTGAGGTTCAGAAAGCGTCTACATGGTAATAAGTAGTCCATGATCTTTTTTCGAATGTTTTACTGACTAGATTCAAACTCAGTCTTTATTGATTATCGTACCACAATTATCATGCAGACCAAGAATATCCGTTAAGTCCTTGAATCAGAAGAAATTACACTATTTATAACAGATGTAAAAGATAATATTTTATATCAGTTGTTAGTATATCATTGACATAAATTGTCATTGTCTTCTTACATCGATTATTAATTAACTGATGTAAAAGGATGTAATAAAAAGTGTTAAGCATTTGAAAAATATTTGGACCCCAAAAAATCATTTGAAAGAAAAATTAAAGTGGTCATTCCAATATTAATTCTCTAATTAAGAAAATAGAAAGAAACAAAGTGTATATTTCTATTGGTCTATTTTTAATATCGTGTTCAATTCTTATAAATAAAAAATATAAATATTTTTAAGCTTTGTTGTGTATTATTTTTACAGGTAATAATTCTGTTTTTGTTATCTTTTATCTTTAAGACATTTAATAATATTCACACATTTTTATTGTCATTTAAGAAAAAGTATTTATTTTATTTATTAATTTTTTAACAATGCCATTAAGATAGTAATGAACAAAAGCATTTTTAATTTTATTGTATTGGGTTTATGGTTATTCGGAATTATCTTATAACATCATTGTCATTTTCCAATTTCCAATTAATAGGCAAGACCGAACATACTTCGACAGAAACTCTTGATTTTAGATTAGTTTCGTTTCAATATAATTAAAGTGCCGTTATCTCTGTCTTTGGAGCTTCTCTTTTGTACTATCGCAAATCCCTTTCGGACAGACAAAATATTAATTAATGCAGCAACGTCACAGATTAGAACCATAACGAGGAAACAGACTTATCCATAATTATATCATAGAAAAGTGATTTTGTTTTTAGAAGGTGGCGTAGAAAAGTGTTGATCCATAGAAAAAAAAATGTATTAAATTCTTTTAATTGCACAATTTTTGCTAACCTATTCTTTCGCACAATTTTTACGGTGAAACTTATTTTTATTCTTTTTTTTTTTCAAACATCTAATTTATCTATCTATCTACTATCTATTATCCACTAGCCAGCTACATGAGCTAGCTCTAGTAGTAAACCATAAATCTTTTGACATAATTAATATGGTATATTAGTGTTTGGAATTTATTAACAACCAAAGAGAGGTATTTTTTTTTCAGGAACTAATATATATATATATATATATATATATATATATATATATATATATATATATATTATAAATTACCCTATGCATTTTTTAAAACGGTTCTGAAAAAACCATCTTAATATATAAAGCGGGATATTTTTGTAAATAATAAAATGCATAGACGGTCTTATCAAAACCGTGTTAAAAAATGAATGTTTAAAGGCGATTTTCTTAAAACCGTCTTTGAAATTAGTATCTTTCTAGTCGAATGAGCCTTATCGTCTCGTTGTCACACTCAGTCTTCATGATTCAAAGACTGTTCGCATTCACTCTTCTCCTTCCACCGGACTTTCTTCTTCACCACCTCACTTTCTGTCTTCCTCCTCTAGGTTACACTCCATCTGAGCCTCTTCCCAAAACAACCTTGCGTTTCACACCCCCTCTACTCCAAACCCTACCCTTGTTCATCGCCGCCATTGCCTTCTTCTTCATTCGCTTCCACCACACACCCACTTGTTCCTCACCTCGCACCGGAACGCGTGGCTGGCGGAGGAGAAGTGCCTCCGGCACCAGATTGATGCCACGACGGAGGAGATCACGCACCTGTGTGGCCTCAACGAAAACTACTTCTCAGGTGAGTTTCTCGCCTCGGTGGCGTTCCTCCACCGCGTGAAGGTCATTGTTCTGTCGCAGAACCATATCTCCGGCGACATTCCAGCATCGCTGCTGAATCTTCGACGACTGTACGTTCTCTACTTGCAAGACAACGCGTTCACCGGACGCATTCCCGGTTTCAAGTAGAGCAGCCTCAGGTATTTAAATGTGTCCAACAACCGGCTCTCGGGCAAGATTCCGGTGAGGTCGGCATGGATCCGGTTCAATGCGTCGTCATTTTGGGGGAACCCAAGGCTCTGCGGGGAACAGATCGAAGAAGCATGCAAAATGGTGTGTTGGAATTCCATGATGTTCATGACAAACAAAGGTACTTGCTAATTTCTTTACTGATCTAAAAAAAATTCCCTTGTGTTTGCTGAGTCATTCATATCGTTAAAGTATTGCGAGGAAAGGAGGTGGAAGGGATTTCATATCGTTCAAGTCCAAAATAATGTAATTTGATATTACTTCTGTAGGTTTTGTTTCTGATTTTTTGTTACTATGGCAGGCACACAGTGAGTTGGAGACGTGTTTTTTTCATAGTAGAATCTTGAACTGGGTGATAAGTGCAAGCTGCCAGATGGTATTTATACATTTGAGCATTAGCAAGATGCACCTTCTGGCTAGTATTTGCTGCTCCCAATTGATTAAGAAAATTAAGAAGATTCACAAATTTGGTCGACATTTAGACATATATATTTCAATATGTGATGATTTTGTTGAATGGGGGAGTGCCTATTGAATTAATATTGTTTTTTCAGGAATTTGGTTGTTGCTAATAGCAGAAGTTGTTTTTACTTTTTAGTAGATATTGATTTCTGATGTTTAGTTATACTTTGTCTGTAGTAACAGAGAAAATATGCTTGCTACCGCCCTACAGAGAAAATATGCTTGCTAACTTTTTTCTCGAAACATGCTCTTCTATTTCCTATACTGTTCTTCTCTGAAGCATATTTATGAACATTATATGTATCATAAGTAAAAAATTTATCATGGTTGGTGTGTTAACAATACCTATTCCAACAGCTTCCTTTCCACAAGATGTATGTCATAGTCTCGGCTTTTTGTAATCTATGTTCATTACATACTTTCTATATCTCATTTTATTCGTTTTTTGGTGCAGCGCCCATTCTTTGGGTTCAATTGACTTAAGCAATTCACCCCTCTCCCACATAAATTTGATTGTCTTTTGTTGCCTCTCTGTTTGCTTGAACAAATGGTTCCAATTTTAATTTAGGCTGGAGAAAGGGTAGAAACACACTTTTTGCAACACTCTATTATAAGGTAAGTTTAATGTGGGTCTTACAAAAAAACCTGGGCCCACTCACTATTTAATGGAACCCACATAAAATTTTTCCAAAAACGGAGAGGGAGTTGCTACGTGCACCCAGCATTATTGCTGGGGCACCCAGCAAACAGTGAAGTGGCGAAACTGCCCTTCAGCAATTATTCTTCCGGAAGAAGGTTCTTCCGGAAAGTTTCCGGAAATAATTTTTCCGGAAAGTTTCCGGAAGAATAATTTGTGTCTTCCGGAAATACTCACAGACAACTTCCGGAAGAACGTCATCCGGAATGTTTCCGGAAGAAGCTTCTTCCGGAAGAATTCCAGTGTCTTCCGGAAGAACCTTCTTCCGGAAGACTTCCGGAAGAAGCTTCTTCCGGAAGTTAGTTTTTTTTTTTAATGCGTATGTAATGACGATTTTGCCCTTGTGTAAATTTCTTTAAATTAACGTCTTCAGGCTGTGTTTTACTGCGCTTTCTTTCTTTCTTCTTCAGGCTGTGTTTTACTGCGCTTTCTTTCTTTCTTCTTCCGTTTGCTTTGTTTCTTCTTCCGTTTGCTTTGTTTCTTCTTCCGTTTGCTGTTGTTTCGGTGGTGGTCCCTTCAGCAGTCTGTTGGTGGTCCCGTGAAGTGAAGTATTTGAAGATTTGGTGGTCCCGTGTTCCGTATTTGAAGTTTTATTAGTGGCTGTTGTTCCTATTTTGTCGGAGGTACGCGTTTATTTCGTTTTCCGGTTAGCTTTTAGAGAAGAAAAACAGTAAAAAATGTATCCGGAAGAAATTTTAGGCACAGAAGCAGGAAGGTCCGGAATGACCACTTCCGGATGAAGGTCTTCCGGAAGTTACGAAGGCCAATTCCGGAAGAAGTGCTTCCGGAAACTCTTTCCGGAAGACCATCTTCCGGAATTGGGCTTCTTAACTTTCGGAAGAAGGTCTTCCGGAAGTTACGAAGCCCAATTCCGGAAGAAGTGCTTCCGGAAGTAGTTTCCGGAAGAACTTCTTCCGGAATTGGGCTTCTTAACTTCCGGAAGACCTTCATCCGGAAGTTAAGAAGCCCAATTCCGGAAGAAGTTCTTCCGGAAACTACTTCCGGAAGCACTTCTTCCGGAATTGGGCTTCGTAACTTCCGGAAGACCTTCTTCCGGAAGTTAAGAAGCCCAATTCCGGAAGAAGGTCTTCCGGAAATAGTTTCCGGAAGCACTTCTTCCGGAAATGGGCTTCTTAACTTCCGGAAGACCTTCTTCCGGAATGTTAAATTATTACTAATTTATTAATTTCTGTTTTATAATTTTTTTAATTTCTGTTTTATATATATTTCTGTTAGTTAATAATGAATTATTGGTTTAATTAGGTATAATGATATATATTGTGGATTATAATTTTTTTTGTTTTATAATGGTATATATATTTCTGTTTTATAATTTTTTTTTATTTCTGGTTTATATATGTTGTGGATTATTGATTTAATTAGGTATAATGGTATAATATTAAATGATTTAGGTAACTTAAATGTATAATGGTACAAAAATGTTTTATTAGTTGTTTATTATAGTGATAAGTTTAGTTTAAGTAAATAATGTAGTTATAAATTTAGAATATAGTGATAATTTTAATATAGTCGTGTATGATGCATATGTCCTATTAATATGTTTGTTATTTAAGGTGTAGTAAATTTTTGGATGTGGTTATATGATAATTTGAATGTACTTGTGTATGATGCATATGTCCTTAAGATGGACGAAGATCAATGGAGGTATGACTTTGCGATGTCACAAGAAGTTGATATGGATTATGATTATGATAATCAAGAAGAATGTGGAGTGAATGAACGACATGTCGATTGTTCAAATGCTTTTAATACATCTCAGGTAATCATAGATAATTTGAGTCATTGGTTGAATTGATGGTTTGTACGAAAATTAATGTGTTAGGGTTGCGTTGTAGGTATTCGCTACTCGAGATGATGTTTTGCAATGGGCTCGAACAGTTGCCCATGAAAATGGATTTGTTGCAGTGATTATGAGATCTGACACAGAGACCGGTAGCAGAGGAAGAAGTTCATTTGTGTTAATTGGGTGTGAAAGGAGTGGTACGTACAAGTGTAGAAATAAAGAATTCGTTAGAAAAGACACCGGGAGTAGGAAATGTGGTTGTCCCTTCAGGCTTCGTGGGAAACCAGTGCGTGGAGGGGAAGGTTGGATGGTGAAGTTGATCTGTGGGATTCATAATCATGAATTGGCGAAGTCCTTAGTTGGACATCCATACGCCGGGCGATTGACTAAGGAAGAAAAGAAAATTATTGCTGATATGACAAAGTCGATGGTGAAACCGAAAAACATCTTGCTAACGTTGAAGGAACACAATGCCGACAGTTACACCACGATAAAGCAAATTTACAATGCAAGAAGTGCATATCGTTCTTCAATAAGAGGAGCTGATACCGAAATGCAGCATCTGATGAAGCTTCTCGAACGTGATCAATACATTCATTGGCATAGATTGAAGGATGAAGTTGTGGTGCGTGATCTGTTTTGGTGTCACCCAGATGCAGTAAAGTTATGCAATGCATGTCATCTAGTGTTTTTTATAGACAGTACCTACAAAACAAACAGGTACAGACTCCCACTACTTGACTTTGTTGGAGTGACACCAACGGCGATGACATTCTCTGCTGGGTTTGCATATCTGGAGGCTGAGCGTGTTAATAATATTGTATGGGCTTTGGAACGATTTCGAGGCCTATTTTTAAGACACGATCGCCTCCCTCTTGTTATTGTCACTGACAGAGACCTAGCACTGATGAATGCAGTGAAAACTGTGTTTCCCGAGTCTACTAATTTGTTGTGCAGGTTTCATATCGATAAGAATGTGAAGGCGAAGTGCAAATCTTTAATCGGGGAAAAAAATGCGTGGGACTATGTAATGGATAACTGGGGTACTTTGGTTGATTGTCCGTCCGAATACGAGTTCCATGAGTCATATCAGAAGTTTCAAGTTGCTTGTTCGCCTTGGCCGATGTTCGTTGACTATGTTAACGACACATGGATTATCCCCCACAAGGAAAAATTTATTACAGCATGGACGAATAAGGTCATGCACCTAGGCAACACAACAACAAACAGGTATTAACAACTGATTTTATTTGTTAGTAACGATTAATATTAAATGGTATTTAATTGTTGTATATTTTCATGTTTGTTGTGTATTTTAAATGTAGGGTTGAATCAGCTCATTGGGCTCTCAAAAGAGTACTACAAAATAGCGTTGGAGACCTATGTAGTGTTTGGGATGCCATGAACAACATGATCACGCTGCAACACGTCGAAATTAAAGCATCCTTTGAAACCAGTACGCATGTGGTTGGCCATGTATATAAAAAAACCTTATACAAGAGGCTTCTTGGGATGGTTTCGAGGGATGCTTTAAATCAGATTGCTTCTGAGATTGACCGTCTACGTTATCTCGGCAACAATCTCTCTTCTTGTGGTTGTGTGATGAGAAGCACGCACGGGCTTCCTTGTGCATGTGAGCTTTCTAGGTATACTGCTAGCAGCATCCCATTGGAGTCAGTCCATCTTTTTTGGAGGAGACTTTGCTTTTCAGACCAAGGGTTATGTGAGACGGAAGTCACCATCAAGGAAGAAATAGAGGTCATATCTAAAAGGTTTGATGAACTTGATGTGGCTGGCAAAGTAAATCTGAAGAGTAAACTTCGAGAAATCGCATACCCTGATCATAACTCTATGTGCCCTCCTCCATCAAAGGTGAACACTAAAGGTGCACCGAAGAAACCGATGAAAAGAAGTCAAACATCCACAAAGCGTGATCCGTCTTACTGGGAGTATGTTGATGCTTTTCATTCTGTTCAAAGCAGCAACTCTCCAGTGAAACGAAGTGCATCATGTTCTCAACCGCGTCAGCCAACAAGGATCATCCCGATGTTGGATCAATTTGCGTCATTCTTTCAAGGTTTCATTCGTGACGTTGTGGATGTGAAAGCGGACGGTAACTGTGGATATCGGTCCATTGGCGCTTTATTAGGTATGGGGGAAGATTCGTGGCCGTTAGTGCGTAATGAATTGCTTAAAGAACTTGGCAGGTGGTCGCATGAGTACATGAACCTCTTCGGTGGCACAGAGAGATTTGAACAATTAAAGTTGTCCCTACTTGTTGATGGATTTTCAAAGGTATGTTTTTAGGTTAATTTTTTTTAATAACAATGTTTAAATTACTTACATGTGTATGTTTGGTTCATTCAGGTTAGTGTGGACAAGTGGATGGATATAACAGACATGGGATATGTGATTGCTTCACGGTATAACGTAATCCTTGTATCGTTGTCCCAACAACAAAGCATGACATTTTTCCCTCTTAGAAGTCAACCACCATCTGACTCTTCTGGCCACCGCATCATATGTGTCGGTCACGTGTTTGGAAATCATTTTGTTCAGGTACATTGAATATAGTTAGTGTAACAATTATGCAATGACTTCGCTTGTTCGTTTGGCACGGTCAGCGCATGATATAATGTTTGTTCATGTACAACAGGTTTATTTGAAAGACCATTGTCCATTGCCGCCCCCAGCGCTGTTGTGGTCAACCAATTGTTATTCTCAGGCAAAGCAATGGGCAATTCCATATATTAGTAGAATGCAGGAATACACAAGCTTGATGTCATTCAAAACACACTATGTAGACCTAAATGAAGACTAAACATTCATTGTTTATTTATTTGTATTCATTATGCGATATAATTCGTTGTAACCCGTCACTAACCAATTAATATTATCAACTACTCGTTTGGTTAAGCAAGGAAATTGTTGGTCCAACAAAAATCATTTACGCGTACAGCATACATCATTGTCATAATTGACAACACATAATGACATGCATGCGTGTTACAGTTTGAGCGTGACAACACATTGGTTGACTTCAGTACACATTTTGAAACTAGCAGTCGCTCAACAACACATTGGCTGACTTGACTACACGTAAAATCATTTCCTATTTCATCATGGCATCAAGATATAGAACAGAAGTTTCATAGTTTACCTGTAAGAAAATTGGCACGTAAATGGAAATGGTTCTTCATCTATTTCGTAGAAAGAGCTCCAACCCATAAGTGGCTGAGACTCCATGATCATGCTCCAGACACGAAGATATATAAAGACGTTGAAGTATTGAAGAAGGATTATAAGTCCCTTCCTTGCTGAAACAGTAGTAGAACGTGGGGAATATGAAAGGAAGTTGGCAATTTATATGAATACGAAATAGGAATATACGATGATGAGAGTGAATCATATGTAACTTAAGGTGGCTATTAATTGCTTGGAGAATGTGCGCGCCGCCTTCTATGCGTGAATGCATTTTAATGGTGACGATGAGTATGCTTGCGAGAGTTACAAGAATACAAGGGGAATAAGAATATTCCAAGTTTGAACTTTAATGAACTCTCTTGCTTCTTTAATGAATAGGTTTTGAAGATTGTGATCGTGGAGCTTCTGTGCATTTGGAAAAAAAAATCCCAAACATGGGTACTTGAACATGGAAAAAGGGTTCATTTCCTATTTTTTTTCGATTTTGAGGCTTTGTTTTGACGTGTTAGTTGACGGAACTGGGGAACGGGACTATTTTTTTTGGATTCTTTGACGTCCAAACATGAGAAATGGCCGCCCTCCATTGTCTCAGGGCACAGGCACACCCACGCAAAAAAATCCCAAACATGGGTACTTGAACATGGAAAAAGGGTTCATTTCCTATTTTTTTTCGATTTTGAGGCTTTGTTTTGACGTGTTAGTTGACGGAACTGGGGAACGGGACTATTTTTTTTGGATTCTTTGACGTCCAAACATGAGAAATGGCCGCCCTCCATTGTCTCAGGGCACAGGCACACCCACGCAAAAAAATCCCAAACATGGGTACTTGAACATGGAAAAAGGGTTCATTTCCTATTTTTTTTCGATTTTGAGGCTTTGTTTTGACGTGTTAGTTGACGGAACTGGGGAACGGGACTATTTTTTTTGGATTCTTTGACGTCCAAACATGAGAACTGGGGAACGGGACTATTTCCTGATTTATTAATTATTTTAAAAACTTTTATTTTTTATGTAATTCTTACAAACAAAACTCATGATTCTAGGTTCCCTTTTTTTAAAAATAAATTTAAAACAACCGTAAACTTTGCTTAAGGACCACAAACAATCGGAATAACAAACTATATTATAAAATAATAAACTGTGCAAAACACGCCAACTATATTAAACAAAAACTGTAATAATTACAAATATTCATGTCAACTACAACACAACAATATAAATACAATGATCAATGGTCCGTGCGGCGTCTCTGACGAGCCCTGACCGTCCCATCAGCACTGGGTCCCCCTCTCGCGATCGTCAGGCAGTCCTGCATAATGTCATATAACTCTGTGCCTGCAGTGACTATCCTAAGGTTGAGCACACGCTCCAACCTCTGTGCAATCGCCTCATATCCCTCGTAATCATCCTGTCAAAGTCAGTAAAAACATTTATTATGAAATTCAAAATAAACAACAACTCATAAAACATTAAACGCGCAAATAATCTTACCACATATGGAGGGGGGTCAAATGCCACTGGAACCTGGGGGCTGGGCGGCTGTATGTAGTCCTCAGGGTCTGCAGCTGGTGCATCCCTCTGCTGGTCAGCTGCCTGGGTCGGTGTCATGAAAGGGTGAGATATGCGGAAAAACCACTCAATGTAATCCGCAGATACCTGCCCAGGCACTAAACAAGGCTGACCCGCAGGTAGTAAGTGATCCGCAAACTCCATCCACCTGTCATCTATCTGCTCCTGTGACAATCGTGCACTAACAGGCGGCGGAGGGATGCTCTGGATGTAACCGAACTGGCGTACCACCCTCTCCGGTCGAACTGCGACGATCATAGGACCCCATCTGAGCTGACCCTGGAACGATGAAATCTCCTGAAACGCCCTAACACCCCGATGCTCCGTGTACGGCAACCAGGACACATCTGTGACGGTCAAACCATCACAACGTGCCCTGTAGGGTGCTCCTGTGATGCCCTTCATGTGCGCCTTCGACGTCAACCACCGGGAAGCACGTGGGGACGTCTCCTGGTATGTGTCGTCAGTCACGCACTGATGCACACTAGGGAAGTGCTCATAGATCCAGCACTACACAATAATTGAGGTTAACATAACATAAAAACATGTTTAAATCATAATCGAACCTAACATATTAATAAACACAAAATTTACCTGAAATAGCGTCAAGTACCCCGCAAGCTGTCTGGTGGTGGTCCTACAAGCCTCATCTAACTGGTCGTACATATGAACCAGCGCGGCAACCCCCCAAGCGTAACCACCACTATGAGCGAGGTCCCGGAAAGCGTCAAGATGGACCACATGCACGTATGTTGCACTCTTATTAGCAAAAAGAGTGCAACCGACAAGGTGCAGCAAATAAGCGCGAGCTGCGACAATCCACCGCCGGGCCTGACATCTGGTCTCATAAATGTCACGAACCCATCCTAATCGTACATATGCTCCACGTGTGAGCGCTGTCTCGGCTCTGGCCTCCTCCGCAGACACTTCCAGCAACTCCGTGAGCAAGAATCTGGCCTCCTCCGTAGAAAGAGCGTGGAAACTGTGCAAGGCGCCAGTGATGGGCAAATGTAGAATGGACGACACATCATCCAATGTGATCGTCAGCTCTCCTACTGGAAGGTGGAAGGTGCTAGTCTCACTGTGCCACCTCTCCACAAATGCGGATATAAGTCCAGGATCGCCAGTAATAACTGAACAATCTATCAGTGGACTTAATCCTGTGGCAGCCACCAGGCCTTCAATCTCAGGCACTGGCCTCCCAATCAGTGTCAGCTTCCTCCCATGTGACACTAACTTCAAATCAGGACGTTCCTGATTTGAAGTACAAATTATACAATTATTAAAAAAAATTAATCATAAACAAATAAATAAACAATGACAAATAATTAACAAATTAAAATACCTGTCCACTCCACACGGCATGTGCAACATGCTCGGCAAATGATGTGAGCACTGACGGGTCACGTGGACCACCAGGGAATCCCTCTGCAGCATCATCACCATCTGACCCCTCACCACTATCAGCACCCTGTGCGTCCGCACGCATCTCAGGTGCCTCCGTAGGCTGCTCAGGGACATCATCAGTCATGTCAGCGACGTCCTCAGCCATATCACGTCCCTCCGTAGTCATCTGATGAACGCGTAGCCTACGGGCTGAGGCAGTAGGCCTACGCCTCTCGGGAACATCGCCAGCATCCTCGCCAGCAGCTCTATCTCTGCCTACAAATCTACCTATGGCACGACCTAAACCTCGTGTTCTGGCCATGATCTGTAAATCATGTCGAACACGTTTTTTTTTCGGTCAAAATATACACAATTTTCTTTATAAAAAATCAACTTTATTTATAAACAAATAAGACTAACTTAAATCAAATCATTTTCACACATACACAACATAATTTTTTTTTAAAAATTAAACTTCATTTATTAAAAAAACACTCCTAATGTAAAAAATATTTATTAATAAACATCCACAACTTAATTTTAAAAACAAAATTAAACAACTTCATTAAAAAAAAACACAACTAAATTATTAAAAGTAAACATCCAACTCTTAATTTTTAAAAAAAAATAAGAAACTTTATTACTTAAAAAAACACAACTAAATTACTTAGTAAACATCCACAAATTAATTTTTTTTTAAAAAATTAAACAACTTCATTTATAAAAAAAAACACAACTAATATAAAAATAATTCATTACTAAACATCCACAACTTAATTTTTTTTTAAAAATTAAACAACTAATGTAAAAAAATTTATTTAGTAAACATCCACAATTTTTTTAGAAAATAAAATACTTCATTTATAATAAAAAAAACTAATTAATTTAAAAAAAATAGTATTTTTATAAAACTTCCAAAACACACAACTTTAATTATAAAAATAGACAACTTCATTTTTAAAGAAAAGACACTAATTTAAAAAAATCAACAATAAACAAAAACAAACACAACCACTTTTATAAAAAAAAAATTTACAAATTAATATTTAATAAAAATACACAATGTAAATTATAAAAAAAAACATGACATAAAAAATCCAAACCTCATTTTTCATAAAATCTATAAAACAAAATAATCAACAGAAATATAATAATTCATTTAAAAAAAACAAAAATCATTTTTCATTTAAAAAAAAAAAAGAAAAAAAAAAACTTTCCGGAAGAAGTGTTCTTCCGGAATAATTCCGGAAGAACACTTCTTCCGGAAACTTCTTCCGGAAATCCCAAACGTTTTCCGGAAGAAACCTTCTTCCGGAAAGTTTCCGGAAGCAGGGTTCTTCCGGAAAACGTTTGGTTTCTTCCGGAAGAACACTTCTTCCGGAAAGTTTCCAGAAAATGTTCTTCCGGAAGTTCCGGAAGAACCCCTAACGGGTCTTCCGGAAGTCTCGCCGTCAGCCCCCTTTCCCCATTTTTTCCGGCACCTCCTGCACTCGTCTTCTACCCTATGGTTCTGCTAACCTAAGGTTTTTTTAACCTAGCCTAATGCTACAACTACACAGTGCATAATAAAACCAAATGGAAGGTTAACGAAACTTACCTCGAACGGCAATGGCGTCCAGGCGAAAGAAGCAGCAGCTGGGCTCGCGGTGGCTTGCGGTGGAAGAGAATGCTCCCGGAAGAGGAAAGAAAAGATGCTCCCGGAAGAGGAAAGAAAAGAAACAAAAGCACTGGGTGGAAGAGAATGCTCCCGGAAGAGGAAAGAAAAGAAACAAAAGCACTGGGTGAAAGTGAATCCGGGAGAAAAGAGGGAGTCTTTTAAAATTTTTTAATGAAGGGCAAACTTGACCTTTCAATAAATTGCTGGGTGCACCAGCAATAATGCTGGGTGCACCTAGCATATCCCAAACGGAGAGCTTGTGGGAAAGAGAATGCAAAGGGTGTTGGTAGCACTCATCTTTTAGGCTTTCATAGATTTTACCTTTTGTTGAATCTTAGTTAAATTTTTTTTCTGCATTTGAAATTTGATTTTTGATTTCCTGAAAATACTTTTGGGTATTAATTATATATGCAGAGATTAGCACGACGGGGGCTAATTCATACAATGCAGATCCAAAATTTAATGCATGCAAGGTTTGTTATTTTGGGGGAAATTTTCTATTTTATTAATTTAATGTAGAACTAATATTTAACTTCATATTTTGACTAATATTGTATATATTAATAATTAATAATATAAAAGTTGGTGTATGGACATGTTGAAATATGATTAATAAATAACTTCATAAGTTTATTTTGGCTCTTGATTTTGCATTAAGTAAAGGATTATAAAAGCTGGACGTTCATATGTTTTTATACCCACTTACTTCTTGATTTATTTTCTAGAATGTGCTACTTTTAATGGTGAAAATGCACTCCTTTAATTACTTTTATTTATTTTTTAAAATGCACACTCCTGTTAAGAGGTATGTACGAAGCTACTGCTGATTGGTATATAGAAAATGTCTTGCCTGTAACGTATAAATATATATAAAGCAATATATATCTATATATATTTATAAAAAATGAATAAAAGACGATGTGTGCCAAACATTAAAATATATATTTCATTTCTCCACTATATCTTTGCAACAAAATTAAAAGTGATGATATATAATATCAATCACGTGTTGAACTTGCCAAGCATTGAAAATATTAAGTCATTTTGATTTTCAGTTTATAGTTTTGCAATAACAAATAATTAAGTATTTTTTTACCATTTCACTAGCCATCAATCCCCATGTTCATGAAGTAGTAATTTTGAGATATAATAATATTCAAATCAGGTAAACATTTGACTGTCACAAATCCTGTAAATGATGATCTGCCACTACAAACCTAAGAAACTTTTGTGTATCTTCATTGTGTAAATTCAGATCTATTAATTATTGATGGTGTTAATTCTGACCAAACAAAAAAAAATTAAAATGTTAGAGAACAAACACAACCTTGACCAATAATTAAATTACTTTTGAATACATTGACCAACAGAAAAACCAATATTTTAATTCGTTCATCGGTCAAAACAAAGGCCAATGGTCCAATATTTTTCAATTGGCCAATAATTAAAATTCCGTTTGGATATAAAAATTGGTCTATTGGCCAATAATTATTTTTTTATTAAAAAGATGAAGTATTCTTTCATAAAATCAAAAACAGTATTATGAATAAAAAAAATAACGGAAAAATATTAAATTATTAAAAAAACTAAAAAAAACAAAATAAAAATATTTAAAATATTTTGTGTTTTAAAAAATGGTCAATTCATGGGCCATTAGGAAGTCAATATTTTTAATTTAGTCTAACTAATCAAGGCCTTTTGACCCAAGGCTATTTTTATTTTTGAGATAGAAGAAGCAAATGCGGGCAAGGTGTGCTTTTTTTTTTTTTCTTTTTAAAATTAACCTAGGGGCATTTTTGCCCATTCAAATCAAATGTTGGGTGCACCAGCAATAATGCAGGTGCACCTAGCAACACCCCTCCGAAAAGGTCCAAGATCAAGCATGATTTAAACTTTATAAAAGTCCTTTAGGTTAGAGTTTACGGCTTCTTCTTCACGTTGTGACCTTTCGCTTATTGTGCCAACATCCTCGATCGTTTCATCTCTGACCATTGCCATCCAGTCACCTCTTCCATCAATTTCTAACATGTTTTTATGTGAATAAAGGGATTGGCGTGAAGATGAGCTTCAAGCTTTTCTCTTTCTAGTTTTGCTAATAGATATTATTTTCATGAATTTTCTGTTTTTGATGATCTTTAAGGTTATGACTTTCTCTTCGTGGTGTGACCCTTTGCGCATTCTGAAAATGAATTTATTTTCATTCTTTTGTTGTCTGGGTTGTAAGGTAAACAGTTGTTATGCAGTTAAGCTATGTTGTATCTTTTGTTTGAGTTCTACTTCAACCAGTTCTTGTAAATATGCTCTTTTTCATTCATAGCTACGACTTTATTTGACATTTTATAGCAATTTGTAATCTATGTTAAAAGTAGTGCCACATGTAAAGCATGTCGTGGATGTATTTGTTATCAATTCTTTTGTTGTCCGGGTTGTAAGGTAAATAGTTGTTATGCCGTTAAGCTATGTTGTATCTTTTGTCCGAGTTCTACTTCAACCAGTTCTTGTAAATTTGTTCTTTTTCATTCTTAGCTGTGACTTTATTATTATTACTAGGTGGATTTTGTCAAGTGGATTTTTTAGAAATAAGAATAAGTTTGAATGCAAATGGTTTCCAAATGAAGTTTGTGCAAGTATCTCCATGTTTAGCATTGTCCAATTCCTGTCTTCAAGATGTTTGATTAAATGCTTCTTAAGATTTTGGAATATTGTTTGGCTTGTTTTTGATGAAATTGGAGGGCTTGTGACCTTGTGTGTCTAGGTAAACTTGTTTCCATAGTGTCTTGTTAGTCCACTAAGGAGGATGTCTTATTCTCATTTTTATTTCTATTTTGCTAACATAGGGGTTGGTTTCTTCACTTGCATGTGAAGGGATAGTTGCAAACAGTACCTTTGGGCTGTGTTTGGTGCATTGTATACCTTCCCTGAGTACTGCATTAAGAAAACTCCAGCCCTCCCCTACCAAAATTGATTTGAATGGTTGCATTGTTGTGTTAGTACTTTGGCCTTGTATGTGGTCTTCAACTTTCTGGTAGGTGGTCTAACTTTCTTGTAGACCAATGGGAACTAGATTTTTGAATTGTGAAATTGCTTGGTGCTCTCCTTCTTGCAAAGCTTAGCTGGGATGGTTGTAGTCTTGATAATTTGGATGCAAGGGATCCTAACCCTGTGACGAGAAGCCATTTCATTGTACATCGCCTCAACTGCACCGTTTAGAGTGGTGTCACTGTCGTCTAAAAAATCTCGTTGATGATGCAAGGGCTCCTGACCCTGTTGTAACGACCTGCCTCGTCGCTACGATATCTGTAACACCCTGATATATATATATATATATATATATATATATATATATATATATATATATATATATAATTATGTTTGATGTTTGATTATATTTGTTGTGTTATTTTATCCATAATTATTTTCAAGGAGGTTAATTTAGTTAATAGAGGGTTAATAGAGGGGTGTGGGTAGATAAGGATCTAACTTCTCAAAGAAGCCTTTTGAGAAAGCTTCTCAAAGAAGCCACGAGGAAGCCTCTTAATGAAGCTTCTCAAGGAAGCTACATGAGCTTCCTCGGTAAAAACACTTCCCAGCCTTCGTTAACCGTTGGATCTTCTCGAAATTTGGTCTTCCACTTCACAAGACACTTGTCCACAATCTGACCGTTCGGATCTTCGAGAAGGTGTTTGGCGTGTGCGTGACGTTTTCGTGTCCGAGACCATTTCTCACTTGAGCGTTTTTAGCCTTTGCTTTCGTGTAGCTTAGGAAAAACACCATTTCTTCTTCTTTCTTTATTCCAAAGCCATTTCTAATGTCCCAAGCACTTTTTCCATCACCCACAGCCACCACAAACCGCCGTTGTTCTCCGTTGCAACCCCACACTGAGAGGAACCCTTCGACCGAAGCGGAATCTTCCAACTTGGCTCACGGTTTTGGTAGAGAACAAAACCCTAGTCTGACCATTCATTTTTCTTCAAGTTAACCATGGTCCTACGCTTGTTTCTTGTTAGTTTCAGCTTGTCTTTGCATCTTTTCTGACTTTGGAACCGCCATTGCATGTCTTATGCTTCCTTTGAAAAACCCTAGAGAAAGAGACTTTGTAAACGTTATCCTTTCATGAAATGCATGTTATTTTCGTAACCTACACTGAACCCCAGTCACATTGGCGTGGTCAGAATTTCCAAATGATGTTCCTTTGTAAAACTCGAAATGCTCTCAGCTCTTTCATGTAGTGATGTGGGTGTTTGACCCAGAGCACTGTTATTAACTTTGTTTTCTAAAATCCATATTAAGTCTCCTTCATTTTGGTATGGTAGAGGATTGCATGGAACCGACGAGCGGAAAATAAAAAGACATCTCCAAGTGACGTGACGAGGAAACTGCGGGTAGTTCACAATAGGCGAGGGGAGTTTATTATAAAATTTACTGTTTTAACACCATAGCTAGGGTCAGGGAACCTAGCTATGAGGATATCTGCCTGTCCCTGTTGCGTGCTGATTTTTCTTCAAAGAAAATTACGTTTTAACTAATGGGATGCGATAAAATTGTTATTGATATGCATGCTGGTTTTTTTTAGGAGAACCTATGTTTTTGACGAATGGGATGCGATATATATGTGTGTGTGTGTGTGTGTGTGTGTGTGTGTGTGTGTGAAATGCGATTTGTTGTTGATGTCGCTATAAAGGATTTTAATTGATATGTGATGATAATGATAATTATGATGATATTGATTTGAGATGACATTGTTAATAAAGACCATGTCAACATGAATTGTTATTATTGATGAATATGTGAATATGAAATGAGGTTGCTGTTGCAGTTGATAACATCATTGAGATGAGATGATATTTATGTTGTGAATGACATGGAAATGGAATGTTGATTGATGTTGGAAATGCATTGGCATGTGCATATTGTGTATGTTCGTGGGGGGCACTGTGCACTGACCTTCTAGGGTCTTTGGCACTAGCTTTTGGCCATGATCATACGTCGTATGGAGTGTATGTCATGGGGGGTAGAGTGCACTGACCTTGTCAGATGGCCCAGACGTGTGTAACTAGCGTGGTTAGAGAATCTAAGCATTTATGAGGGGATGCTTAGGCGCGTTAATTGGTCCATGGTCTTTGGCACTTACTTTTAGCCATGATCATAGCTCATACGACACAGGAAATAGAGTAACTGTGGCCAAGTGTACTTTGTACTATGGGGCTTGTCACCTGGTAGGGAACACCTTTGGGCTCCCAGGCTGATCACCTATGGGAGGGGGGCTGTTACGTGCACAATCAGGTGGTCTCGACAAACTCAACACAGTTGCCTAAGTGAGAGTGTCGTGTGGACACGCTTAGGCTATTTTCGGAGGTTTGGTTGTTGTTGGTACGTACCACATTGCATCTGAGTGGTTGAGTCAGGTGCATGCATCATTCTGTGCAGTCTTGATTGGGTCCATGGATGAATGATGAATAATTGTTAGATGTGGATGATGAATATTTGTTGGTGTTGAATAATGAATGTTGTGTGTGCTCATCATGTTTGCCTATGTTCCTTACTAATTGTGGTTATTTGGAATTGGTATTGGTTCTCTTTATAATGAACTCACCCTTACAATTTTGTATTGTGTGGTTGATACCTGTGATGATCACGAAAATTGTTCGTGGGAGCAGAATCACAGCAACAGGGTGCAAGAAGTAAGATTTTGGTGAGGAGCCGCCGAGCCAACATGATGACGTTGGCGTTATTTTGGGAGAGAATTGTGTTTTGTAATCAACTCCTCCGTAATTGGTTTTTAAGTTTTATTTTGTTGAGTTAAAGATGTAAAACTGGGATTTTAATTATACCTATGAACATATTTAATTTTCGTTTATGTGTACGACATGTATCGAGTTACTGTTCCTATATAATTATGTATATTCACTTAATTAATGGCGTGTTGTTGGATGAATGTATGTTGGGACAAAAAAAATTACTTATATTTTCATAAGTAAAATTAAGGGAGTTCTTTTTATAAAAATTAAAATTAGCACACATTAGAGTGTTGATATCGTAGCGACGAGGCGAGTGGTTACAATATCAACACTCTAACATGCAGTAATTTCATTTTTTATAAAAAAGAACTCCCTTAATTTTTGTTTATGAAAATAGAAGTAATTTTGTCTCGACATACATTCATCCGACAACACGCCATTACTTAAGTGAATATACATAATTATATAGAAATAATAATTCGGTACACGTCATACACATAACGAAAATTAAAATATGTTCATAAATATAATTAAAATCTAAGTTTACATCTTTGATTCAACAAAATAGAACTTGAAAACCTACTACGGAGGAGTTCATTACAAAACATAACTCTCTCCCAAAATAATGTCAACGTCATCACGTCGGCTCGGCGGCTCCTCACCAGAATTTTACTCCCTGCACCCTGCCACTGTCATTCTGCTCCCACGAACAAGGTTCGTGATCATCATAGGTATCAACCACACGATACAAAATTGCAAGGGTGAGTTCATTATAAAGAGAACCAATACCAAATCCAAATAACCACAATTAGTAAGGAACATAGGCAAACATTATGAGGTTACACAACATGCATTATTCAACACTCACATCCAACAATTATTCATCATCCACATCCAACAATTACTCATCATCCACCCATGGATCCAATCAAGACTGCACAAAATGATGCTTGCATCTGACTCAACACTTAGATGCAATGTGGTACGTAACAACAACAATCAAATCTCAGGAAATAGCCTAAGCGTGTCCACACGACACTCTCACTTAGGGAACTGTGTTGAGTTCGTCGAGACCCCTCGGGTGTGCACATAACAGCTCCCCTCCCATAGGTGATCAGCCTGGGAGCCCAAAGGTGTTCCCTACCAGGTGACAAGCTCCCTCAGTACAAAGTACACTTTTCCACAGTTACTCTATTTCCTGTGTCGTATGAGCTATGATCATGGCCAAAAGTAAGTGCCAAAGACCATGGACCAATTAAAGTGCCTAAGCATCCCCTAAAAAATGCTTAAATTCTCTAGCCACGCTAGTCACCCACGTCTGGGTCATCCGACAAGGTCAATGCACTCTACCCCCCATGACATACACTCTATATGACGTATGAACGTGGCCAAAAGCTAGTGCCAAAGACAAGGTTAGTGCACAGTGCCCTCCACGAACACACACAACATCCAACGTATGAACATGACCAAAAGCTAGTGCCAAAGACCCTGGAAGGTCAGTGCATAGTGCCCCCCACGAACATACACAACATACACATGCCAATGCATATCCAACATCAATCAACATTCCATATCCATATCATTCTCAACATAGACATCATCTCGTCTCAATGACGTTATCAACAACAATAACAATCTCATTTCATATTCACATAATCATTAACAATGACATCAATTCATGTTGACATAGTCTTATCAACATCGTCATCTCAAACCAATATCATCAAAATTATCAACATCACCACACATCGATTAAAATCATCATTAGCAACATCAACAATAAATCGCATTCCGCACATACATGTTACTTTCATGCTTGAGGTTCATTCCCCCTAGGTCTTCAACCAACACAAGTCAAATAAAGACAACAATTTCATTCATCACAATAAATATATATAACGCATCCCATTCATCAAAAACATAGTTTTTTTTAAAAAACCAGCATGCATATCAATAACAGTTATATCGCATCCCATTAGTTAAAAACATTGTTCCTTTTTGGAAAACTCGCGTGCAAATCAAGGACAATTATATTGCATCCCATTAGTTAAAAGAATAATTTTCTTGAAAGAAAAATCAGCATGCAACAGGAACAGGCAAACATCTTCATAGCTAGGTTCCCTGACCCTAACTATGGTGTTAAAACGGTAAATTTTATAATAAACTCCCCTCACCTATCGTGAGCTACCCCGCGAGTTCCTTGTCGTGTCACTTGAATATTTTTTCTTTGTCCTTGCTCGTCGGTTCCACGCAAGCCTCTACCATGCCAAAATGAAGGAGACTTAATATGGATTTTCAGAAACAAAGCTAACAACAATGCTCTGGGTCAAACACCCACGTCACTTCATGAAAGAGCTTAGAGAATTTCGGGTTTTACAAAGGGATATCATTTTGAAATTCTGATCACGCCAATGTAACCGGGGTTCAGTGTAGGTTACGAAGATAACATGCATTTCATGAAGGATAACGTTTACAAAGTCTTTTTCTCTAGGGTTTTTCCAAAGGAAGTGCAAGACATGCAATGGTGGTCCCAAAGTCAGAAAAGATGCAAAGACAAGATGAAACTAACAAGAAACAAGCATAGAACCATGGTTACCTTGAAAGAAACGAAAAGTCAGATTAGGGTTTCGTTCTCTACCGAAACTGTTGTAACATCCCATTTTTCGTAAGCTAATTTTAAAAAAAAAATTATTTATTAATAAATAGAGTTTTAGAAAAATGATGAGATTCTATAAATAAATAAATAAGGAGATATAATTATTAATTAAAATAATGATTTGAGAGAAAATAAAAAGGGTATTTTATTTATTTGTTTGATAGAGAATAAAATAGATTTTTTTTTATAAAATAATAAATAAATAAAGTAAGTAAACCTAGCTATAAATAGTGTTAGGTCAGTTTTCACACTGACGCTGTCTCTTCTTTCCTTCATTTTCGTTTTTTCCCTTCTCCTCTCAAAATCCTTTCTTTTTTCCCGGAGCCCACCAAAGCTGTCTCAGAAAAATGACGATCTCGGACTCATTCACCGTTGGATCGTTGTGAAATTTGAGAACCACGTTCGCAACCCAATTCCGAGCATTCTCACCGTTAAGAATTTAGATATCATGTCTGAACTGAGATAAATACCCTTCGCATTGTAGCCTTTTTCTTTCCCGTAGAAACCCAGAGCTGTCTTGGTAAAATTACGATCCCAGTTTCATTAACCGTTGGATTGCTGTGAAATTTGGATATGTTGTTCGAAATTCAATTGCGCACGCTTTGACCGTTGGGATTTACGAGATGATATTCGTGGATAGAGAAAAAGGAATCACATGAAGATAGTCCAAATGGAGGCTTCAACCCCTTCTACGTTTCTCTGACGTATCGCTGTCGGAAGACACATGAGTCCGCTTAGAGGTAAGGGATGAGTTATTCACAGTTGGGGATTAGTGAGAATATGTGTAGGGATCCTTAGAGGATTAAATTGTGGTTTTATTTTGAGATGTCTATTAAATTTCAATTTTTCCTTTATGATTATAAATAAAATATTTATGTCCTAATGAAAATTGTTTGATAAATTGTGCTCTTGATATTTATATATTTCGACCTATGATTTTGATATAAGTGTGTGATATTATTTGAGGGGCTTTAGTCCTCATGTTGTGATAGTCTTTTGTATAAATTGTTATATTGAGGATATGAAATGATGATTCAAATTGTGAGTATGTGATGAATTGTGGAATAACATGTTGCTTTGAGATTGTAATGTTTTTATTGAGATTGAGTATAAGTGTAAAGTTGAACATGTGTTAATTTGTGAGATACGTGAAAATATGTAATGATGGATTGTGACACTATGAGATGTGAAATTGTGAATGAGTTTTAGTTGTGGATAAGTGTGTAGTTAACACTTGATGTGAAATTACTTGTGTTGTAAGCTATGAATTGTACAATAACCCGACCAGTGTTATATTGAGAAAAGTGTTGATGCGCAGTGTTAAAGAGAAAATGTAGGTTTCTTATTTAGAAACCAGTGTTAAATCGTAGCGCAATTGTGTTGAACGTGTTTAAAACACGAGTGTAAGGTCATGGGTATTGTATAATTCATGAGCAGTGTCTGCATGCAAAAATTATTTTAGGGGTTGGACCTGAATCAGGAGGGAGAGGCCCTGACGGACTCTTCGGAATGTGGGCCTTGGAGGTCATCGGGTTTGAGTGCTCCTTTAAGCCTATGCTGATCTCATATGGTTGGAGCATTCTCGCAAAACATTGTGACCCTGACTGGTCTCCCTATGATTTTACTTAGTGAGAGTGACCTGACAAACCCATTTTGTGGTGTGTCTTGTTATGTACTCCTAAGCGCCCCAGGGTGGTTTTTCACTAACATGGTACCACATTGCATATAGGATTGAGTCTTAGCATAACTGTTGCATATGCTTGCTAATTGATGTGTTATTATATCTTGATCGGAGTGTGGGATTCTTGTGTAATGTGATTGATGATTGAAAAGTGAATTTTGAATGACGAAGTGGAGAAGTTACGTGAGCTATGTTTAAGCAAGTGGTATCTCATTTATATAATATGTATATTTAATTGTCTTGTTTCTCTATTAGCTAGGAATGTGATAACTCACTCCCTGTGTGTTGTTGTGTTTAGATCCTGTGATGATCTTGAACTTGTGTTCAGAGGAGGAGAAAATAGGTGGATGACTATGAAGAATCTCATGCTAGAGGACACGGGAACACAACGCTCTGATAGGATGTGACATTAGGATATATGTTCTATATTAATTGTATGAAGCTTAGACGACCTTGTTGAGTCGAGAATACTTTATTATTTATTTGGACAAGTTTGAATATGATGTAAAAGAAAATGAATGTGAACTTTTTTCCCCTTTGAAAGACTTGTAAAAAAAAATATTTTAAAAATAATTTTAATTAATATTTTAATTTTTTATTCCTTATTAGTATATATGTGAGGGGTAGAGGGTGTCACAACTGTGAGCCAAGTTGAAAGATTCCGCTTCGGTTGAAGGGTTCCTCTCGGTGTGGGGTTTCAACGGAGAACAACGGTGGTTTGTGGTGGCTAAAGGTGGTTGTGGGTGATGGAGAAAGTGCTTGGGACGTTAGAAATGGCTTTGGAAGAAATAAAGGAGAAGAAATGGCGTTTTTCCTAAGCTACACGATAGCAGAAGCTGAAACGCTCAAGTGAGAAATGCTCTCAGGAACGGAAGCTTCACGCACACTCCAGATATCTTCTCGAAGATCCCAACGGTAAGATCATGGACAAGTGTCTTTTGAAGCTGAAGACCAAATTTCGAGAAGATCCAACGGTTAACGAAGGCTTGGAAGCATTTTTAACGAGGCAGCTCATGTAGCTTCCTTGAGAAGCTTCATTAAGAGGCTTCCTCAAGAAGCTTCCTCGTGACTTCTTTGAGAAGCTTTCTCACGAGGCTTCTTTGAGAAGCTAACGCTTTAACTACTAACACCCTTCTAATAACTAAACTCACTTCCTTGAAAATAATTACAGATAAAAATAACGCAACAAATATAATCAAACATCAAACATAATTATTAATATTATATAGATATATGTTAGGGTGTTATACCTGTGACAAGAAGCCATTTCATTGTACGTCGCCTCAAATGCACCGTTTAGAGTGGTGTCACGGTCTTCTAAAAAATCTCATTGATAGCAAGCACTTAGCCATTGCTCTTCTTCACTTTTTTTTAGTTTCCTTAGAAAATGCTAGAACTTGGACTTGGTGCGAACCTCGTTGTTGGCCCATGCAGGTCTTTTCTCTGCTCTGTTCTCCTATGTTGTTTATGACCTCACCATATGAAGCTTGTGCAAGTATCTCCATGTTTAGCATTGTCCAATTTCTGTCTATAATGTGTTTGATTAAATGCTTCTGAAGATTTTGGCTTATTGTTTGGCTTATTTTTTATGATTTTGGCTTTTTTCCATGTGTGACGGTTAAGCATTGTTCATTTGTTAGCTTTTGTCATGAGTGGTTAAGCCTTGGTTATTGTTGGTTAGAAAAGTGTTAAATCGGGAATAGGCCATTTTTTTAAATTCCGTTTATAACCAATGTTTTTTTTTCATTGCGTAAATTAAATAATGTTTAAAAATTATGTTAGAAACCGTGAAAGCTTAAATAAGCAGATAGGCCAATATTTGGTAAGTAGGGCCAATGGGCCTATTATCTAGAATTGGCCAATATTTAGAAAGTAGGGCCTTAGGCCAAATATCTGTCTCTATCTTTCTTTTTTCCCTCAATTTATTTTTTCCTTTTATGATCATTTGTTTTTTTGTCTTTAATCCTTATTATTGCTTCCCTAATATCGTGTTCCTGAAATGTGTGTAATATTGAGGTTGGTTTTCCATCACCTACGACACACGTCAGTCCTAGAAAGAAGAACCGGATCTGGCTCGTGTTCTTGAGGGATTCCTGGAAGGTTTCCATCTAGCTATTAATCTATGTTGTATCTTTTATTACTTAATACTCAAACCCTTGTTCTCTTTTCCTTCTAAGTTTCTAACACGTTTTTCAATGAATAAAGGGATTGGTTTGAAGATGAGCTTCAAGCCTTTCAAGGAGGAAAATATGGCCTTATGCCCTGTGTATGGGAGAATGAAATTTCTAGCTTCCCTCATGTATTAGTTTTTTGGAGAATACAATTAACAAATAACAATAAACTACATATGTAGTTAACAATATAAGTTAATAGTATATTAACTGATCATTTTGTCTTTAGCCTTTTTGTTTAAAATCAGAAACATGTCTGCCTGGAATTACTAGATGTAATGATACCCCCCTCCCCCCTCCTTTACAAGTCTACTTTGGTTTTTAATCTTCCAATTAAATTTATGATTGTTAGAGGTACCCTTTTCACATTAATATGTTATCAAGTAATTATTGGAATAATTTTTTTATTGTCTGACAAGATTTTGGAAGCTTCTGAAATCACATTAAAAGCATAAACATTATCAAGTAGAAGTTGGGAATTAGAAATCTCACACACAAGCTGATTTATTTATAATCACCGGATAACAGTAATTATGGAAACAAAAAAATAAATCCCTTAAGTTTAGACTAGACATTCTGGGAGGACTTTAGGCCTCTGTACTTCACCAAAACCATTAAAACTAATCATCGTAAAACAGTAGCAGGACCTAGGAACTAGGACACTCCCAACAGTCAGTAAAATTGTCATTGGCAGATAAGAGTTCCAAGGAGAGAAACAACAATAGAACAATTTAAGAAGAAATGAGAAAGTGAATATCAATTGGACTGTATTAGAAAGTAATGCAGAGAGAAAATAGACTATGTGAGAAAATGAATATCATGGTAGCTCAATAAATTATAAAACATTTTTAAGACAGAAGAAATTGTGCTAAATTGTGACATATTGCTACATTTTTAATATTCAAACCCTTGTTCTCTTTTCCTTCTCAGTTTCTATTAGACAAGAGAGATGCATTGTTGGATCCTTGGATTCCTGGAAGGTTTCTATCTAGTTGTTATGCAGTTAAGCTATGTTGTATCTTTTCTTACTTAATATTCAAACCTTTGTTCTCATTTCCTTCTCAGTTTCCGCACATGTCTAGTTTGGATGGAGTTTGTGTTAAAACTTTGTTTTGTCGTACATTTTAATGGCTTTGATAAAATATGCGACAACACTATTTATTTGTAGTGGGTCAACTCACATCTTGAAGGGCATCTCTTTGCTTGTGTATATCTTATAGGGTAAGATATTGTTGTGGATTCACTTTGGTGTTCTACACATGGCTGTTTAGTGATTTTCATTTTTGATATGAGTGGAGCTCAACTGACATTGGGGTAACTAGATGTAATTATACCACTTAACAACTACCTATAGAAAATAAGAAACTGATTTGTGTCAGCCCAACCATTGAAATATAACTAATTATTATTATTACTAGGTGGATTTTGTCAAGTGGATTTTTTAGAAATAAGAATAAGTTTGAATGCAAATGGTTTCCAAATGAAGTTTGTGCAAGTATCTCCATGTTTAACATTGTCCAATTTCTGCCTTCAAGGTGTTTGATTAAATGCTTCTTAAGATTTTGGCTTGTTTTTGATGAAATTGGAGGGCTTGTGACCTTGTGTGTCTAGGTAAACCTGTTTCCATACTGTCTTGTTAGTCCACTAAAGAGGATGTCTTATTCTCATTTTTATTTCTATTTTGCTAACATAGGGGTTGGTTTCTTCACTTTCATGTGAAGGGATAGTTGCAAACAGTACCTTTGGGCTATGTTTGGTGCATTGTATACCTTCCCTGAGTACTGCATCAAGAAAACTCCAGCCCTCCCCTACCAAAATTGATTTGAATGGCTACATTGCTGTGTTAGTATTTTGGCCTTGTATGTGGTCTTCAGCTTTCTGGTAGGTGGTCTAACTTTCTTCAGATTTATTGGCTGATAAAAAAAGAAGCTTATAACTAATCTAAAATCTTTCATTTGCAGATGTCCGGTGGACTAGAACGAGTTTGAGAGTCTGACTTTGAATATTATGTATATGAATATTATAAAGCAGGAAGCGCTGTACATAATAGACCAGGAAAAGTGGTCAATGATGGATCCAGAAACATTTACAATGATAAATTTGGAATAGTTGTGAATGACAGACCAGAAAATGTTGTCATTGTCAATGATAGATCAGAAAAAGTTGCCAAAAACCAACTATTTGTCTGGCCTTGGATGGGCATTGTTGCAAACATTGCCACTGAATTTAAAGGCGGAAGGTGTATTGGAAATATTGGTTCCAAACTAAGGGATGAGTTTACTTTGAAAAGATTTCATCCTTTAAAGGTTCAATCGTTATGGAACCGTTATGGACATTCAGGTTTTAGCATTGTAGAATTCTCCAAAGACTGAGAGAGTTTCACTAATGCAATGAATTTTGAAAGAAGTTTTAAGGCAGAATATTGTGGTAGGAAGGATTATAACAATTTAAGATCCTAATGGTATAGACTTATCACGAGCTACCCATCCATTATCCCCTCGGTCTCTTAAATTGTTGTAATCCCTCTTGTCGTTCTCCCTCAAAATTTCTTTCAAAGTTCATTGCATTGGTGAAACCCTCCTAGTCTTTGGAGAATTCTACAATGGCAAAACATGAATGTCCATAATGGTTGAACCTTCAAAGGATGGAAATCCTTTCAAATTGAAAGTGAGAAACGAGACATTAGAGCAGGTTTCCAGCAAATATGATGATATTAGTGTGTCCCTGAACAGAGTTATGGATGACAAGCGATGATTGAATCATATAATAATGGTACGCTGAAGTTTGAAGTGTTTCTTTTTCTTCTTCTTTTTTGGCATAGATTATTGTATGTTTGTTTGTTGAAAGGTGAAATAATCTGGTTGTGTGATTATATCTTTCCATTCCAGATAGCCTGTTGTTTGTTTTACTTTTTAGTGAAAATTTTCTAACCTTTTCTTGGTGGCATACGTTGTGTCTCACCTTGTTCAATTAGAAATAAAAAAACATGCATCAAACTACCCAGAAATATTGGGAGGTGTTTTACAAGGGTCGTGAAAAGGCCAGATTGGATCTGCATGCTCAGGAAAGAACTAGAGGGTCGTGAGAAGTATCTACATAGAAGTCAAGTGAAGAATGAGAATGGGAGGAGAAAACTGTACCTTGAAAGAAAAAATGTAATATTTTTTGGGTGCTTAGTTTATGTGTCAAATCGATCGCCAATAATGATCCATTTATTTAAATTTAAATAATTTGAATAGTGATGAACTTTGTTCTTCATCTCTTTTGTTTGCAGAATGGGATGGAAATAATGGAGCAGAACAAAGTCGATGAGAAAGTGATGCATTTGGCAGAAGAACATAAGGCACAAATTCTATATTCTTCTTTTTACCAATGATTAATTTAATTCCTTTGCATGTAGTCATATAAGGTTTTTTACTGAGTCGTCTTTTTTTTGGTTTTAAATGCAGAAAGAAAAGGAGCAAATGCACAAAAAAATTCTTGGACTACAAATTGAAAGGAAATCTTCAAGTAAGGAAACAGATATAGGAGAGGATGACCAAGGAGGAGAAAAATAAATTGGCCAAATATTTGTAAAGTTGTCTATCATTTGAATGAAGTGCCAATTGGCCAATCTTGTTGAATTGGCTCAGTTTCTAATTTGTACATTGGTTTAAATTGTGTTACATTTTGAAATAGTATGGGAGATGATTAAAGTCCATTCTTGGTCATGGTTGTCCAGGAAAACAAAGGACTTTAACTTATCATTCTATGAATGGTGAACAATCTTTTTGAAAGGTTTGTAGGTGGCTCAATGAAAATTCAAGTAGTAGTTCATGGTTACAGTGATATCAAGACTGAGACAACAACATAGCCTTGCACAACGAGCCTTCATTAGTAATACTTATTGCTACCTGAAAACAAATATTAAATCAGAATTAATTAGATATCGGATGGGTTAGGAAAGTGAAGGATGCAATTACAACTTTTCTGGTTCATATATTATAATCTTAGTTGTAAATTTCTTTTGGATTATGTTTATATTCGAGGACATGCTATTGCTAATTGGTAAACAGAGTTATTTATATGCCTTAGCCTTGGCTATGAACATCTTCGTTTTCACTTAATGTTTGATTTAGCAAAATAGAAAGAAATATTGTTTGGATAATAATCGTTTTCCAATATTATTAAATGTCTTGGTCTTTTTTTAATCTTAAGAATCAATACTTTCTATTTGGAAAGATGTAATAAGTGGAAAGGCCAATCATCCAATTAAATAAGCACAAAGACCAATAGTCCAACATTTGAAAAAGGACCAATGGGCCAATTGTCTTCTCTACCTTTACGTTATTTAGATTCTATTTTAATTTCTTATTATTTAAATTTCAAATAAAAGAATTCAGATTCCATTTTAATTTCTTATTATTTTCATTTTGAATAAAAAAAATTCAGTCTTTTAATTTGTAAAGTGTTATGAATGTAAAAAAAATAACGGAAAATATTAAATTATTAAAAAAAACTAAAAAATGAAAAATAAAAATATTTAAAATATTTTGTGTTTTAAAATATAGCCAATTCATGGGCCATTAGGAAGTCAATATTTTAAATTTAGTCTAACTAATCAGGACCTTTTGACCCAAGGCTATTTTTATTTTTGACATAGAAGAAGCAAATGCTGGTAGTGCTTTTTTTTTCTTTTTAAAATTAACCTTGGGGAATTTTTGCCTATTCAAATCAAATGTTGGGTGTATTCAAATCAAATGTTGGGTGCACCAGCAATAGTGTAGGTGCACCTAACAACACCGCTCCGAAAAGGCCCGTGATCAAGCACGGTTTAAACTTTATAAAAGTCCTTTAGGTTTAGGGTTTACAGCTTCTTCTTCGCATTGTGACCTTTCGCTTATTCTGCCAACATCGTCGATCGTTTCATCTCTGACCACTGCCATCGGTTAGTCTCCTCTTTACTTTCCGTCAATTTCTAACATGTTTTTCTGTGAATAAAGGGATTGGTGTGAAGATGAACTTCGAGCTTTTCTCTTTCTAGTTTTTCTAATAGATATTATTTTCATGAATTTTCTATTTTTGATGATCTTTAAGGTTACGACTATCTCTTCGCGGTGTGACCCTTCGCGCATTCTGAAAAGGAATTTATTTTCATTCTTTTGTTGTCCGAGTTGTAAGGTAAATAGTTGTTATGCAGTTAAGCTATGCTGTATCTTTTGTCTGAGTTCTACTTCAACCAGTTCTTGTAAATCTGCTATTTTTCATTCATAGTTGTGACTTTATTTGACATTTTATAGCAATTCCTAATCTATGTTGAAAGCAGTGCCACATGTAAAGCCTGCAGTGGATGTATTTGTTATCAATACTTTAATAGCATACAAATCTCTTTCTGATCCTGTGTCTTTTAAATATGGCCATCCTCAGATTATTCAACAATGTACATTTCCGATGGAAATTTTCTATTCAGGTGGTGTTTACGCTGTGTGACTGTATTTCATTTAATATTTTAACTTGAGGTTGAATGCTATTTGTTGATACATAAAAAATGATGTTCCAATTTTCTCTCGTCTGTGAAGTAATGTAAGGCTTGCTCATTTTCATTATTTTGTTGTTTGGGTTGTGTGCTCCACCTTTCAGTTCAATCTAGAGTTGTCTCTCTGTCTTCCTTTTTTCCCTCAATTTATTTTTTTTCCTTTTGTAACTTTTGTGCCTTCATTTGGGTTCCATTTGATAGTTGAATAATACACCCTCATTTAACATCAATCCATTCCTGTTACAGTGCTCTATCATATTTGTCATGTGAGATGGATTGAAAATAATTATATTTGGAGACCTTAGCATTCATGATAGTTCAGGCCTTTATGTGAGATGGATTGTAAATTTTTGTACATTATTTTTTTTTTCCAAATATAGTACATAGGGATAGTTGCAAACAGTACCTTTGGGCTGTGTTTGGTGCATTGTATAATAAGAAAATAGGATTATATAAGGTTAGCTACATTATTGAATTATTTTGTTTGATCCTCAAAAACAATGCACGATAGTTGTGTTATGGTATATCTAGATAGCTTAACTATCTGCCTCTTCTTGGTTATTCTCATACGCATATAACTTTTCAATTGATATGTTGTTGACCTAATACATCTTTCATTTTATGTGCTATGCACATGTCTAGTTTGGAGTTTGTGTTAGTGTGTGTGAAAACAAATATTAGATCAGAATTAATTAGATATCGGATGGGTTAGGAAAGTGAAGGATGCAATTACAACCTTTCTGGTTCATATTTTATAATCTTAGTTGTAAATTTCTTTTGGATTATGTTTATATTTGAGGACATGCTATTGCTAATTGGTAAACAGAGTTATTTATATGCCTTAGTCGTGGCTGTGAACATCTTCGTTTTCACATAATGTTTGATTTAGCAAAATAGAAAGAAATATTGTATGGATAATAATCGTTTTCCAATATTATTAAATGTCTTGGTGTTTTTTAATCTTAAGAATCAATACTTACAATTTGAAAAGATGTAATAAGTGGAAAGGCCAATCATCCAATTAAATAAGCACAAAGACCAATCGTCCAATATTTGAAAAAGGACCAATAGGCCAATTCAGATGTAATTATTTTTTCCTTTTTCCCCCTCAATTTATTTTTTCCTTTTGTAACTCTGGAGGAATTTATTTTCATTCTTTTGTTGTCTGGGTGGTAAGGTAAATATGTTTTTCTGTGAATAAAGGGATTGGTGTGAAGATGAGCTTCGAGCTTTTCTCTTTCTAGTTTTGCTAATAGATATTATTTTCATGAATTTTCTGTTTTTGATGATATTTTTGGGTTAATAAAAAATAGTTTCTTGAGGAATTTAAGAAATGTAAGGCTTGCTCATTTTCATTCTTTTGTTGTCCGAGTTGTAAGGTAAATAGTTGTTATGCAATTAATCTATGTTGTATCTTTTGTCTGAGTTCTACTTCAACCAGTTCTTGTAAATATGCTCTTTTTCATTCATAGTTGTGACTTTCTTTGACATTTTATAGCAATTCGTAATCTATGTTGAAAGCAGTGCCACATGTAAAGCCTGCAGTGGATGTATTTGTTATCAATTCTTTTGTTGTCCGGATTGTAAGGTAAATAGCTGTTATGCAGTTAAGCTATGTTGTATCTTTTGTCTGAGTTCTACTTCAACAAGTTCTTGTAAATCTGCTCTTTTTCATTCATAGTTGTGACTTTATTTGACATTTTATAGCAATTCCTAATCTATGTTGAAAGCAGTGCCACATGTAAAGCTTGCAATGGATGTATTTGTTATCAATACTTAAATAGCATACCAATCCCTTCCTGATCTTGTGTCTTTTAAAAATGGTCATCTTCAAATTATTAACCATTGTACATCTCCGACGGAAATTTTTCGTTCAGGTGGTGTTTACACTGTATGATTGTATTTCATTTAATATTTTGACTTGAGGTTGAATGCTATTTGTTGATACATAAAAAATGATGTTCCAATTTTCTCTCGTTTGTGAAGTAATGTAAGGCTTGCTCATTTTCACTATTTTGTTGTCTGGGTTGTGCTCCACCTTTCGGTTCAATCTAGAGAGTTGTCCTTGTCTTCCTTTTTTTCCATCAATTTATTTTTTCCTTTTGTAACTCTTGTGCCTTCATTTGGGTTCCATTTGATAGTTGAATAATACACCCCGATTTAACATCAATCCATTCCTTTTACAGTGCTCTATCATATTTGCCATGTGAGATGGATTGAAAATAAGTATATTTGGAGACCTTAGCATTCAGGTTGGTGTGAAGATGAGCTTCTAGCTTTTCTCTTTCTAGTTTTGCTAATAGATATTATTTTCATGAATTTTCTGTTTTTGATGATCTTTTTGGGTTAGTAAAAAGTAGTTTCTTGAGGAATTTAAGAAATAAAAGGCTTGCTCATTTTCATTCTTTTGTTGTCTGGGTTGTGCTCCACCTTTTGGTCCAATCAAGAGTTGTCTCTGTCTTCCTTTATCTTTCTAGTTTTGCTAATAGTTATTATTTTTATGAATTTAATGTTTTTGATGACCTTTTTGGGTTAATAATGTGCTGGTTAGTGTCTATTATTGGTTCTCTCATGATCAACTCATGACCATAAGTAATATTTGGGTGTTTAGTAAGCATACAAAGAAATTGGAGGGCTTGTGACCAAAATATGAATAATTTTGAATTCAAATGGTTTGTATGTATTGTACATAAAAAATTCTGTTTGGGTAAATAACTGTTATGGAGTTGAGCAATGTTGTATCTTTTGTCTGAGTTCTACTTCAACCAGTTCTTGTAAATCTATTCTCTTTCATTTCATTCATAGTTGTGACTTTATTTGACATTTTATAGCAATTCCTAATCTTTTTTAAAACAGTGCCACATGTAAAGCCTGCAGTGGATGTATTTGTTATCAATTCTTTTGTTGTCCGGGTTGTAAGGTAAATAGCTATTATGCAGTTAAGCTATGTTGTATCTTTTGTCTGAGTTCTACTTCAACCAGTTCTTGTAAATCTGCTCTTTTTCATTCATAGTTGTGACTTTATTTGACATTTTATAGCAATTCCTAATCTATGTTGAAAGCAGTGCCACATGTAAAGCCTGCAATGGATGTATTTGTTATCAATACTTAAATAACATACCAATCCCTTCCTGATCCTGTGTCTTTTAAAAATGGTGTCATATCCTAATTTCGTCCGGGGACCTTTGCTTGATGACATACGACCTTTGTTTGGTCCTTGTAAGGTGCTTGGCACCCATCATTAGGCCATTTGTGAAATTCCGGGACATGCCGGAAAACAAAAGAAAATATTGATGCACAATCCGTAAGGTTCCGTGACACCCCGGAAATCAAATGGAAGCATCGTTGCACAATTAAGTGAGGTTCCGTAACATTCCGTAAGTAAAAAAGGGGATGATTATGTAATCTGCAAGGTTCCGTAACATTACGGAAAGAAAACAAGTATCGTTACGAAATTCGTAAGTTTCCATAACTTTACGAAAAAAGAATCACCAAAAAAGGCAGGGGGTGTACTTAGTAAAAATGGGGGTGCAAATAGCAACCAGACCCACTTGGGCCCTCCAGAAGATTCCTCTAGAAGGCTGTTGCTTCTGGAGGAAGCAACCCTGCTTGCCTGGGCGAGCTGGGCGGCAACCATCTCCCCTATTTTGCTATAAATAGGGGAGGAAGTGAGAAGGAAAAGGGTTCAGCCCCTTAGGCACTTCTCTCTCTTTCGAATTTGCTTGGAAAAATTGTTTCCGTGAAGAAAATTTAAGCCGAGGCGCTTCCGAAACGTTTCTGTAACGTTTTCCGTGAGGAATTTCGCGAAGGTTTCGACCGTTCTTCATTCGTTCTTCATCGTTCTTCGATCTTCAACGGGTAAGTACCTCGAACCAAGCTTTTCGATTCATTCTATGAACCCGTGGTGGTCCACATTGTGTTTCGTGTATTTTTATTCTCATTTTATTTACTTTTTATACCCCCTTTTGACGTGCTTAAGCCATTTTATTTAAGTCATTTCTCGCTTAAACTAAAAATAAAATAAATTTCCACCGATCGTTTGAATTGTATTATCCGTTAACTTCGGTTAAAATGAATTTCGACCGTTCGGTCATGCCGTAACCACGTTGGAAATAAAAAAAAGAGGTAAAATAATAATATAATAATAAAAAACGTCTTTTAATAAAATAAAGCGGAAAATCAATCGGACGTTTTCTCTTTGGGATTTCTCATTCTTAATTGAATTGACTAATAACTAAAGTGAAACTAAGGCTAAAATCAACTCGCCTAGTCAAGCTCGTCCATAAAAAATAGGTTTTTGAAGTTTGTCATTTCAATTTCTTGCTAAGTAAAATGGATCATTTTCAAGGTCCAACGCCTTAAAATGATCACCTTTTAAAGTAAAAAAGAATCACTTGATAAGAAAGAACTACGTAGGTCTTATTTCCTCATCGCAATTGAGGAATACGTAGGAGCAAAGGGAAACACCCTTGTCGACCACAAAAAGAGAAAAATATAAAAAGAGTATAAAGGATATAAAGACATAAAAAGGGAACATAAAAAAATCAAAGTCATGTTTGCACATTCGATTAAAGGCTGCCGTCCCTTGGGACGGACGTGTAGGGTGCTAATACCTTCCCCGTGCGTAAATAAAACTCCCGAACCTTTCACTTAAAAGTTCGTAGATCGCGTCTTTTCCGGTTTTTCCGACGTTTTCCTCAAATAAACGTTGGTGGCGACTCCGCGCGTATTCCTTTCGTGGAATACGCATCTCGCGAGTCACGCGTCGCCCTCCCGCCGAAGGGTAGGTTGCGACAGTAGGCGACTCCACTAGGGAAGTTTTTTAGAGAGTTAGGCCATTTAATCTTGTGCAATGTTATACCGTGACTTACTCCTTTGTTGGGTTTCCCTTCATTATGTTCTTGTATATATAACTCATTGATGTTTTTTGTGCATTTTTAAGTGTATGCTTGAGGTAAATATTTATTCATTTGATGCACACAAACACTAACACTATTTGCACACACGGTGAGTTGAAAAAAAAAAAAAAGGGGCCCTATACCCGGGTTCGTGGGAACATAAGGAGTGGAGGTGAATCTGTGATCATGCTAGGTCTCCGACTTGCTTGATTGCAGTGAACCCTCATCTAGAGTTTTTCTCTTTGAAAACATATTGTTGCTAGTAGTCCCTACTGCTGCAGTATGTTCTTCGAAGAGGATGATACCTCTAGAAACCATCAAGAGAGATATGACCACCTTGGGAATTATCACTAAAAGCCCTTTTAGTTCCCTCCCATATAGGTCCCTTTAAATAGGGGCACGGAGCAAACACGTTGTGTGCCATTTTTCACACTGCCATGCACAAGTGTCATGTACCCTTTTGCTTATATTTGTTTGTGAATATTGTCGTACTATGTACATCCCCGTGTTGTGCCTTTCGCATATGCATCATGCGTGGGTTTCGTCTTTGATCCCCTCACTTTAGCAAACCGACAGAGGGTCCGTGTCGCCTTCTTAAAAACATACGTTGGGTGCCATGCTGCCCAAACGTTGTATCCAAGAAGGGGACAATTTCTCGGGCTCCCGTATTCGTAAATTGCATCTGTGTCATATGCATTTCTTCATGCGTTCATCCATTCCACCCATGATAGATGTCGGAGTTTTGATTCGCACTAGATTTTATTTCACTTTAGTAAAACATGGGATCAAGTCAAAAGCCTTCGCTTAAAAAGAGGTTCTATCAAGTCAAAATCAAGAGCTTAGAGGTCACTAGTTTACGAGAGTTGGGGCAATTAATGGGTCAACTTCAACGGCAAGCCTTCCGCAAAGCCTATGGTAAGATTTGGGACCTAGCTAGGGTAGAAGTCTCCATGGAACCGATTGCATCCCTTTCCCAGTATTATGACCAGCCCCTAAGGTGCTTCACATTTGAGGACTTCCAGCTAGTGCCGACTGTGAAAGAGTTTGAAGAAATCCTGGGATGCCCACTGGGAGGAAGGAAGCCATATCTTTTCTCTGGGTTCTATCCCTCCACGACAAGAGTTGCCAAGGTAGTGAAAATCTCAGCACAAGAGTTGGACCGTGTAAAGCAAAATAGGAATGGGGTAGTCGGAGTATCAAGGAAGTGTTTGGAGGAAAGGGCAAAGGCCTTGGCAAAATCAAGGCGAATGGGCTTTCTTTTATTGACATCTTGGCGCTTTTGATCTTTGGAGTTGTCCTCTTTCCGAATATGGAAGGGTTAGTGGACCTAGCAGTGATTGACGCTTTCCTCGCCTTTCAACATGGCAAGGAAAGCCCGGTCGTCGCCATTTTGGCCATGAATGACACGTTCGACCGGGGATGTGAAAAGAGCGGCGCAAGAATTGTTTGTTGTGCACTGGCTCTCTATGTGTGGCTGGTTTCACACCTTTTTCTCCAAGAAGGTAGGCCCGTCTATCCGCTACAAGGTCACCGCTCGTGCGTCGAAAAAGGAAAGGCGAATTGGGACCAACTCTTGCCTAGCATGGAGGGGCGTCTGTTAATTTGTTCCCTCGCTAGAAGGAAGGAAGAATCAGGATTCTATCTTCATGCGAAGGATGTACAAATGTTCCCTTGATGGAACAAGAGGTTGTATTAATTATAATCCCGTCCTCGCCATAAGACAGCTTGGCTACCCCATGAGAGGAGTGCCATCAGACGAAAGCATCACGCCTTTCATCGCACGGGGTTTTAGTGACCCCAATGCAAAGGTACTCCAAGGAGTTCGCAAGGCATGTGATGCGGTGTGAAGAAAGGACAGAGAGCTTAGGGGAAGCAGTAATGGGATCATCGGTGACTATCATAAGTGGCTGAGAGTCCGAACACAAGGATTGGATTGGCTCCCAAATCTAAAGACTGTGAGAGACGATGAGGTTAAAGCTTCGAAAGAAAGTGATGAGGTACAAGCCCTAAAGGCAGAGCTTGAAAGAGCCCGGGTAGTCGAAGAGAAGTTCAAGTCCATAGCCATCAAAGTCTGAAAAGAGTATGATGAACTAAGGGACGTCAATATGGCCACAGCTGAAGCCTTGGAACGAGAAACCAAGAAGGCCCGAAAGGAAGAACACGACCAAAGCAAAGTTTTGAGGGGATTTATAGTGCAGCAATAGTGAGCTCAAGCTCCGAAGAGGTGAAAGGAATCATCACAGGTCAAAGGCATGATCTTGAAGGACGAGCTAAAGGTTTGCCTTAGGTCGAAAAGAAATTTGTCCCAACAGTTAAGCAAGATTGAAGGGAATATGTGGGCCATCATCGATAAGTGCAAAGAGAAGCTAAATCTAGCGGTGACTCACGAGCAAAGGCTAGAGGATGAGTACGCCAAGATATCAGCAGAAAGGGAAGCAAGGGAAAGGGTAATTGATTCATTGCACCAAGAGGCAACAATATGGACGGACCGATTTGCTCTTACTTTGAACAGGAGTTAAGAACTTCCCCGATTGCTAGCCAAGGCCAAAGCAGTGGCAGACACCTACTCCGCCCCCGAGGAGATCCACAGACTTCTCAGCTATTGTCAGCATATGATAGACTTAATGGACCATATGATTGGAAACCGCTAGGAAGTTTTTATTGTCGCTCAGATCTTGACTAGTTATAACTTTTTGAATAAGATGAGTTTATCCCACGTTTTTACTCCAAAAATTAGTGCGAATCAAGTCACTCCCGCATTTTATCTCTAGCATGCATTGTATGTTGGTCTCGTCCTTTGTCACGGGAAGCCGGAAGGTCCATATCACCTTCTTAATTGTACACATGGGGCACTGCGCCCCCAAATGCGCAAGTAAGAAGAGATAATTTTCTGGGCTCTCGTGTCCGTAAAATGCATTCATATCATGCACCGCATAAACATCTCTTCAGCATCATAATGAACATATCATTCCTGCATATGTACGTTATCACATTCCCATTTTGCATGAGTCATTGCATCATCATATGCGTTCAACATACTTTTTGTTTGCTCATACATGATCCTTGTATTTTCCTCTACAAAAAAAAAAGGGAAGTACGAAAATTCACGCTGCATTCTTAGTTGCATATATTCGGTACCATGAGTCAACCATGTTGGGATCATAAACCCATTTCACTTAAAAACAAAATGATTGAACATGGTACCTAATGCATGTTTAACTAAGAAAGGATGTTTCTTCGGGCATCTCAATCTCATAATTACATTTTCCATGCATAGCATGCGTATTCTCGAGTCTTTCATCCCTATGAAATGTTGTTGAAGTATTGGCGATCAAAATTGCCATTCCCTGGGATATGGGGTTAAACCAAGCTCCCGCTTTTACGAAAAGGTTCATCGAGTCAAGTTGAAGCATGGAAGTGACCATCTTGCAAAAATTGGGGCAAAAGATGGATCGTGTTACATCATTGCTTCGTCTACTGCCAAACATGTTTAGGATTATTGATATCCTTGTTACTTCCAGCTTCACCTTGACAAAGATGTCATGGACCATGTTGAAAATTTAAATTGATTCAACCCCATGTCCTGCGTAAAAATTCGCAATACTTCAACTATGCATCATTCGCATACATCCATACTTTTCATTGGTTGCATTGCTCATTACATTCTTTCCTTGAAAAAAAAAAGAAGAGAACTTAATCATTGTTATAAAAAAGAAAAAAAACACGCATGCTTTACGGCGCCCTCACCGAACTTGTGCTAGAGCTAGAGTAATGGGTGAAGTAGAGGAGATACAAGAGAAGATGAAGGCCGACATGGAGGCCATTAAAGAGAAAATGGCCACAATGATGGAGGCCATGATGAGCGTGAAGAAGATAATGGAAGCCAATGCGGTTGCAATTGCCACTACCAGCGTTGTTGCTAAGGTAAACCCGACGTCCCCATCCGGCATCAACCAAATGAATCATCCAACCTCTGATATGGTAGGCAAAGATTTGGGAAGTACGGGCGGCCCCCATGATGTGCAAATTCAAAACGACCACGCCTTCCCGCCATATGGCTTGCCTCTCAACTATACGCCACCCAATGTGGCGTACACTCCCAATAAGAATGTCAATAACTCCACTCCTATACCCATTGAGAGGCAGCAACCCCAAACTGATCATGCACATGTCTCTTAAACCGTGGAAGAGACACATGAAATTCCCCACCACAATCTAGCCGACTTCGAGCCTTGGCTCGGATATGCCACTGAAGGGCAAGCAGCTGGTGGTATACCCCTGCAAAACACTTTGGAGGGCCCTCAGTATCATCCATAACCACAACCCTCACGTTCCACAGCGGTTAAAAACCCTCATGACTATGGCAGGAATGGGAAAGTTGGATCATCTAGAGGAAAGGCTCAGGGCCATTGAAGGAGGTGAAGATTATGCCTTTGCTAACCTAGAAGAGTTGTTCCTAGTACCCAATATCATCACCCCACCCAAGTTCAAGGTGCTGGACTTTGACAAGTACAAGGGGACTACTTGTCCCAAGAACCATCTAAAGATGTATTGTCAGAAGATGGGGGAATACGCAAAAGATGAGGAATTGCTGATACATTCCTTCCAAGAAAGTCTTACTGGGGTAGCTGTTACCTGGTACACTAACTTGGAACCTTCCCGAGTCCATTCTTGGAAGGACCTAATGGTTGCCTTTGTTAGGCAGTATCGGTACAATTTTGATATGGTTCCGGATAGGATGCAACTATAGAACATGTGCAAAAAGGGGGACGGATCTTTCAAAGAACACGCCCAAAAGGTGGAGGGATCTGGCGGCCCAGGTGGTACCCCCAATGATGGAAAGGGAGACGATAATCGTGATGGTAGACACATTATCGATACTCTACTATGAAAAGATGGTGGGCTACGCACCCTCAAAGCTTTGCGGATTTGGTCTTCGCCAGTGAAAGGATCGATGTGGGTCCGAAAAGAGGCAAATTTGATCATCCTACTAGGACGACTGAGAAAACTGGGGCAAATGAAGTGGGTGAGAAAGAGGGAGAAACCCATGCTGTGACTGTCATTCCTATACGGCCAAGTTTCCCACCAACCCTACAATGTCTTTACTCAGCCAATAACAAACCTTCTCCTTACCCACCGCCCAGTTATCCACAAAGGCCATCCCTAAATCAACCACAAAGTCTGTCTACCGCACTTCCAATGACGAACACCACTTTTCGCACAAACCAAAAAACACCAACAAAAAGGAATTTTGCAGCAAAAAGCCTATAGGGTTCACCCCAAATTCCGTTGTCATATGCTAAACTTGATCCCATATCCACTCAATAATTCAATGGTAGCCATAACCCCAACCAAGGTTCCTCAACCTCCATTTTTCTGAGGATACGACTCGAACGCAGCGTGTGCTTATCATGGAGGAGCCTCGGGGCATTCCATTGAGCATTGTATGACCCCGAAGCATAAAGTGTGAAGTCTAATTGATACGGGCTGGCTGAAATTTGAGGAGAATCGCTTGTTGAATCCTAACATTGATAAGCAATACCATACATGGGGCAATTCTGGAAGCTGTTGTTATGACTCATCAGGATTTTCAAGTTTATGCCATAAACCACAGTTACAATGCTAAATGATATGGATAAAATGGACATCCTCTCACGAACACATCTTTGCTTATTCAACTTCCACCGGAATGTGAGTGTAAGCCATTGGTCTGTTTGCTCAAGCAACCTGCGCTCCTGAGTGTTGACTTCCAAGACCGTTCAATCAGAGATTACTCATCTTACACGTTGGTGGGGGTGTCGTAAAACGACGAGTAAAGTAAAAAAAAAAGAAAAAAGAAGAGAGGGCATTTGATTGACTGTGTTTTCAAGTAAAAATATAGACGTTCATGTGACCTCATTTTATCATGCCGGAAAGTTTGTCTTCTTAGAGAAGCGAGTTGTCAAGAATAGGATGTTGGACAAATGGCCTCAGAAAGGGGGGGTTGAATTAAGATGCAAAGACTATTCCCCAATTGAACTATCACTCTTTCTTTTTGGATTAACAATGCACCCTTAACATGAATTACTCAAAAGACAAATCAAAATAAACTTCTTTAAAGCAAAAGATAAATAGCAATAAAAGAAGTTTAAAGGAAGAGAGGAATGCAAACTTGATTTATACTGGTTCGGCCACTTCCCGCGCCTACGTCCAGTCCTCAAGAAACCCACTTGAGATTTTTCACTCTCTTTGTAAAAATCCTTTTACAAAGTCTGAACCACATAGGGACAACCCTTCCCTTGTGTTCAAGAATCCTCTACAATAAGAGACTCTCAGTCTCTTAATCCCTTTTCAGAAGTAAGAAGAAGAGAAGAAGAAATCTCTCTTAAAAAAGATAGATTGTACAATGAAGATCAATCAAAATTCCTTATTGAATATGCAAGTGGTTGACCAAGGAATCTTTTTGAGAGGATAAGACATTTCAGTTCAGAAAAACTCTTAATCTTTTGAGAGGATAAAACTTTTTGGGCAATGAAAACTCTCTTTAAATTCGTGTTTCCAAGTCACCTTTGATGGCCATTCATAAACCATTTGAATAGATGTGACTCTTGGAAATTATTTTCTGAAAATCTCCTCTGGTAATCGATTACAAGACTTGTGAAATCGATTACAGGCTTTAAAATTTGAATAAACTGCTGGTAATCAATTACCATCCATGTGTAATCGATTACACAATATAAATTTTGAATTCAAATTTCTAGTGACTGTTATAAACATTTTCAGCTGTTGGTAATTGATTACCAGAGAGTAAATCTCAATTTAAAATGATTTAGATA
Source organism: Glycine soja (assembly GCF_004193775.1). Lineage (NCBI taxonomy): Eukaryota > Viridiplantae > Streptophyta > Magnoliopsida > Fabales > Fabaceae > Glycine > Glycine soja. Next base: position 7,168,766 of record NC_041004.1, read on the forward strand.
GAATTCTTTGGCCAAACCTTTTGCTTTTTCAATTTGGAAACTTCTTCCTAAGATTCTAGAGATCAACTTGATCATATATCTTGATTTTCTTGGATTCTTGCCTTGAATAAAACTTGGAAGCACTTGATCCTTTGGCATCATCAAAACATCAAAACATCTTGCTTCTACATAGGAGTCATTTGACTTAATCCATAAAAAAAAAAAAAATCCTTCAACTATTTCTCGTCCTTGGAAAAATTCTTTTTGCAAGAATCAACTGCTTCTTTCATTCTTCCTCACTACGAGGCTATGAAAACAAGACAACGATGGTTACCTCAAAGCCCTACACTGGGGCAATGAAAGGCACCATGCATGAACCTCAAGCGAACCTAGGGGCAGATTAGAAGTCCCCACCCAATAGGTTCCCTCCTACAAGGTCATGACGAAAGATAACAATTGGTACCTCAAAGCCTTACACTGGGGCAATGAGGGGCATCGTGCATGAGCCTTAAGTGAACTTAGGGGCAGATTAGAAGTTCTCACCCAATAGGTTCCCTCCTACACGGTCATGACGAAAGACAACGATTGGTACCTCAAAGCCTTACACTTGGTTAATGAGGGGCACCGTGCATGAGCCTCAAGTGAACATAGGGGCAGATCAAAAGTTCTCACTCGTTGATGTTTTTAAACAAGAAAAAAAAGGAGACAAACCCTGGAATTTCAATAAATTGATTAAACGTCAAACGACTCCATTGCCGTCACTCCAAAATGGTCAAGTGACTAAATCAAACAGAACATTCACTCTGAGGGAGTTCCCGGAGAGATTTGCAAAAAGATAGGATAAGGTTACATGGACTATCACCTTTTTCAAAAGGACAGTCAATCTGTGTTTCCCAAAAAAATCAAATCAAAATCACAAAATAGGGAAAGAATGTCATGAACATTGTACAACTTTCCATTACATTGCATTGTTTCATATGAAGTCCGCATTTACCAAATTTCACGACAAAGGTTGCATGCATCTGCATCCCTAAAAATCATGTTAATTGCATAGATTTCCTACATCTAATGTCCAAATCTTGTGGATTTGGGATGACCGACCCTCTCGATGAGTCGATCTCTTGCTTTCTCATAAGGGTGGACCCTTGGGTACTTGTACCTATCACCTTGAGAGGACTACACGTCCTCGCCTTGAGAGGACTACATGTCCTCACCATCAGAGGGATGCACGCCCTCACCTCCAGAGGACTACACGTCCTCGCCTTGAGAGGGCTACCCGCCCTTGCCTTGGGTACTAGTTACCCTCACCTTCAGAGGGCTACACGCCCTCGGCATCAGAGGACTGCATGTCCTCACCTTCAGAGGGCTACACGCCCTCGCCATCAGAGGACTGCATGTCCTCACCTTCGTAGGGCTACACGCCCTCACCTTTAGAGGACTACACGTCCTCGCCAACAGAGGGCTGGACGCTCTCACCTTGAGAGGACTACACGTCCTCGCCAACAGAGGGCTGCACGCCCTCACCTTGAAGAGGACTACACGTCCTCGCCAACAGAGGGCTGCACACCCTCACCTCCAGAGGACTACACATCCTCGCCTTGAGAGGGCTGCACGCCCTCACCTTTAGAGGGCTACGTGTCCTCATTTTCAGTGTGCTCCACATCCGCACCTTAAGAGAATTTAACGTCCTCTGTCCTTAAATGCTTAACCGAGACTTGCACTCCCGGTTAAGGGACCAGTAGTTTCCTTTTAACGGTTCCTGGGCCACCCCCTGATATTGGAGGAGGGCCAACTGTGCGAGCACAACCAGAGAGGGAGGTTATCACACAGCTACTATGCATACCGGGGCAAGATTTCACCCGTGCCGCTGCAAAGAGACGAGTGCGGATCATGCGCACCAACATGACCACTCTTACACAGATATAGATGACATTGCTACTTAGCAACATTCTGCCCAGCGACCGCAATGCCAATCTCCCCTTGCAAAAGTATCAGTTGGTCTGTGTCGTCCCGACGTGGGTAAGTATGCATATGGTTCAACTGATTTCTGATACCATCTATTGTTTGCAGGGATTGCACCCACAAAGACACCCAGTGGACCTGAAGAAGTCCAACAGGGCCCTGGGGTTTCCAGCTCTGGTTACGGGCCTCTATCGGCCCTACAGGGCGCCCGTTCCCCACCAGCAAGGTCATGCCATCCCGACATAGGTAAGTATGCATATGGTTCAAGCTGATTTCTGATGTCATCTATTGTTTGCAGGGATCACGCCCGCAGGACACCCGGTGGACCCAAAGAAGTCCAACAGGGTCCTGGGGTTTCCAGCACTGATTACGGGCCTCTGTCAGTTCTACGGAGTGCCCGTCGCCCCAACAAGGTCATTAGGCCCCGCATTAACCGGGCTTTCATCAAGAAGTACTGCACCCCCAGACGGGCGCAGGGCGAGACACCACAGTAGCATTGGGATGGCCGGTAGCGGGCAACAGACACACCGCCATCACCTCTAGAGTTCACCTCAGCTCATCCACAAAAAGGTTAGAGCGTTGCTTACGACCCATGGCCGACCAATAAGCGACCAAGTCCAAAGCCAAAGGTAAGCAAAGTACTACGTCAGTGACCGACAAGTCATAAGGCGTCCAGCTCAAGACGTTAAAGAAGCGCTACTAGGAGGCAACCTAGTAACTTTTAAATTCCTGCTTGCTAGTTGATCACCTTTTGTTTCTCAAGTCATATTGGGACGCACCTAGTTGCTCATGATCCTAGGAATTTAAATAAAACGAGCACAAGCTCGGAAGGTAGTCATACCTCACAAAATATATATATGTATGTTTAGGTAGAAAGATACCTTAGATATACATGTATGTAAACAAAAACACACTTCACAAAATATATATATGTATGTTTAGGTAGAAAGATACCTTAGATATGCATGTATATAGCAAAAATACCTTACAAAACATATATATGTATGTTTAGGTAGCAAGATACCTTGGATATGCATGTATATAGCAAAAATACCTCACAAAAATATACACATGTTTAGGTAGCAAAATACCTCATGAAAAAAAAGGAAAAAAACAAACAAGAAAAAGAAATAAACAAATGATAATGATAAAAAAAAAAGAAGGAGAAAAAAGAAAATAAGTTGTCTAGCTGAAAAACCAACATGCTTTTGAAAAGAGATAACTTCCAGCTTTTCTTTGAAAAAATTCACTGATCATAACCAATTTTTGAAAAAAAAATGTGTACACATTTGAAGGGTAAATACTGTGAAAATTTTCCCGGACGCCCGAAATGGATTTGGATGAATGCACAAATGGATAAAAGAACATATTTTGGAAACATTGGGTTGATTTAAAATAGAGGAAATGAATCCTGAGCCCTAGCATCACATGACCATAAAAATTTGACACTTGAGTGTCCACATAGGTGCATGCATGACCAGTTTTGCATAAAATTTCCAAATCATCATTTTTGCATTTGTGTCATGGAAATAATGTGGGGCATCCCTTTTATCCTTGAGCCAAACCAAACCCTGACATGTATCATGCCTAGCCATTCTACAAGTCTTGAGCCAAAATCCTGACTCACCATAAACCTTGACCCAGGATTAGAATGTCAATCCTTACCCTCAGAAGCAAAAAAGAAGAGAAGGAAAATTTCCAATCAAAGAAAAAGAGAAGGAAAATTTCCAATCAAAGGGAAAAAGGAAGCAAGGAAATTCCCAATCAAAGAGTGGGAGAAAGAAAAAAAGAAAAGAAAGAAAATTCCCAACCAAAGAATAGGAGAAAGTAAAAAGAAGAAAGCTCCTGGTCAAAGAAACCAGAAGAAATGTGCAGAGAGGTCTTTGGACCAGACAATATCTGAACAATACAGACTTGTCACCAAATGAACAATAGAAAGAAAAGGAAACCATGACCTAAAAGTGGTCTTCTCCCTCTGATTACCAACCAAAATCCTGTGCGTCGGTGACTTGTTCGCCTCGCGCAAAACCAAAACAGAAAAGGAAAAGGCCAAAAACACACAAAAGCCGAAAAACCCACCAAAAGAACCCATTCCCAAGGGAAGCCCTATTGATCCATGATCACGCATGTAATTTTTGATTTGATAGCAAGTAATTTGCAAAGTCAAGTCATGACATATCTATGATTCAGAATTAGGATGAAACACTTACCTGTGCGAGATTGATACACTTTAAGCGGATTTCTTCTATTTTTGTCGAACCCAGTGTTTCCTCTAAATGGTCATTTAGAAACGAAATGCTAACATCCAAAATCTCATTTATGGTTATGAGGGATTTCATCAACATACTCTCCTTCCCCGGTAGACGCATTGTTTTTCACTCAAAAAAGGCATATGCTGCTCTAATCAGTTGGAATATTTGTCTCTTTGCTAAAGCATGTTTGCACTTTAGTGGAGAAAACACCGAGACTTTTTCAAGTCTCACAAGTTATCTAGAACTACGTAGGTCTGAGTTCCTCATTGGGGGATACGTAAGAGCAAGAGCCTCGCTTTTGTCGACCACACCACCTTCTGTTACCATGACCCAAGGGCTGGTAGCCTGCGGAGACACCTTACGGTTATCCGTGCCTCGTCATTTAGTGACCCCAAGTGTGATTGATGAGCAGAGGCCAAGGTGGTCATCTGCGCCCTTTCCAGTGATATCAGCATCTTCCGGTGGAGACTTTGTCAAGTCTCACAAGTTATCCAGAACTACGTAGGTCTAAGTTCCTCATTGGAGGATACGTATGAGCAAGAGCCTTGCTTTTGTCGGCCGCCCCACAATGTCTGTCATACTGACCCTAAGGTCATGTGACATGCGGAGACAAAATTTGGTCATTCCGCACCCCTTTGCCATTCAGACATAGTCGTGTCCAATGGCACGCAGAGACAAAATTTGGTCATTGTGCACCCTTTTGTCATCCAGAGGCGGCGGGCCCGATGACATGCAGAGACAAAATTTGGTCATTCCGCACCCCTTTGCCATTCAGACACAGTCGTGTCCGATGGCACGCAGAGACAAAATTTGGTCATTCTGCACCCTTTTGTCATCTAGAGGCGGCGGACCCGATGACATGCGGAGACAAAATTTGGTCATTCCGCACCCATTTTCCATTCGGGCACAGTCGTGTCCGATGGCACGCAGAGACAAAATTTGGTCATTCTGCACCCTTTTGTCATCTAGAGGCGGCGGGCCCGATGACATGCGGAGACAAAATTTGGTCATTCCGCACCCCTTTGCCATTCAGACACAGTCGTGTCCGATGGCACGCAGAGACAAATTATGGTCATTCTGCACCCTTTTGTAATCGAGAGGCGGCGGACCCGATGACACGCGGAGATTTACATCATCTTCCGCACTTACAAGATCGGTAATACTAACTTTTGAGTCACGCTAACGGGCGGAAATAACCGAGTGGTTATCCGTATAAACATTCTTTTGCTATCTGTAAGACAGGACGCTTGATATCATGCAGAGACTGACATCGTCTTCTGCACCTTTTGTTCCCTCGGGAACGACAAGTCATTTGCATGTGGAAATTTCATGGTCACCCGCGACTCTCATCAACCGAGAGGAACGAAATTAGTGTCTTATCTTTACTTTCATTTTATCTCCAATAAAAGACAAGTAAAGAGGGGCAATTGTCATACCCTAATTTCGTCCAGGGACCTTTGCTTGATGACATGCGACCTTTGTTTGGTCCTTGTAAGGTGCTTGGCACCCATCATTAGGCCATTTGTGAAATTCCGGGACATGCCAGAAAACAAAAGAAAATATTGATGCACAATCCGTAAGGTTCCGTGACATCCCGGAAATCAAATGGAAGCATCGTTGCACCATTAAGTGAGGTTTCGTAACATTCCGTAAGTCAAAAAGGGGATGATTATGTAATCCGCAAGGTTCCGTAACATTACGGAAAGAAAACAAGTATCGTTACAAAATTCGTAAGTTTCCGTAACTTTACGAAAAAAGAATCACCAAAAAAGGCAGGGGGGTGTACTTAGTAAAAATGGGGGTGCAAATAGCAACCAGGCCCACTTGGGCCCTCTAGAAGATTCCTCTAGAAGGCTGTTGCTTCTGGAGGAAGCAACCCTGCTCGCCTGGGCGAGCTGGGCGGCAACCATCTCCCCTATTTTGCTATAAATAGGGGAGGAAGTGAGAAGGAAAAGGGTTCAACCCCTTAGGCACTTCTCTCTCTGTCGAATTTGCTTGGAAAAATTGTTTCCGTGAAGAAAATCTAAGCCAAGGCGCTTCCGAAATGTTTTTGTAACGTTTTCCGTGAGGAATTTCGCAAAGGTTTCGACCGTTCTTCGACGTTCTTCATTCGTTCTTCAATCTTCAACGGGTAAGTACCTCGAACCAAGCTTTTCGATTCATTCTATGTACCCGTGGTGGTCCACATTGTGTTTCGTGTATTTTTATTCTCGTTTTATTTACTTTTTATACCCCCTTTTGACGTGCTTAAGTCATTTTATTTAAGTCATTTCTCGCTTAAACTAAAAATAAAATAAATTTCCACCGATCGTTTGAATTGTATTATCCGTTAACTTCGGTTAAAATGAATTCCACCGTTCGGTCGTGCCGTAACCACGTTGGAAATCAAAAAAAGAGGTAAAATAATAATATAATAATAAAAAACGTCTTTTAGTAAAATAAAGCGGAAAATCAATCGGACGTTTTCTCTTTGGGATTTCTCATTCTTAATTGAATTGACTAATAACTAAAGTGAAACTAAGGCTAAAATCAACTCGCCTAGTCAAGCTCGTCCATAAAAAATAGGTTTTTGAAGTTTGTCATTTCAATTTCTTGCTAAGTAAAATGGATCATTTTCAAGTTCCAACGCCTTAAAATGATCACCTTTTAAAGTAAAAAAGAATCACTTGATAAGAAAGAACTACGTAGGTCTGATTTCCTCATCGCAATTGAGGAATACGTATGAGAAAAGGGAAACACCCTTGTCGACCACAAAAAGAGAAAAATATAAAAAGAGTATAAAGGATATAAAGACATAAAAAGGGAACATAAAAAAATCAAAGTCATGTTTGCACATTCGATTAAAGGCTGTCGTCCCTTGGGACGGACGTGTGGGGTGCTAATACCTTCCCCGTGCGTAAATACAACTCCCGAACCTTTCACTTAAAAGTTCGTAGATCGCGTCTTTCCGGTTTTTCCGACGTTTTCCTCAAATAAACGTTGGTGGCGACTCTGAGCGTATTCCTTTCGTGGAACACGCATCCCGCGAGTCACGCGTCGCCCTCCCGCCGAAGGGTAGGTTGCGACAAATGGTCATCCTCAGATTATTCAACAATGTATATTTCCGACGGAAATTTTCCGTTCAGGTGGTGTTTACACTGTATGATTGTATTTCATTTAATATTTTGACTTGAGGTTGAATGCTATTTGTTGATACATAAAAAATGATGTTCCAATTTTCTCTCGTTTGTGAAGTAATGTAAGGCTTGCTCATTTTCACTATTTTGTTGTATGGGTAGTGCTCCACCTTTCGGTTCAATCTAGAGTTGTCTCTGTCTTCCTTTTTTCCATCAATTTATTTTTTCCTTTCGTAACTCTTGTGCCTTCATTTGGGTTCCATTTGATAGTTGAATAATACACCCCGATTTAACATCAATCCATTCGTTTTACAGTGCTCTATCATATTTGTCATGTGATATTGATTGAAAATAAGTATATTTGGAGACCTTAGCATTCGAATTGGTGTGAAGATGAGCTTCGAGCTTTTCTCTTTCTAGTTTTGCTAATAGATATTATCTTCATGAATTTTCTGTTTTTGATGATCTGTATGAGTTAATAAAAAGTAGTTTCTTGAGGAATTTAAGAAATGTAAGGCTTACTCATTTTCATTCTTTTGTTGTCTGGGTTGTGCTCCACCTTTTGGTCCTATCTAGAGTTGTCTCTGTCTTCCTTTCTCTTTCTAGTTTTGCTAATAGTTATTATTTTTATGAATTTTCTGTTTTTGATGATCTTTTTGGGTTAATAATGTGATGGTTAGTGTTCTTTTATTGGTTCTCTCATGATCAACTCATGACCATAGGTAATATTTCAGTGTTTAGTAAGCATACAAAGAAATTGGAGGGCTTGTGACCGAAATATGAATAATTTTGAATTCAAATGATTTGTATGTATTGTACATAAAAAATTTTGTTTGGGTAAATAGCTGTTATGCAGTTATGCTATGTTGTATCTTTTGTCTGAGTTCTACTTCAACCAATTCTTGTAAATCTATTCTTTTTCATTCATAGTTATGACTTTATTTGACATTTTATAGCAATTCCTAATCTTTGTTTAAAACAGTGCCACATGTAAAGCCTGCAGTGGATGTATTTGTTATCAATTCTTTTGTTGTCTGGGTTGTAAGGTAAATAGTTGTTATTCAATTAAGCTATGTTGTATCTTTTTATGAGTAATAACCGTCTTAGAAAAATTTTATTTTATACGACGGTTAATTTTGAACCGTCGTAAAAAATGTTTTATTTTTAACATAGCTATATACAACAACGGTTCAAAACCATCGTTAAAGGGGTCTTTTTAACCGTTGTTAAAAATCCTTTTTTTAGTAGTGACTTTTCACCCCAAGAATGCAGTCAAAACTTCAATATGACAAGTCCACGTAAAAACCTTATCTAGCTCATCTTAAGATATTTGCATCATGACGACTTCTTGATGTGGTTTTAATTCATTAAAATATAGGTTAATATTTACAACCATTTGGATCAAATACGTAAAAATTATGGTAAAGATCCTTCTTTTGAGACTTCCTTGCAAATCAATAACACAACTAGCTTGTAAATCTTTGGTATTAATTAATGTAGGAAACATAAAGTAATGGGTAAGTTGGCCTTGTGTTCGAGACCAAGGTAATCTTCTCAAGAAGAAAGAGAGGAATGATAATGACGTAATATTTTTCTGATATTCATTACTTTACTTTTCTTGCTTATTTAAAGAGACCTCCTGCCAATCATGGTCAGGCCTAGAATCTTCCATTATGGAAAACAACCCATTAAAGTAATATAAAATATAAAAAAACATTATTAACTACTTTTGTTCTTATTCTTCTACATAATCTTTCAGGTACTGGGCTTCACATGTTCCTCTTGGGTTGCAATGGTTGGAGTGTCCTATCAACACCCTCCACTGGCAAAGACACCTTGTCCTCAAGGTGGAAAGTGGCACGCAATTTATCCCATGGTTCCCACATGGTGTCTTCTAGAGTGAGGTCATTCCACTAAACTAAAACCAAAAGTGATGGAGTGGATGTATCTGTAGACTATTTGCTTTCTAAGATACGTAATGGTTCTATCAGGGGGTAATTATCTATGGTGCTAGGCTATAGCGGATTGGTTGATGGTACCATTGGGCCCTGGTGAGGTTTGAGTAAGGAGCAGTGAAATACATTGTGGATGCGGGAATCCGACGGAAGAGCCAGACAATAAGCGACAACACCAATCTTCTCCATGATTTAGAATGAACCGTAGTACCTTTTAGTAAGCTTGTGGTACTTTGTGTTAGTCAAAGAAGTTTGACGATAAGTGTGGAACTTAACGTAGACCCAGTCGTTGACTTGGTAAGACACATCTCTGCGTTTGGCATCAACCTAGATCTTCATGGCTCTTTGGGTCTTTAAAAGGCGATAGTGGAGAATATTGCAAAGATCCTGTCGAGACGACAAGAGGTAATCGACGACATCCATGTTGGAGGAACCCAATAAGTACTGAGGAATTGCAGGAGGTGGCTTGTCATAAGTGGCTTCAAATGATGTGACGCCTATGAAGGAATAAACAGAAGTGTTGTAATACCATTCTACCAGGGAAAGGTAAGAGAACCACTTGGTAAGCGCTTCATGGATGAAGCAATGAAGGTATTGCTCCAGCGTACAGTTGAGAACCTCATTCAGGCGATTAGTTTGGGAATGATACGAGGTGCTCATTCGTAAATTCGTGCCGCACTTAGTGAGTAGCTCTCACCAAAAGTGACTAACAAAGATGGGGTCTCTATTTGAAATGATGTTGCAAGGAAGGCCATGAAGTTTACATATCATATCGAGAAATAGAATGGTAACCTTATGAGAAGAGAAATAAGAGGTTAGAGCACCAAAGTGAGTTCCTTTTGTGAAATGATCAACAACGACTAGAATCACACTGTACCCTTGTGATGGTGGAAGGGTAGTGATGAAGTCCATTGAAAGGTCTGTCCATGGTGACATAGGGACAGGAAAGGGTTGAAGTAATCTCATGGGTGGCTTCATAATATACTTGGCATGTTGACATGTAACACACTAGCAGACGAATTGCTTCACATCGTTCCTCATGGTGAACCAGTAAATGTTTTGTTGGATACGGTGTAATGTCTTCGCGAAACCCATGTGACCTCCGAGGGGAGTAGCATGGTGAATTCAGGATGGGAGTCAAGGGATGTCATGACCAACTCGTGTTGTTTTTGGAATAGACTGCTACTAGTCAAGGAGTCACAGAGGTCATCGAGGAAGGTGAAATGAGGTATCGATAGGAAAAAGTATGAGGCTGTGGGTATCAACGAAAGACGAGATAAAGCATCTACGATGACGTTGGACTTGCTGGACTTGTACTATATTGTATAATTGTAACCTAGCAGTTTCAACAGATAATCCTATTGTTCCGGTGTTTAAATCACTTGGCGCATGAGGTCCTTAAGACTCTTATGGTATGTAAGGATGATGAATGAGTGTCCTAGCAAATATTGTCGCCATTTACGAATAGTCGTGGTGATGGCGTGAAGTTCCCTAACATAAATTGAAGATCTTTGAAGGCATGGACAGAAGACCTTACTGAAAAATGCTAGTGGGTGTCCATGTTGGATGAGGACTGTGCCCATAGCATGGCCAAAAGCATCAGTCTCGAGTGTAGAAGGAGTAGCAAAATCCGATAATGCCAGCATTGGTGCCTGCGTCATGGCTTGTTTGAGACGAATAAAAGCAGTAGATGGGTCATTAGTCCAATGAAAATTATCCTTTTGAAGCAGTGTTCTTAACAGAGCTGTGATGGAAGCATATTGTCGGATGAACTTGCAGTAAAACCCGGTAAGTCCCAAGAAGCCTCTTAAGGACCGTGTGGTGGTAGGGATAAGCCATTCTACCATGGCTTGTATCTTGGAGGGATCAAAAGCTACGCCGTGCTTTGAAATGATGTGGCCCAGGTATTCAAGTTTCCACTAGGCTAGCAAGCATTTGGACTCATTAAGGTAAAACTGTCCAGTGGTAAGACTATCGAAAACACTTGTGAGGTGTTGCAGGTGTTCTTCAAGGGTAGGTTTGTACATCAAGATGTTGTCAAAGAAGATCATGATGAATTTGTGAAGGAAGGGCTTAAGGTGCTCGTTCATGGTTGCTTGAAACGTTAATGGTGCATTGCACAAGCCAAAGGGCATAACTCTACATTCATAGTGGCCTTAGTGAGTTTTGAAAGCAATTTTGGCGATGTCGTGAGATGCCATAAGAATCTGGTGGAATCTCTGGCATAAATCAAGCTTTGAAAACCAGGAGGCAGCGCCTAGTTCATCCAATAGCTCATCGATCTTCGGCATTGAAAAATGGTCCTTGACTGTCACGACATTCAGTACTCAGTAATCAACATAGAATCGCCAGCTACCGACCTTCTTCTTCACCAACAGCACAGGGGAGGAAAAAGGGTTGTGGCTAATTTGGATGAGACCAGCGGGTAACATATTGTTGACTTGCTTTTCTATTTCCACCTTCTAAAAGTGGGGGTAATGGTAAGGTCTAGTGTTGATGGGTTCGGTGTTTGGGAGGAGATGAATCTGGTGGGTCATGGTTCTGGGTGGAGGTAGTGTCGTGCGGGTGTGAAAAAGGTGAGAATAACATTGGATGAGGTGATTGATGGTCCGTATGAGGTGAGTAGATGGGGTAGGTGAGGTTTGTGGTGTGTGGGGGGGATGAATATATGGAAGAAGGTTGATGCTAAATGGGTTTGAATCAGTCGACAAAGTTGGAGGGTAGATGTGTTTGTGGGTGTCGTGGTACGAATCACCATTATAGCGAAACTGCATAGTCAAGGTGTCATAAGGCCCAGCTGTCGGAGCCAGTGGACGCCGAGGACAATGGACGCCGAGGACAATATTGGCGCCACTAATGAGAAGGACATGGAGATCAACATGAAATGTTTGTCCCTGAAGAAGTAACACAATGTTCAAGCAAAGTTGGTCACAGGAAAGGGTAGTGTTGTAACCTACAATGACCTGTAATGGCGGGGTGGCTATCATGGGTAGTTGAAGATATTTAGCCAAGCACGTCTGAATGAAATTATGAGTACTCCCTCCATCAATGAGTATTGTAAAGCGGGAGTGATGAATGTGGCATGCCAGTAAGGGCATTAAAGCTAATCTGGGCGCGAGTGGCATCTGGGGTCGTAGGGGAATTGAGGTTATCTGGTGGTTGTGGATGAGGGTCAAGGGTGGCCTCTTCATCTTCAACAATGCTCAAGAAGAAGCGAGCTTTGCATATGTGAGATGGGCTCCACTTATCGTCGCAATTGTAACATAAGCCATGTTCACGCTTGTGAGCCAATTCTTTTGCAGTGAAGCGCTTGACCTGGGCTTTAGGTGAAGGAATGGGAGGTGGAAGAAGGGCTGGAAGTTTAGGGGTAGGTTGTGGTGTTTGTGGTAGCAGTGGTGGTGGCGGTGGGTTGTTGAGGATTCGAGAATGATAACTCCGGTGACGGTCCTCCAATTTATCTTCCTGGAGTTTGGCCAACAAAATCGCTTGAGGTAAGGAAAGAGGTTGCAGTACCTGTACCTCCCATCAAAGTTCTGGTGTAAGTCCCTAAATGAAACAACTAAGGAGGAATGAGGTTTTCTCCTGAAGTTTTTTTTTTTATAACTAAAATAATTAAGGCCTTTGAGTTTTTTTATAACTAAAATAATTAAGGCCTTGGAGTGCCCTATCATAAAGTCCTCTTATTCATTTCCTTTTGCTTTTCTCCTGAAGTTTTTTTTTTTATAACTAAAATAATTATGGCCTTTGAGTTTTTTTATTGGTGGAATCTAAAGAATTGTATATGTTTGGTAAAATTAGTTGCATCATAAGTTAGCTAAAAAATTATAAATTTCTTTTAAGTTTAATTTTTTGAGCTTAATATAAGACTAATTAAATTAATTCAAATCTTATCTCATAAATTCAACATGTATTGTAAATTTAGTCACATATTTTTTATTAAATCTTATTGGTTTTAATGTAATAATATCATAAATATATATAGTGAAGATATATTATTGCTCGTATCTTTTTCTTTCAACCACAATCTAAAATAATTTCATAACATAAAGACTCTCCAGTAAAATAATTCTTTTATTTTATTAGACACTCAACACAAAAAAATTGTTTTAATCCTTAATTTTGTTTTAGTCTCTCAAATATTATTTGAGGAAAAGAAATTAATTAAAAATGAAAAGATATATTAATGAAGAAAAATGAATAAAAAATATGTTTTTGAGTTAATATTTATTTATCTTTAGTTTCACACAAAAAATTAATCATAAATATTTTGTTAAATTTAGTATTTTAAAATAATTATTTATTAGAATTTGATATTGAAATAATTGTGGGAAAAAATGGCCTTCCCCTCGATATACCCTTTTGATCCGTACATAAGTGACAATTGCCAAAAAGGCTCCAACCAAATACGAAAATTGTACTCCTGATGTTTCAGTTTCATTTTTTTTTTTTATAATCTGAAACCAACAACAAATTCTTATAATTTTGTTTTTTGTTTATCAAATGATCTACTTTATTATGAAGTTTTATTTCTCCTCTTCTTATGTATCTTCTAAATTATAAAAATTATTGTCAAAAAAATGTTTGGAAATCATCCAAAATTTGATATTTCATTATAAATAAAGTTATATATAAAAACACATTTATGGTTGATCATCATAGGAACACGATCTGTCAAAAAAAAAATCACACGAACACGTTAAAATACTCTATTAAATATATTCTGTATGGCAGACTTATATTTAAAGAGTAGCTAAATAATTAATATCCAATGACTGCGTGTAGGTCGGGGCACTATTAATTTTCCCTCTCCATTAACTACATTAATACATCGTCATGAAAATTTCCGATGAGTCTAAATGTAGCATTCGTCAAAGAACTAAAAACACATTATAGCACAAAAAATTATATTATTTATGATTTTTTTTTACATTTTATTGTATTCGGCTGTTGCTCACCGGATAACAAACTAATCTTCTCCAAGAACTCACATCAATGAAAAGGTTTGACACGTCGATGTCGGCTCTTCATCACCTCGAATTAGACATGGCAAGAAAATTTGTACTCATGGGTATCCGTCTGAATCCATTCCGACTTTGATAATATTTGAGTTGACCGGATATAGGTTCGGGTTTTTCCCGACAACCAAAAGTCGAATACGTGGGATTACTACATTTGTCTCGACCCTGAACCCGGACCCGCCCTGTCACTTAAAATTTTTAGAATTTTTGCTTAATATAATCAAAAGGCCTAGAATTTTTATTACTAGTTAATTTTATTTTAGAATTTTTACATAATTTAATATTTTTTTCTTAACAATTTTTGTAGACACATGCGCTATAATATATTTATTGATATATAAGTAGTTAAAAATAAATGTTTAACAATCAATTTATTTTTCTAAAATTAAATTTTTAATATTTTCTTTAAAAAAACATTATTTTTCTAATTTGAATCGGGTACAGGACAAGGTCAGAGATACCCGATATCCAACGGGTAAGAGAAGATGAGATGATAAATTTTAACCTGTCGGGTATCCAGTACGGGAATGAGAATATGTTGGGGAGTCGAGAACAAGAATTGGAGAGACAATACTTGTCCTCGCCCCATCTCATTGTCATGTCTATATGAAATTGTAATATGTTCCAAGGGTTGAGCTTTATAGTAAATATTTTCTCATATTATTTCTTAATCGATATCTAACAACATTGATCAGGAAGACTCATACATCATAACGCCATTAACTACTTTGGACTTCTTAATACCCACCATATGCATGCACTAGACGTCTAAACCACATTCTTCTTATTAGCCAGATACATGTATATATATATATATATATATATATATATATATATATATATATATATATATATATATATATATATATATATATATATATATATATTCGCATGACTTAGGTGGTAAAGAATTCACATATTGACCTGGTTGGTCCGATTGTGATAGATTATTATTGTGTTCTGACTAACGCCACGTCTCACCAATTCAAAACACTTAATATGAGAAAAAAAGTGTGAGAAATATATATAAAATAGCACGAGTATTGTGATAAAACAATAAAGAAAAAAATTATAAAAAATATTTTAAAGAAAGTAATAAGAGAATATTAATTTTGGGCTTGTCCTTATTTATTACAATTTTTGTATGCTTTCAAAATAAGAGAAGAAAAATTTAGTCAATTAATGAAAAAATGAAGAAGAAAAAAAAGAGAGGCACGCATGTTGATTTTTTAAATCAAGAGAATTTAAACATTTTTCTTTAATTCAATTTTTGATTTTTTTTCTCATTTCATATTATTTCCTGTAAACCAAATTAAGCACATGTATGTATGGAACTAGAGCATAGTGAAGGAAATTTGATTAATTTTTCACATTCTCAATAAAGCAATCCAGAATTGTTTTTGGATTTCCATATTTTTTACGCCATTTTTATCTACCCACAGTACAACCAAACATGCATAAAATCATTGTTTTAAAAATTTGACCAAACCAGTCGATCGGACAACAAAATTGGTGAACTGGTTCAAAAAAATCACAAGATTGAAATGGTGAAAAACCGGTAAAACTGGTGAAAGTTAGACTTAAGTATTATGATATATTTAATTTGAACATTTGCATGTAATTTAAATGTCAAGAACCTATAAAATTGTGTCTTATTTTTAGTTTTATAAAATTATAATATTATGTTTCTTTAATATTATTTTATATATTACAGTATTTACTTATTATGATTTTATTAATTCTAGCTAGTTCAAGCATAATTAAACTATTAAACCTTCAATTTATGTTTTGACTTATTTAATGACTGGTCAGCTTTTAAGAATATCCCGCTAAATAGACGGATAGGGAATAACTTAAATCCAAGCAACAGGAAAGGAAAAATCACAAATAGCAACCAATATAGCGACGGAATATCTATGTCATATTAATGTTTAGAAACTGAATTGGCGACCGAAATCAAATATGTACACAAATGAAAATTAGAGACTACTTTAGAGACCGATTATGATAGTCGCAGAAGAACCAATTACTAAATCTAAGTGATTTTATTTTTATTCATGGCCAGCAACCAATTTTGCGACCGAATATTTTTCTGTCACTAAGACTTTATTAAAAGTGCTGTGACTGAATAATTTTATTTAAGGATATCTTTGGAAAAAAATTATTATAATTTATCTTATAAGATGTGAAATATGCTTTAATTGTATAGCTAAAATTAGGAATTTTCTTATTTACTCTTCATTAGGTTTCTTTTATTATGTATCAATTCTTATTATAGATAAAGGTATTGTATATGATAATATCACACACCACAGTAAATACTTTTCTTACATAGTATTAAGTTTTCCTAAGTATGTATTTTTTAAAATAAATATCTTTTGAAAAAGAGTTATCTAATAAGTATATAGGATTTACTTATCAAAATAAGTAGGAAATCATTTTTTAAAGTAGAAACAGTTTAGGTAAATGCACAATAAAAATCAATAAGCTGTATATTTTTTTAAAAACTACTTTGTCTAACAAATAAGTTTATACGAACTAGTCCTATTAGTATTGACATTAAAATTTAAGATCACAAAGCAAATTACTCAAATAGGGCAACCTCGCCTCTAAGTATTTGTGTAATATCTTTCTATATTCTTCTTTCCTTTATTACATTATGTCATTCATTATTATTTTTCATTTCTCTTTTGAAAATCATGTAAATTAAAAAATATAAAGAATTTAATGATGAGAAAAAAAACTATGTACTAACAATCTAAAAGTCATATCAACCATAATTTATAATTGCATGATGTTATAAAATTATTTTATATTATCGGTGTATCATCATTACACTCTTTAATGATTTTTTGTTTTTATAATGATTATGTTAAAAATCATATTAATTATAAAAATAATTTTTAAATGATTCATAATATATACATGGAAATTAACTCACAAATATCACTCTTAGAAATTTGTCAAGATTAAGGCCAATTATGTTTATTTCCATATATATATCATCTTCAATCATCATTATTAGAAATTAAATTTTTTACATCGGTTATTAAGGACTTTTAACATCGGTTATTAACCGATATTGAAACTACTGATATTATAGTTTCAATGTTAACATCTATTGTTTAAAAATCAATATTGTTTTACACAAAAACAACATCGATAATATCGATTTTCAAAAAAATTGATGTTGTCATTAAATGACAATATCGGATTTTAATGACAACATCAGTTTATACAAAACCAATGTTGTCCTTCAATGACAACATCATTTTTTATAATAAAGAATCATTATTTTTTTTTTAATATCATATTTTTTTAATTACCAACCTATAATTATTCATATGACAACTTGTATAAAACTCATAAAATAAGTTAAATTTATAAACAAAATATATCACCAAGACTTATAAACAAAAATTTACACAAATTAATATATCACTAAGAGTTCTAAACAAAATATACCATGTATCAAGAGTACTTAAAAACAAAAATCTCACAAATGTGTTCAAGATGTTCCAATTCCCACTAAATATATACCACTAACACCTATAAACAAAAATTTATAGATCAATAATACTATAGTATAATGTACTTTAATTACAAATAAATCTAAAATAAAACAAATTTAGAAGTTGCATCTAGAAACTCAAATATAATTTAAGTTCCAGCTTGCAAATTTTGTGATTATGCAAAATTTCTCTATCCATTTCCAATTTTTGTAGTTTTCATAAATGAGTACATGGTACTCAGCATATCCTAAAATTAACATTAAATTCATATTAGATATGTATATGATTTTAAAATTGGACATGTAAAAAAGTGCTTAATTTCTCACCAAACGGTTGCAAGTCACTTTGTACTCATCGGGACTTTAGAAGTGACTGAGTTAGAAACTTGGTGGTACAAAGAGTGTCATTTAGGTAAGCTTTGGTTCAAACTTGCTTTTGAAGATGGTGAGGAGGAAAAGACTCTTTTCAAAGTGGATTAAGGTCACTTGACGATTTCCAGTGAGTCTATAGAAATTTTTGAGTTACGTCCATCCAGCTATCTAGTAGAGTTGGGTTCACCAGATCTTGGTTGTATGTAACAGAGTGTATGTTGCCATTAGAGTCTAGCAGATGCCAAGTATGCTCTTGTTCATCCTTCCATCTTTCAACAAATGACCTACTGACTTCACCATAAGGCTACATTTAACAAATAAAGTAATATAAGCAAATGTGTTATATCATGTCATGTTTATTTGAAAATAGTCTTTAAATTTATAACCTAATCCATAATATGAATGATGTTAAATATTTCCTCTATTTTTTTTGTTAATCTTCATCATTATGTTAGTCATTTCCTTCAAGTTTTGTTGATCTTCATTCATCGTTTCTAAACTACATTTACAATATAAACATGACATTAAGTAGATTTTGTCAAACCAACTAAATCCATTAACTGATCCATGCACAAATTGACTATGCACCATGCTTATCTAGGAGCTTACTCCATGCAACTAATCTAATATGATAGATTTGACATAACAATATGATACCAATAAATCTGCAAAACAACAATATGAATGTAATACATGATAGATTTGACATAACAATATGAGTTTGTTAGCATAGACACAGGAATAAAAAGAATTCTCTCAAAGAAAAAGTAATTGATACAAAAATTCTTATACATGTAACTTCCAAACTAATAAAGGCTTCTCTAATGCAAATTTTCAATAGCTTTCTTAACTAACTACTATTGCAAAAGCTAAAAATAAACAATACTTTCCCATCAATTCTTTCTAATCCTTAATATCCCACAAAACCCATCAATCTAATTGAACATTTAGAAGTAAAAAGCTTCAAAGCCCAATGATACAGGTACCAAAAAATTGTCAAATAGTAGAAAATAATTGTCTTACATAAGAAACATGTTGAGGAAGGACAAAAAGAGGCCAAATATCAAAGAAAAATATCAAAGGAAGTACATCAATATATCTATACAAACAATCATTAATCAATCTCTTTAACTCCCAAATCTTCATCATTTACCAAACAAAACAAGTTGTCACGATAGCTAGCGGAAAAAATCAAAGACAGATATTACTACTACTAATCACCATTGGTAGTGGTAGTGGTAGTGACAATGCTGGGGTGGTTACAACATTGTTCAACCATGACCACCTACTACTAATTAGGTTCAACAATCAGCACAACCATAATCACAAACTAAAGAAAGTTGAAAAGTTTCTCCTACAGTGCAAAAGGAGGAAGATACTCACAATCCACAAAGCTTTGAGAAAAAACATACCATGAGAGCGAGAGTGAGGGTGACACTTAGACCATGAGCGAGAGTGATAGTGCCGACACTAGTTTCAACATTGTGAGAGTGAGACCAAGAGCGAAAGTGACACTGAAATCTAGATGACCGAGAGCGAGAGTGAGACCGTGAGCGACACTGAGGACAGTGGTTTCAACGCCACAAAAGTGAGAGTGACAACGGGTTTAAGGGAGACGATTCATGAAGGAGACGAAGAGTCTTGAGGGAGACGAGTGAGATGCCAAAAGCACAAAAAATATTATAAAGAGGATAATACAACGTCGGTTTTTTTTCCAAAAAACAATGTTAATGTGAGTTGGTTAACATCAGTTTTTATAAAAACCGATGTTAAAGAAGCCACGTTGACATTGGTTTCTGAAAAATCGATGTTAACGAAGTCACATTATTTACAATTATGCCACGACATTTTCATTTACATCGGTTTTAAATTAGAAATTTAAACTATTTTTTTCAATTGGATCCTTATCTTTTATTTATATTTATTATAAATCTAAAATATAACCTATATGTTCAAAAAATTGTTTATTACAAATTTTAATAATAATATAATTTATAAATTAAAAAATCTATTTATTATAAAGTTTAGTCATATAAAATAAACATATAATTTATGTCATATGCACATGATAAAATACCTGTCATATATCCTAAAACTAAAGACATGGATAACAAAAATTAATTTATGTAATCTCACAATTTTGATGATGACAAACATTAAAAATTTGATGGACTAAATAGGTTTGTTGAAAATCTTACATCAACTAGTGAGTAGGCCAAAATAGTGTATATAAGTAGGAGACAATTCCCACTTTACAAGCTAGTTTTATAGGATTAAGTGAGGTTCATAACACATGTCACTTTCTAAGATGGTATAAGAGTCTATCTTAGTGAGATTTGTTGGGTCTATTGGGCCATTATTGGACCACCCACATATGCTCAGTCTTGTAAATTTCACACTTGAGAAGTCCAGTCCTCAACATGAGTGAGGCTTTTGAGAAGCTCACATTGACTAGTGATGAGACCAAAATAATGGATATAAGTGGGGGATAACCCTCACCTTAGAAGTTATTTTTGTAGGATTGAGTTAGACCTATAACTCAGTTTCTAAGGTTTATGAAGCATTACAAGGCATATTGTATCTGTGACACCCTCTACTCCGATATACATACTTATATAATAAAATATATGGAAATACGGAATTACATAAAATGATTTTATTCAATAAACATAAAGGAGTTCACATGGGTAAAAAGTTCACATTCGTGTTAATCACACAGGGAATGAGTTATCACATTCCTAAATAGGTAGAGACATATGACATCACATATATATAACATAAGTATAACAAACTAAACTTAGCACAATTTACATCATTTTATCACTCATTGCGTAACATCACTTGTCCTAAGGATTTAATCACATTTCACACATTCACATTAATCACGTGTTTAGAAAAACACATATCAAGTATAACACAACATCTCACGCTCACACAATTCACTACCCACCATCACGTAACAAGTCATAATGATCATTACATAAGCATTATGCAACAGATACATTAAGACTCAATCATTATGCAATGTGGTATCATGTCAATGAAAAATTTCTTCGGACGTCTAGGAGTACATGACAAGACAGACTAGAAACTAGTAAGTTAGGTCACTCTCACTACGTAAAATCATAAGGAGACCTGTCAAGGTCACACTGTTTTGCGAGAACTCTAACCATGTGGGATCGGTACAAGCTTAAAGGAGCACTCAAACCGAATATATTTACCTTTAAGGCCTAGACTCTGAAGAATATGTCATAGCCTCTCCCTCCTGATTTAGGTCCAACCCAAAAAACATTTTAATACATAGATTCTATCTATGAACTATAAAAAACACACGACTCCAATTGTTCTCAAAATATTTTTAGCTCATCGCTCCTCAAATTGATTCAACTCGTCAAGTTTTCACAGTGGATCTCATCATAATACTCGTCGTGTATTAACTCATCATCCTTAAAGGGTCTTCCAATCGTGTGATTGTACGATTCATAACTCACAACTCAATGCATATAAAATCTCAATACACATATATCTTACAATTCAAAACATACTCAATTTATCACATACACTCAATCTCAATCACAATGTTATAATCTTAACGCAACATGTTATCACACCTCATGAATCATATACACATCACACAATATTAATATTTACATGACACAAAATGTGTATATATTAAATTAAACTATATTATTTTCAATTTAAAAGAGTTAATAAATAATTAAACTAAAAATGCATTAAAAGTATTTATTGTTGAATCTTAATATATTAATTTCCTTCAATTTAATTTATTATTTGAACTATTAATTCCTAATTTATTTTAACATTCTATACATGTATATGTGTTATAATATCAACACGTAATAAGCTTATAAGACCAAAACATAAACAAAGAATGTTTCCAACAATCTAATTCTCACGCTAATCTAGTTGTCCAAAACACAAATGAATTATACAAAAATACTTCTCACAACATGGGAAGTAAAACCCCTCAAACAATTTCACATAATCATATCACAATCATAGGTTCAAAAACACCAAGAGCATTAAATTTTATCAACCAATTCGCATTAGGGCATCAATTGCCCCATCAAACATAATAATCTCATGATTATAATAATAAAGGCATAATTACAATACAATAAACATCCCAAAATAAATCTCAATTTGATCCTCTAAGGATCCCTACACATGTTCATTATAACCTCAATTGCGATAAACTCATCTCTTACCTCTAAGCGGGTTTACGTGTGTAGTCCGACAGAGATAGTGGCATCTCTAGCGGTTTCCTTATATTCCTCATGTTTTTTCTCTTGTTGTTCTGCTAGAGTTTTCAAGCGTTATAGAAAAGAAAGAGATTATAGCTTTAATTTCACTGTCTTTGTGCATTGGGAATTTCTCTCTCTGTTGACATTGTTTTGCAAATCCCAATGATACAAATGTGCGAAAATGAGTCCTAATGGTAGTGTCCAAATTTTAAGAAGATCCAACAATTCAAGAGTTCAGGATAGTAGTTTTACTGGGATAGGTTGGGGTGTATGCGAGGAAAAGAGAGGGTTTTAGGAGACAAATAATGAAGAACGAATTTGGGAGGAAGAGAAAACGTAGAAATATACCGTAAATGTATAAATTGACTTAATATACCTCTATTTATAGTTATGGTCCTGTGAGTTTATTATTTACTCTATTTTTCTTTATTTTATTATTTTATAAAAAATGAACTTTATTTTACGCTTTTATTAAATAAATAACCAATTAAAACATCTATTTATTTTTTAAAACAACATTTTACTCTATTTATTTTCTAATACTATAATACCCTTATTTTAATTATCAAAAATTATTTTCTCTCATTTATTTAATTTCTAAAAATTCTATTAACTTTTAAATAATTTTTTTATTTATTTTACGAAAAACGAGATGTTATAGTATCTTTTAACCTAGACACAAATTTTTGCTCTTATCCTTTATTTGTCCAAAGTGTAACACTATACTTAACTACATGTTTTCTAAAGGTAAGTCTAGTGATCAACGTGATATTAAGAAACATGCATCCAAAGTCTTTGTGAAAACTAGCATCCGTAGTGATAGACCTTTTTATCGTTCAAATGAATATAAGAAACCTACACTCTAATTTATACTTATAGTAGAGTTTATTTCGTCCAACAAAATTGGATATGTGTTATGCTATGACCCAGGATGATTTTGCTTGAAAAGTATATGTCCTTTGTGTTCTCTTACCTTTTTTTAAAAATATATCTCCTCATTTGAATTTCTATTGTGTTTTTAAGGAAAGACAAAAGCACAGTCAAGCATATTTTCTACAAAATCCTTTTCGTAAAGTAATGGAGACAAGTTAAACAATGCTCAGAAAAAGGACTTTACTTTTGTTTGTTTCTCTCACCACCATGAATTGGCATGTAGTACAAGAAAACAAGCTCTCAGTAATTAAACTGAAAAATTGGAAGACATTATAAATTCCACAACGGTCATATCCATTGAAGTCTATATATTCAAGTAGAAGCTTTGAATGAGAAGTAGTTTTGAATCTTAATTAGAGATCACAAAGTGCTGAAAAGCTTTTTACTCAAACATTTAAATATTCTTTGGATGATCAATTGCTCTGATAGCTTTATTCTTTGTTTAACAAAGTTTCTATTGTATTTGCTCTAATTTTTTTATCTCTTTGTGAGAGTTGGTTTACTCGTAAATCCTCCAAACTTTTAGTTTGAGAGAGCCAAAAATGATTTAGTAGTGATCAAAGAATATTTTGTTTTTTAGTCTCAAGGTGAGATTGAGAGTATTTCATATATGACCCATAAAATGCTGTTGTAAGCAAGGAATGACTAGGAAAAATACTTATTGATGAAATCATTCTTCATTAGTGAAACCCTCATTCTTCATTAGTGGAACCTTTCTAACATTGAAGGGGATATGAATGTGGCTCAAAGATATTTGAGTATTTTTTTTTTTTCTATTCTTGGATCTTTAACTTGATTTCTTTCGAACACACCTTTAGACACAAAATCTTTGAAAACTGATTTTGTGAAAAACAATTTTTTTGTCTGTAGATGATCTTTAATTACTTGAACTTGTTCTGTAAATTCATTTAATTAATAAAAAATATTTTAATTTTAAATTTTAAATTATAAGAAAATATTTTTCAACATGAGATTCTAAGTTCAAACCTCAGTAAAATCATATATTATAAAAAAATATATTGAAAACTTAGTTTTTTTTCATAATTGATAAAAAAAATATTTTAATTTTAAAATTTTGAATTATAAGAAAATATTTTTCAACATGAGATTCTAAGTTGAAACTCAGTAAAATCATATATTGTAATATATATATATATATTAAAAACTTAATTTTTTTTATCTTTCCATCTATGAGTATCATTTCCATAGTATTTATTTTGCAGAAGATTTTTGTAACCAGAAACTTGATAAAGTCTAATAATAATAATGCCAACTTTGAATTTCCAATCAACTCTGCCTATAGAACGTCGTTGTCTTCGATAAAATTAAACTTTCTCACCATATTTAGCAATTCAACAATTTTTAAAAAAAAGAAGAATGATATGTGACAATTAGCTGCAAACTTATTTTTTAATTATGTTTATTTGAATTCGTCAATATTATCGTTATTTTGGGAGGGAAATTTTGACTAACAAATTTATGGAAACTGACAGTTACTAATACTAAGATTTTGTATTTTTAGTTTTAGTGTCTATCATTCTTTTCTTTAGTTCTTCATTTAATTTTTTGTCATCAATATTACTTCTTGCCTTTTTTTAATGTTCAATGATCACACTGAAATTTGAACTTTGGACTTATATATATATTACTATAAACTTCTTATCACTAGGTCTACCTGGTGATTATTAGTTCTTGCCTTCTTGGGATTGTTGATTAATAATTGAAGAAGAAAGAAGTATACAATTTTAAAATTCAGATACTGATATTGGTAATGAAAAATATATACCTAATTGACTAAAAATTACTCATCGAAATAAATACATATTTAAAGAAATAAAAACATATTTAATAAAATAAATAATTATAAATTGACAATTAAAGAAATTTTCTTTATATTTTTCTATTTCTTTTGTACTCTAATAATAATATGTATTTTTCATAAAGACAATTCTGTTAAGACATGGGCTACAAAACTCTTGACATATATAGAATTTGAGTTGAGTTAAAATAATCTCATATGCATTGATCTATGCCCTGAGTCATATATTTTTCTGATTCTTTATACTCGGGTACTTATCAAACATCAATGCATTATTGCACAAACAACCAAAAAGAAACAGAAAATTCCGATTTCATTTGCGGTCTCATCTGCCTCACATATATGTGCCCAAACAAAGACTTCTCTGAGAGAGAGTTTCAACAATTTCTCATGGAAATTTATGGCATAGAAAATTCAATACATACAATATCTCCATCTCACGGTCACTAAACTCTCCCATTTTGCACTCAACAACTTTGATCCCACACCACAAAAGATACTAATAATGTCTTTACTTGTTCAATGATACACCGACTAACACGTTATTTGGTCCTTATACATACTTTTCATTACGTCTTTTTTACTTTGACCCTTTCAGGTCTTCGCACAATTGTCCACTTCCTTTGAACCTATAAGTATATGTTTTAGCATATCATAATTCTTCCTAGTGTGCCAATGGCTCCAAAAAATCTCTTTGGTCTCCTCATCTTTCTCATTCTCCTTGTTACTTGCACTGCTTTTTCCTTCCAATTCCATGGCTTCCATAATAGTGAAAGAAATCTCACCCGTGAAGGGGATTCAAATGTCACACCCCAAGGTATACTTCAGCTCACCAAAAGAGAAAACAACATTGTTGGCCATGCATTTTATAACAAACCCATCAAAATATTAGAGAAAACAAATTCTTCAGTGCCCCAAACAAAATTTTCCTCCTTTAGTACATGCTTTGTTTTCTCAATTGTGTCACCAAACTCTGGCCTTGGTGGCTTTGGTCTTGCCTTCACCATAGCTCCCACAACACAATTCCCAGAGGCTGAAGGTGGCCATTTTCTTGGTCTTTTCAACAATTCCAATGATATGAACACCTCAAATCATATCTTGGTGGTTGAATTTGACACAGTGAATGGCTACAAAGATAACACTGACACTGTAGGAAACCATGTTGGGGTAAACATAAATGGCATGCAATCAAAGATAGCTGAGCCTGCAGCATACTTTGAAGAAGGCATGGATGCAAAAAAGGAAGAGTTCAGCATGGAGAAGGAAGATGCTGTTTGTGCTTGGATTGAATATGATGGTGAAACAGAAATCTTGAATGTCACAATAGCCCCTTTAAAGGTATCAAAACCAAGCAAGCCACTTATATCCCAGGCCATTCATGACATCAAGTTTGTTATGAAGGAAACCATGTTTTTTGGTTTCTCTGCATCAACAGGTAAGAGGAAAGCAAGCTCTCATTATATTCTTGGGTGGAGTGTTTCAGTGAATGGGGGAATTGCCCCTCCACTAAATTTTTCACTCCTTCCAAAGCCACCACCAAAGGAGAAAGATGCATCATCTTTTCCTTGGGTCAAGGTTGCAGTTGCCATGTTGTCTGCTTTGACATTTACCTTGTTGTGCCTGTTGTTTATTGTGACACGCTACAAGAGATACATGATATTTGAAACCCTTGAGGACTGGGAGCTTGATTGTCCTCATAGGTTCAGATATAGAGATCTTCACATAGCAACAAAGGGTTTCATAGAGAGCCAGCTAATTGGAGTTGGAGGCTTTGGTGCTGTGTACAAAGGTGTTTTACCTAGCACAGGAACTGAAGTTGCTGTCAAAAGAATCATGAGAAGTCCAATGCAAGGGATGAGGGAATTTGCAGCTGAGATTGAAAGCTTAGGAAGATTGAGGCACAAGAATTTGGTCAACCTTCAAGGGTGGTGCAAGCACAAGAATGATCTAATCCTAATTTATGACTACATTCCAAATGGTAGTCTTGACTCTCTCCTATTCAACGATAACATTGCTTTGGATTGGGATCAGAGATTCAATATCATCAAAGGTGTAGCTGCAGGGTTGTTGTATCTTCATGAAGAGTGGGAGCAAGTTGTGATCCATAGAGATGTGAAATCAAGCAATATTCTAATAGATGGCGAGTTCAATGCTCGTTTGGGTGATTTTGGACTAGCTAGGCTTTATAGCCATGATCAAGTGTCACACACAACAAGTGTTGTTGGCACCATTGGGTATATTGCACCAGAGTTAACTAGAACAGGAAAAGCCTCTGCAAGCTCTGATGTGTATGCATTTGGGGTCCTACTTCTTGAAGTGGTTGCTGGCACAAGACCTGTTGGCTCTTCAGGCCAGTTTTTGTTGGTGGATTGGGTTCTTGAGAATTGCCAACTGGGTCAGATTCTTGAAGTGGTTGATCCTAAGCTAGGTTCTGCTTATGATGAGGAGGAAATGGAGTTGGTGCTGAAATTGGGTCTCTTGTGTTCACAATACAAAGCTGAGTATAGACCTTCTATGAAACAAGTGGCTAGGTACCTAAACTTTGATGACTCTCTTCCTGATATCTCTGATTGGAGATACTATGATTCTCAAAGCAGCACAAATAGCTTAAGTTTCTTAGAAGCCATGTCTACGGGAAAGATTGCATCTTCATACAGTTTATCTTCCATTGGCAGCAGAAGTACACTGCCAATAAAAACCGGTAGATAGCAGAAGAATGTTCTTCTAATTTGTTCTTTCTTTAGACTATATTCCCTTACTTGTTTGTACCTGCTAGAGTAGTAGAGTTTTACTTCATAACTATGTGGGACTTGGTACCTCTATTTTGTAAGAATTAATGATTTTTTTAAGAGTTTAATAATTATGCATCATGGTAAAATAATTTTATATTATTGTTTAATTATAAATTATTTGTATAATTTTTACAATAATTATTAAAAAGTTAACAAATTTATCATATATAATAATTTATGATTGAATAATTGTGTAAAATTATTTTACGTAAGAAAGTTTCCTTAAGAATAAGGAGTAAATGTAAACCCTTTGCATGAGTTATATTTTGCTCAAATTCTTATATGGCTGTACGTGGACAAAAAGAGCATCCATATTGGGTCTTGGAAATTTTGCGTGGCTAGGCTTGTGACAAGCACAGGCAAAATAATTAAAGAAAATTGTATTTTTGATTTCTTATTTTATCTTCAATTTTATATTTGATGTCTTGATAATTTAATTTATAAATTTGGTTTCCCATATAATGTTGATGTCAGATGGACGTAGAGTGTTGATGTTGACTGTTACGTATCAACGTCTGATAAGTTTGTGTATTTTTACTGATTTGTGGTAAAAGAACAAATTAGGCTGAAAAAAAAAACTTTCACGCTTAACTGCCTCCATCGCGCTTCCATTAGGCTGAAACTCAGCCTCACACGCCCTGAGTCCTCTTCTCGACGCTTTTCAAGATAAAAAAAACTTTCACACTTAACATTTCCACTCATAAACACATAAAAAATGAGAAATTCACAAGAATGTCATTAATCTTTTTTCTTTTTCTGCACGAACTTTGCTGCATTTGTTTCTTTTAATCCACACCAACCCCCCCTTGCATGGTCCCTCTTTTGTACTTAAATACATCCATAAATGTTAAACCTTCCTCCCATTGAATGCTTTCGTTACAACTCACAAACAAAGACGTGAACTTTAAATCAAATTCCCATCAAACCAATTCTAATAAA
This sequence comes from Glycine soja, assembly GCF_004193775.1. Classification (NCBI taxonomy): domain Eukaryota; kingdom Viridiplantae; phylum Streptophyta; class Magnoliopsida; order Fabales; family Fabaceae; genus Glycine; species Glycine soja. Next base: position 7,197,679 of record NC_041004.1, read on the forward strand.
TGAAACACGATTTCACCAATAACCCAGTTTAAATAAAACCTTTTTTTTTTTTCAAAACACTTGTTCCAGTTCCAGTGACTCAAAAGCAAACCTTAGGCAGATACAAACGGAGGGCGTGATGACCTGCAAAAACCGCTCCAGATTACTCAACCGGTTCACACGAAGGAACCACGCCGCTCTTATTTGCCTCATCCGACCCGACCCGATTTGTCTCTGACGGAGCGAGGTGCGGTGACATCACTGTGGACCCTACGAAGCTTGTCATTCTCCATGGTGTGAAGCGCTCGGCGAGCCTTCGCCGGAGAATAGAATCGATCCTCGCAGTCGCCGCGAGCGCGCCCGAAGTTCAAGCCAGTACCCAATATTCCTATCAGCCTAAATTTTATTTTTGGGAATAATTAACTAATGTGGTTTTTTTTTCAGCCTAATCTTTTTTACCAGAGTAAAAAACCTCTCAGAGATGTTGACACGTAGAGTCAATGCCATTGTACTTAATGGTCAATGACGTCCGAGACTAACATTGTAATTTTTTATAAAATAAAAGACTTAATTTATAAATTAAAATTGGAATTAAAAAGTATAATTTTACCTAATAATTAATCATGAAAAAGTTACAAGACTCCGTTTGAAATCATTAAAAAATCACACTAAAGTCATTCAAGTTTCTTTGATTTAATAGGAACTAACTAAAATTAGCTCCATACGCCAAATCAATTCTTATTAATAATTTTCAAGCAAAGAATTTTCTGTTAAATTTCTATTTTATTTTATGACTGCAAAAATAATTCTTAAATTTCGTGGTTGTAGCAGTTAAAGGTGTTGAAATTTTTTTATTTGAGTAGCGAGACTTAAATATTTCAATATTTTAGACATTTCGTTGGCACTCTTCGTTTATCTTTATTCCTCTTTTCTTTTCCGGTCAAACATTCCTTACATCTATTTTTTTTTAAATTATATTTTTTCTCTTTCTATATAATTATTTTTGGCGTACGTGGATCTGTTCAAACTTGTGTAGATATCTTCTCAGCGTAGAAGCAACAAGACTCAACAATTTGCAAGCTTCTAACTGTGTGTATTTATTAATGCCCAATAAAAATTAGGCATCTCAATGCTAATACATATAAGTGATGTGATGTGAATAGAAGAGACAGTTGGATGAAAATGAAATAGAAGAAAGAAATTAATAATATATATATATATAAAGTGATATGACGCAAAAAGAAAAGATAATTAAATAAAGAAAAATAAAAAGTGTTACAGAGATATTTTTATGGTTGGGGTGTTTAAATATTATTACCAATTCATTTAGTGTTGTCTCGGAGTCTTTTCATGGTGATTTTGGTTACTTTCATTACCAACCATCATGCCTGCACGCTCACAAGTAGGAAGAAGGAAACCAAGCGTGAGAGACGCATGAAAGACAGAAAGAAAACATTAAAACAAAGGGAGTTGCTATGTGCACCTAGCACCCAGCAATTATGTGATAGGACAAAACTGTCCTTGCTTAAAAACCACAATTTTGAACTACGAAAGAACTTTCTTACGTGTCATCTTGCGGAAGAACTTCTTTCGCAGAAAGCCACGAAAGAAGATTCTTTCGCAGTTGAAAATAACAATAGCGGAAGAACCTTCTTCCGTGGATTCCTGCGGAAGAACTTCTTTCGCCAGATAACACGGAAGAAGGTTCTTCCGTGAGATCGCACGGAAGGAGGTTATTTTCAATGGCGGAAGAACCTTCTCCCGTGAGTTAATTTGCTTTTTTGATTTTTAAATTTTTGGATTATTTTGTATTTTGTATTTTACTATTACAAAATTTAATGCATATTTAATTTAGGTTATAATTACAAAATAAAAAATATTTATTTAATATATATTAAATTTTGTAATAGTAAAAAAATTATGATAATAAATAATTTTTATTTTTAAAAAAATATATGAATTAAATATTTTTTATTTAATTTGGGTTATCATTATAAAATTTAATGTATATTTAATTTGGATTACTATTACAAAATTTAATGTATTAAATATTTTTGTAAACGTAACCCGAATTAATGCATTAAATATATTTTATTTAATTCGGGTTATTATTACAAAATTTAATGCATTAAATATTTTTGTAATAGTAACCCGAATTAAATATGCATTAAATATTTTTTATTTAATTCGAGTTACTATTACAAAATTTAATGCATATTTAATTTGGATTACTATTATAAAATAAAAAATATTTATTTAATATATATTAAATTTTGTAATAGTAAAAAATTTGTGATAGTAAATATTTTTTATTTTAAAAAAAATACATACAAATTAAATAATTCGTATGATTTATATCAAATTTAATTATCATAAAATTTATTATTTAAATTTACATGCGCATTAAATATGCATTAGAAATTGTAGTGATATGTATAATAACATTATTTATTTTATAACATCATTGACTCATTATCCCGATGTGCTAATAACCTATATATTGTTTAATTTGTATATTTTTTAAAAATAAAAAATATTAACTATCACAAATTTTTTTACTATTACAAATTTAATATATATTAAATAAATATTTTTTATTTTGTAATAATAACCCAAATTAAATAAAAAAAAATATTTAATGCATATTTAATTATGATTACTATTACAAAAATATTTCATGCATTAAAATTTATAATAGTAACCCGAATTAAATAAAAAATATTTAATGCATTAATTCGGCTTACTATTACAAAAATATTTAATGCATTAAATTTTGTAATAGTAATCCAAATTAAGTATACATTAAGTTTTTGTAATAGTAACCCAGATTAAATAAAACATATTTAATTCGTATATTTTTTTAAAAATAAAAAATATTTACTATCACAAAATTTTTACTATTACAAAATTTAATATATATTAAATAAATATTTTTTATTTTGTAATAATAACCCGAATTAAATGTGCACTAAATTTTGTAATAATAAAATACAAAATACAAAATAACATAGGCAAATACAAAATAATCCAAAAATTTAAAAACCAAAAAAATAAATTAACTCACGGAAGAAGGTTCTTCCTTGGCTTCCTGCCGAAGAAGTTCTTCCGCGAGATGACACGGAAGAAGGTTCTTCTGCAGTTAATGTTACAACTGTGGAATTCTTCCACAGTTGTAACATTAATTACGGAAGAAGGTTTTTCCGCGGAAACGTTAAGGGGTATTTTGGGAATTCTAAAAAATTGCTGGGTGCACCAGCAATCTTGCTAGGTGTCCCTAGCAATTCCCTAAAACAAACAAGAGACTCGAGCTGCTTTTTGTTTTCAAGATGGCTTAATGCACCGACCCACCCCAACTCAGAAGAAAGGGGGTCAATAAAAAAAAACACAATCATTTTTTTTCCAAATAAATACAATTAACAACTATGTATCATTATTTTTCGTATGAAATATCTATAAGTTGATGTTTCAATACACTAATAGTCTATTAAAACACATAATATATTATCACAATCTTATTAATAACTATACATCATTAATTTTTTTTATCAACTATATATCATTAATTTTTTTTATTGTTATTGTGTGTTTCATGATTTGGGAATTGTAACAATATTTAATCAATCAAATGATACTTAATTATATGAGATTTGAAAACATGGACTCCTTTAATTGAAAAAAAATAAAGTTTAACAATTAGGTATTAACAAAGAAAAAAAAACTCATTATATATTAACTAAAATTTAATGAAATACAATATTTAGATAAAATTTCTTAAAAAATATATAAGTAATATTAATTTTACAATTATAAAAAGTTTGGAGACAAAAACTGACCATATAATAACTAAGTTTTGATCAAATATATATTGAGATAGGATTTCTTAAAAAAAATTTGCTATTTATTTTATAATAAAAAAAATAAAGTTAAGAGATAAAACCTATTTGCATAATAATTTAAATTTTAAAAAAGAATAAATAGTGAAAATCTTCTTTGAAAGTGTAAGGTGCTAATAAATTAGTCCTAAAAGATAAAAAAATTAATTTAATCCTTGAATGTATAAAATGTGTGATAAATTAATCCTGAAGATAATGTAACAAATTGATTCTTATAACTTGATGTCGAATTAGTCATTGAATAATAAAACTTATGATCAAATTTTAAGCATTAGTGACAAAATGATCTCACAAATTTAATGATATAACTAATTTGACACAAATCAATTGTATAATGTTTGCAGTAAAAAAAAATTGTATAATTTTAGATATAGAAATTCAAGAAAATATAATTTTTAATAATAATAGAATCAGCATAAGGATAAAATAATTAAAACTTAAGAAAATCGTGAAAAATATTCTCTTATTTTTAAAAAAATTAAATCTAACTTAATTTAACTAATTTTTAGATGATGCCAATAAACACGAATATTACACCATGCAACTTGTCAAATTGATGTTATCCACATGTTAACATTCATATTAACTAATATTGAAAAATTGGTCTTATCTACGTTCAGCTCACACTTAAATTAGCCAAATTGCATGTAGGTTGACACCAATTTATCTTAATCCTCTTCGGAAGGTGCCATTAAATAATTTCTTAGTTGAAATCTTTAGTTGACTTCGATCGGCTAGCTGTTAAGTCATTGATTCAATTGATAAGAATGTCCCAATTGCTTCAAATATTCTTTCGGAATGCTCAACATATTTAGATTGCCAACAACACACACATAACATGGTTCAATTTTTCCTCAAATTATAACAATTGGACCTAACAAGGTCCTTTTTGAAGGTGATCCCTCAAATCATAAAGGTTTGACAAACCATATGGTGTTATGTACTTTACAAATCATAAACTTTCAGAATACACAATTCAATATCATTTTTTTAAGAATTAATGTTGTTATGCAACTTATAATATCGATTTTGATCAAAACTGAAGTTGTTTTTGTAGTTTTTATTTTTTTTATATTGCTTACTATATTACATCGGTTTTCGTAATAACCGATGTCATGTAGTGTATATTAACATCGATTTTTTTAAAACCGATGTTAACATTGATAAAATTAACATCAGCGATTTCAACATTGATTTTTTAATCAATGTTGAAAGTAAAAAACAATCAATGTTAAAAGCCTATTTTCTAGTAGTGCATGAGTTACTTGTTAATTGATCCCTAAATAAGTTTAGCATGTGATTTAGATTGTTGTATAAAAGTATCTGAATGCACTTCCAATTCAGTCTTATAATTTATCTTAATTTTGGATGTATCATTAGGCATGAAATTTACTTAATATGTTTTTGAATTTATACAACACTTGTTTATATGTTCCTGCACTTCACGTTAATGCCACTGCCACCCTCATCCACCGTCTGCATCGTCGGTGCCAAGAGTTGCACTATTTTGTCATCTATGCTCTTCACAAATTCTTGTTAGAGTCCACCATGGAGATAGGTGAACTCTGCGCATTGGTGGACGAATAGAAACTTCAAGAAAACACAAACCAACGAAGGGGAAAAAGAGAAAACATAAAAGAAACGAAAAGATAAAGTGGGGGAAGATGGTATGAAAGTAACGAAACAAAAAACAATAAAAGAGAGAGAGAGAAGAATACGAGAGGGAGAGTAACGTGAAGGAAAAGTGCTAGGGTAAAAACAGAAACAAGAATCAACAATTCTATTTTTATTGCTTTTCAAATGACATAAAAAAAAAAAAAGCTATTTTAAAAAGAAGTAAAAAAATCAACTTAGTCTCATTTTAGTCTAACACGTCTTTGTTTCGAAATTTCACTTAAAAAAGAACTGAAAAGTATCAATCATCCCAAACAAAACCTAGAAAGCCAAATCAAAGAAATTCAAAGATGAATACATGATTATTTTTTTGGCGGTGGTGAACGATTAATTCATTGACTTTGTAAGGAGACATGAGCTCCACCAACATGTTACAACATATCTACAGATATGGTCTCCCTTTGCACCCCTTCGGAGTGTGCATGAGTCTAGTTATTTGTGATAAAATATAGTTCATATCTACACACACATACATGATCATAGAGAATTTTTTTTATTGGCAAAAATAAGTATATATATATATATATAAACCGGAAGGTACCAAAGATGCCCATAGCCAGAACAAAGTGTTACAAGATATCACTTAAGAGTGTGCATGAGTTGAGTTATTTATGATTATAGAAAAATTAAAATTACAAATTCCATTATTTGTACAAAAACACTTAAAAAAATGTGTTATTTATCATGACACACATAATCATATAGAAATCTAAGTTACATAAACTTTCCTATTTGTATGAAAACAATTGCGGAAACAAGCGTTTTGAGTCTAACATATTTTCGGTCAACCTCTTGGCCCCTGCATTTTTAAATCGATGAAATTTTCCTTTTATATGAAATTTGTAACTACTGTCCCTCTCCACTATCTCCATCAATGACCATGCTGATGTGGAATCACTACAAAAAAGTGTGATTTATTGCGATCTAAAATACAGTTTTTGGTTATTTAAAACCCCCAAAATTTGCATTCGTACTTGATTTAAACTTATCATTATTAATTGATTTTTACCCTTTAATACATTGTTTATATAAATTAGTTGTGTATACTACTTGATAATTTCAAATATTTTTCATTCAGTTTATATTTTATAAATTTATTTAATTTTCAAAACACTTAATACTATAAATGGAGTAAGTTGATTTACAAACCACAAATCAGGTAATGTCACCCCTTATAGTCAAAAGCTTTGAAATGAATCGAAGTTTTATCAGTTGGCGGCTTTTGTTTTAAATTATGAATGACTACTAATCTAGATAATAAACTGATTTTCTTTTTGCCCAAAACTATCAATCAGTTAATTGTATACCCTTTATCCACTCCTAAATAATGACATGATGTGAAATGAATTCAACCTGAACAAGTTACTGGTTTTCAAGAAAGGCAACTACTATCACATTGAGTCGATCTTTTAGTCACACTCTACTAATAAACTGATTAAGAATTGGCAGACAACAAATGCACATTTTTAAAGTAGGTAACATAACACATAATGTATATTATATACACAAAATAAAGATTTTGTATGAAGTACCAATTAACAAATCAAAGAACTAGCTCTACCCATCAAAGAAGTGCTATAGCAACACACTCCTTTAAAACACTCTTTCTAATTGGTTAAAATGTATTAAAAATTACAAAATTAAAGAGAAAGAATCATTAAATATCAAGTGAGACCCATAAAATTTTCTCATTTTCAATAAATTTCAACCAATGAGAGAGACTATGTTTAAAATAGAGTGACAAGAGTATGTTTCTAGCATTTCTCACCCATCAAATATCTTTCAAGTTTGTACAAGGAATGTAGGTTGTTGATGAACGGCGTTTCTTCTGTTTGGAGTTGCGCTGATGCTTATGCAGATTAGTAGAACATGGCAACACAGGGCTCTTCATAGAACAAAGTTTATGCTTCATACGCCACGGGAAGAGAAGTTCCAAGCCACAACCCTTTGGAGAAGAAGCATATGAATGCCTTGTATAACACTCTTGATAGTTACATGTATCACAACCTTTCTCTTCAAAGTTAGTAGAAAAATGCAAAGCAGATGATGCAGCCAAAGCAGTGGCATCGGGAAGAAAGCGATTGATCATGTAAGTAGGAGATTGGTATCCATTAGACTCTGCAAGCTTTAACCTCAATCCATCATTGGTGTTACTATGAGCATTCTCTGACTTCTTTTGGACATAATCTAACGCCTCTGATAGAGAGAAAACATCCATAGCATCAGAGAAAAAGTCATCATTGTTGTCACAACTACCATCTCTCTGATCATGAAATGCATCGTCACCACGATCAACATCTTCTTGAGCTGCTTCTTTCGGAGGAAGCCAATGGCCGGGTGGTAGTCTTAGGCGAGGTGTGTTGCCATCTTGTGTGTTATCACTCCTCTCAGTTTCTTTTGGCTTGCCAGGTGCTTTCTCCCAAGAAAATGGAACCCTTTCACTTGTATTTTGGATTGGACCAACTGAATATGATGAGCAAGAAGTATCTGCAACATTTGGACTACCGAGACGCCTCGTTGACAATAGGGGTGCATTCAAGTTTAACTTTCTAGGACGTTTCCTATCCATGGTTTCCAAAACAAGCTCCACCTCCTTATTCTTCTTCTGTTTCCTTGGCTTCCATATACGGAAGCTTCAATAACTAAATTGAGTATCTGAGATGATATTTTGACAGAAGGTTCAAATTTTTGGAATTAGAAAGGACATCACATTAGTTTGGTGGGTGGAATAAATAACAGCAGTTGGAAATATGGGTATCTCGTGAAAACCATTAAAACTAAGGTCTTACTTTTTAGTGGGTCACAGGTTCGTTGAAAAGCTCTCCTTCCACGTGGGAAGACTACACAGAAGCAAGGAACCTGAACTCACAGGCCATTTTAATGTTACATGCACAGCACCCCCAACAACAAAAAAATCTCCTTATTCAAAATGAGAACACAAAAGACTGATAAAACAGGTTAAAATTGCGGATGCAGTATAAAAGGAAAAAGGACAAAGGTTTAAAATCAGGTAATGGTGCTACATTTAGATAGACTTTTTCATAAATACTTGTAAGAGAAGAAAATAAGAAGATAAAATAAATTAAATTTCTTACACAAAATGATACATATGTTGATTTTAACTTGTAAAAAATAAAAACTCGATTCATTTTAGCTTTTTTTTTCTTCTATAAATATTTATGGAAAAAAATATCCAATCAGAGTTTAGGTGTGTGTCTCTCAATAGACTCTTGGGTTTTACATGATCAATAACGATTTACAAGGTGATGTTAAGTTTTAAAACAAAATAAAATACCCACAATAACAATAGTAATAATGAAAAATAAGGAAACAAACGTACAGATGAATAAGCAGACGAAAACCTATATAACTATTTATGGGTATAGCTTCTCCAAGGATAACTCATCATCAATATATGTTCAAAGGGTCGTCAGGGAAAATTGTGTTTATACAACAGAGAAAAGTGGAGAATGTTATAACACAATGTGAATTGGCCAATTGCTCAGCCAAAAATATAATGGTAGTTATCTAAATCTTGGGACTTACATAACAAATTGGTTTTTTCATGTACATGTTTTGTCTAACTAGTAACTCATCACCAATTTGCTGGTGTGGCATACTGGAGCATAGCAGCAGCAGTTGTCTGCACTACTTGACCATACTCTGACAAAAACATAAGTCATTACATATATTTACAAGCTATCCTGCTCCTCTGCTTCCTCTCTTTGGTTTCAATCCAAATGACCTTTCTAACCTTTCTTTTCCCTTTTCTGTGGTTCTACTCTCCAGAAGGCCAGCTGAAAGATATAGACCGTGCTGTTTCTGGAGACAATCTAACAGGTGAATGACATTGATGATTACTACCTTCACGAGTAGAAAAAGTACAGTTTGGCAAGAATAGGCTTGTCCCAATAGGGAACACTAGGAAACCATGATTTTTTTTTTAAAATATCTGATTCCGTCACTTTGGTTCTCGAATATGCTCCCGTGCTTTATTACAAAGATCAAGAATCTCATTATGATTAGGATCAAGACAAAGGGCTGCTTCACAGTCCCGGACTGCGAAGACAAAATCACCGATTGAGTCGTAAAATGCCGCTCGAAGATGTAATAGTTGCAGATCTGGCTTAAAATCAATGGCTCTTGAAAGCTCTTCTATTGCCTCAACTTCCTTATGATCATCCATTAAAACTGGTAAACAGAGTTTGAGTCAGAAGTTGATAAGGTCTGTGCATGCAAACACATAGCACTAACAGGTTGCAGAGGCTCTAATATATTGTGTTCATATTGCTCTTTCAAGATGCTCACAGAAAACAAAAGTATTTCACAAGGAACCAGCACAAAATATCAGAACAGAAGCATACAAAGCTACAAGGATAAGCACAAACTCAAAAGATCTCTCCATAATTGATCACTATTGATAAGATAAAATAAAACAAACCCAAACAAACATGTATCCTAAAATAATGTATGATTTGATAGGTGTGTTGTGACCAGGAAACCTGTGAACAGCCATGATTTTCTTTCAACATTTAAAGCAATGATGCTCAGTTTTTACTGCATAAAAGTGCAAGATCCACAAGTCATTTCCTACAATACTTATGCAATATGATGTTTCTGGATAACTGCATGATTAATGCTACAAATTCAGACAGAGCATTTTTTAAGAGGGAAAACTTAAATCATATGGGTTGTCAACATAAACATTTGAATTGGGGTATATAAACAAGTAAATGAAGAAAGCAGAAAGATAGACACATTGATTTTTCTTTCATTTAAATGTTACATAGTAAAACAAAGGAAAGTTATCAACTACTATTCTTTTCATGGAAAACTAAAATATTTGTCTATGAAGTTATGCTGGCAAACCAGTTTATAGAAACATTTCTAAGTCCTAAGACAGTAATAAAACCATCATAGCTATAACAAATGCCACAAATAAAATTTGAAACACAAAAATGGCTTGCAAATTACAATCACAGCTACAGTCCCCCTCCCTTACCATCAACAATAATCAGGAGAAAACAGGACAATAGAACCACTTGTATGAGACTCACCTGCTGCCCTGTATCTGTAAGGATAAGTCCTTAGAGGATCCAATTGTGATGCCATACCAAGATCACTCTTTGCCATGTCACGGTCACAATATTCTGAACGCTTCTCATAAGCTGATGCATTACCCCGTGCCTTTTCTATTAGCTTTGTCATCTCATCATATGCTGCTTTGCGGTGATTTTTAAGATGATATACACGTGCCAACCCCTGATGTGCTCGAGTATGCTTGATGTTGAGTGCATTCATGTAGCAGTCAGCAGCAAGGTCCAGTTTATCACAGTCTACGTAGACACTCCCTAAATTATTCAGTGCCTACAATTTAAAAGAATAACTAATATAAATACATTACCTCAGCACTGATATCAACATAAAATGTTTAATCCAAAACTTAGCACTCACTTGTCCTTTCCGAAGACCATCTGAAGGGCATCTAAGAGCTTCCTCCAAGAGACTGATCACATACTTTGAAGACTCTGAATCAAGATTTGAGTCAGCTAATGCATAAGCTTTGAGAAAGTAAGCTTCAAATGATCTTTGAATAGAAATAGATTCCTCAGCCTTTGCTAATGCTTCTTCACGATGGCCAGTGTCATACAGTATCCATCCTTCATAGACAAGCCTTTCATGATCAGAAGTAGAATAATTTCTAGCCAGCCGCAAACTACGCATTGCAGACTTTGGACAATTCAACCTACAAGATTCAGGAAAATCAACACCCATAATAGTCAAGCTCTGGCATTAAAATGAAACCAGGACTAAGACACACCCAACCAGTTTTTCGAAGTACTTATCAGTTTCCATTCATTCTGAAAGCAGAGAAGATACAATAACTGAAAATCATCTCCTGGACTAACACTTATGAAACTATGCATAAAATGTAGGTAGCTTTTGGCACATTACATAGTAAATACCTCAATGCAGTTCCCGGCAAGTACACAATAAAAATGTTCTACAGTTTCATTAGTTTGCTAATTGCCATAGTTTGCTTTGATGGGTGGAACATGTGACAATTTTCTCTAATTTTGACATAATACAATGTGACTAAAAACTAGTTTGTTTAGCAGCAAATAGAGACATGAAACCCATGCTGCCATGCAGATATATATGGCCAGTTAAAAATGAAAAGGATCAACAAAATATTTCTAGCCAGATTTTGATATTACTTGTCACTGATAATAGGGAAAGTAAAAAACAACCCACATTAGCCAATTCATTCACAGAGAATTCATGCATGGAGAAAATTATGAAGTCAAACTAGAATCTATATCAGAACTCACTAATGAGATAAGTTATAACTGAATTAATGTAGGGATTACACACACCGTAGCAGAAGGAGAGATTGCCGAAAATGTAAAAGACTTTTCCCCGGGTCATTTGCTAACATCTGGTGTACAACAGCCAAAGAACCAATATCATCAACAGAGGACCATCGGTCATACAACTGCATCCAGCAATCAGCCTGACTCCACTGCTGAACAGCAGGTTGGAGAAGTTCTACCAACTGATCACCATGCATATGCCCATAGAACATCATATAATTTGGATCCAACGTCAAAATTGCCCGGACATCCCTGAGGGCTCCTTCATAATCTTCCATGGCAATCAAGAACCAAGCTCTCAATTCTAGGCAGTCTGGAGAAACCCTGAAACCGATTATTTTGTTGATTTCTGCAATGGCAGGTCCAATCTTGTTTTCCTGCAGAAAAGAAACAGCCCGGAATTTATAAGGAAAGGAAAGAGTTGGATCTAACTCAGTTGCAGACATCAAGTCCATCAATTTCTCCTTCCCAACACAATACAAAGACCTTTCCTGATACATCCACCCAACCGGTTTATGATCAGAAATAAGTGAGTTCATCAACTTATATGCTGAATACGTGTGACCACGCTTATATTTTGCCCTTGCAACTCCCACTAAAGAATAAACATGCCCTGCATCTACCGCTGCCTGAAACCAATGTTGTGCATCCTTATATTCTTTTCTCTCAAGCATAACAACACCCAATAGGTGAAACGCAATTTGCTTCTCCCAACCATCGGTTGCGCACTCCACTAACCTCTCCAACAGCATCACAGTGGTGTTCGACCTCATCTCTTCCTCCATGGCAATCTGACTCAAAAAATAATACAACACAAACGACACGTGCCCTGCCAGAGCCAGCCTATCCCTACCCTCTGGACTACAAAACATCTTCACAACACTCGAACTCTGCAATGAACCGGGAAGCTCCCGGAGAAACACCTGCAAGCAAGCCGCCACAAGCAGATATGCAGTCTCCTCCAATCCATACTCCACAAGCAACAAGGCATCATCTATGTCACAAACCAGCGACGCCAAATGCACATCACAAGCATTCTTCATCTCATCGCAACAAAACCGGTTCGCCAAAGATAGCAACTCTAAAACAACCCTGGGCTCCAAATGGCTCAACCTCTTAGTCCTACTGAACACATCAGCAGCCCTCAATGCCTCAACAGAAAAACAATTCCCTGAAAAATTTATCTTCTCCTTCAATGACTCTACGAATCCACCATACAACATTGTCTTAAAGGGCCTTGAAAGTGAGGCTATATTGAACCTATTACACTTAATCTCATCATCACCAACAAAAAAAGACATGTCACCATCCTCCTCCTCCTCCTCCTCCTCCTCCTCCGAGGTGGAGCATTGCTCATCAACCACTATTGTCATTGCATCATCATCAATATCACGATTCCCTGCGTGTGCACGCGTGCACGCGCAGGAATCAAACACCGACTCTGGGTCATAGCCCGGAGTCAGCGTGGCGCGGGGGCACTCAAGGTTCCTCCCACTGCAGTCGCTCGAGGATGAGCCGATGAGCTCGTCCTCGCGCCGCTCGTGGCGCAGCCACGCCGCAAGCACGACCTTGGCGTGCACGTGGACGGCGTGCTGCCGGGCGGCTCGGAGGCTGCGGCGGAAGAGCTTCGGATCGGCCAGCCCCTGAAACACCGCGCATTGCTCCAGGTAGACCTCGGAGCGGTCGAACTGGGGGCAGTCCCCTGTGCGGCGGTGGACTCCGGCGAGAGTTTCGACGAAGTCCACCGACATCAAGGAAGGCTCAATTTTGGGCTCCAGAAGGTCCGTCATGGAGAGGCCATAAGGAAGGAGCGAGCCGTCGGAGAGGACAACCTCCGACGGCGTCGTATGGTTCGTAGCTTGCAAGTTCCGAACCGATTTGGTTCTTAGGGTTTGGCCTTTGATGTGGTCGTGGAGCTGTTGGAGAAGCTTCTCGCCGATTCCACCGCCGGTTGGGCCGTCGGCGCCACCGGCGCCGGAGGGGTTGATGGCGTAGACCTGAGTGCCCTTGCAACCATCCATGATCTTCAAGCTACGCATTGTGGCGAAGATTTTGTGTTGCATTTTCTAACAATTTGTTAAAGTAAATGAATGAATAAATAAAAAGATGGAATAATTTCTATGGAGGTGGCATTAGGGGAGAAAGAAAAGAAAAAGAAAAAGAAAAAATGTGTTTAGTGTTTTTGGTTTGGGAGTTAAAGGGGAATGAATTGGTTGATTTTTTAGGGTTGCGTTGTTTTGTTTTTGTGAGGTGTGGTTTGGTTTTAGGGTAACCCAGGTTTTTCTTTTTTCCTTTTCCCACACCCTGTTATGTTTTTTTTTTTTTTTGGTTTGGGGTTTTCTTATTTTTGTTAGTGAGAAAATGGAGGAAAGGTGGGAACGATGGAGGAGTAGCCAACTGGTGTGGTGAGGTGCCGTTGAAACAGCTACGGTCTTTCTCTCTCTTGGTTTTTTTTTTTTTTTTTTTTCTGTCTTCTTTATTCTCTCTCTTTTCTGTGTACTTTTGCTGCTATTATTTTTTATTCTAAATATATGGATTTGCCACTTTTATCTTTTTGGGGTTTGCTATTTCTAATTGGGATTGGATTTGCCTCTAATTTTTATTTGTTGAATATAGATATCGACAAAATGAGAACGAGAGAGAAAAGGATACAGATAGAGGGAGAGAGAGAGAGAGAAGAATGTGTTAGTTGATTAAATTATCTCTTGACAAGATTCACCTTGGATTTCTTCTATTTTTAAGTGGTAAGAAGGGAAAAGATCTAAATGATTAGGTGAAAGACAGAGGAAATCCAATGGATGATTAACATTTTCACTGTTGATATTACTTTTAATCTTTTTTTTTTAAATAATACTGAAATAATTCAATTTCAATTGAACCGGAAAACATGCAGAAGATAATGATTGAAAGAATTTTTAGATAACGAACAAAAAATTAACGTACATTTATATTTTTTTAAAGCTGAAAATTAACCTACATTTTATCTTGTAAAACTCCTTTTGCATGGATTTCTTTTGGTCTATGTCGTTATAAAATGGTAAGAATTAAAAGGTAAAATTTATGAATGATAAATAAGAGAATGATCCAACCGTGTTTGTACATAGAATAAAACTAAAATGAATAAATTTTAAGTGTAGAACTTAAAAGACTAAGTTTGTGTAACTTTAGAGATCAAATTATTAATATCTTCATAATAATACTTCTAATATATTTGGTTGTGTTAAAATAAAAATCAAAAAGAAAATAGGCTATTTAAAAACTATAGTAAATAACTTTTTGAAAAATAATAAATTACTTAAACACAATCTTAAAAGCACTTTTGTGGACTCAAACAAACAATTCCTTATCAAAATGAGCAGGTTATAGATAAAATTTCAAATTTGTTTTAACATCCACAGATTGATTTTTTTTAGACATATATATCCACGGATTGATATTATAAAATTACTAATAGCATTCCTATACAAATATTTGTAATGTAAAAAATCATCATATGCATTTTTTTTAATGAAAACAAAAACAAAATGAATTGACTTCTTTTATGTACATGTTGTAAGAATGTAATAAACTAATAATATAAACAAAAATAAGCCCGTGGTAAAGGAGAGCCAAGGAAAATGGTGTTGTATGATGCCATGCATGTCCTGCAATATTAGAATAACCCATTATTGTTAATAATTTGCATTCTTTATCTCTCTAAACTCTCTCTCTCTCTCCAATATATAGGAGAATAAAAGGAAGAGGGTGGATAATTTTCCCTTTGGTTTTGGTCTAATTAATTAAACGCGTGTTATGAAAGCACATGATTGCAAATTATTTGGGTGATTTATTGATGATAGCTGTCTATGTCTCTGAACCTACATTTCATCATTCTTATTTTTGTTTCCCCTTCCTTCTCTTTCCAAAATTCAATTAATAATGAACGTGGTACACCCTTATTGAGAGAAATCGTTTATTTCATTCCAATATCAGTATGCTGAAATTAGACTTGCAAAGATTACGTACTTATGGTGGGTCTGTGTACGTGTATCCTCTATATATTATTAGGTATGCATAGTTTGTGGTGTTTAATGTTCTTATTATTGTCTACAAGTGCCGTTAAAAAGAAAATTCAACTTGGGACGGTTGACAGTAAGAAATATAAGGTTGGTCATGGTGGAGGAAGAAGGAAAGAAAGAAACCTTATGGATTTGAAATTTTTTCTCTAACACAAATTAATAATACTAATATTTAATATTTGTTGATAAAATGGTAAAAGGAAAGAGGGGACGATTGATAGTGAAAATTTGTAAACAAGTTTCAAAGGATTATGAAAACTTATCAGATAATTTTTCAAAATAATTATAATAAATAAAAAAAATTAGGTTCGTAAGACTGAAAATCACAAAATTCGATCAGGAATTTGAATTCTTTTTTATTCAAACAAGTTACTTTACACGCTTCAAATTGTGAAAAATCAAATTATTAAAATTCTGCAATAAACGAAAAAACAAGTACTGAAACATAGTTTCCAATAACAATTTCAAAAAAAAAGAACATAACAATTTTGCACTTTGTAATGAAAATGAAGATTTGTATGCAAAGAATATAACAAATTTCCACTATTAGTAGGTATGTATACTTTGTGGTGTTTAGTGTTCTTATTATTTTCTTCAAGTGCCGTTAAAAAAATTCTCAACATGAGATAGTTGATGGTGGAAATTTGAAAGTTTCAAAGACTTAGAATAACTTCTCACAGTTATTATAAACAATAAATAAAAGTGTTTTTAAGTTCGTGTGACTTAAGAATTACAAGATTCAGGAATGTGAAACTTTTTTTTTATTTGAACCAGCTTTTCACACTTCACATTGTAAAAATTCAAGTTATTTGAATTTTGCAATAATCTTAACAAAAAAATAAGTACTGAAACATGGTTCTCAGTAGTTATTTCGAAAGAAAAAAAAAATATAATGATTATAAATTTTGTAATAAAAATGAAGATTTATTTACAAAACTTGTTATTTTCGATGAAAGATGTTGAATTAAGCATTTTCTAAAAGATTCTACTGACTTTGTTCTTGGATCTTAGTCTAGCCCCTCTAACTTTTGTTCTCCTCTTTTCATTATCAGTTTTTTATTTGATTGTGGTGGGGTGCTGCCGTGTGCGGTTTTGGTTGGGACACTAACCTAATTTTTTTAATCGGTGGACACTAACCTAATTAGGGTTTTCTTCGTCGTATCCAGCATATTTTCATAGTTGTATATTTATTTATTTATTTTGTTTTTTAAATATTTTTTTAGAATGTTTTGTTAACTTAATATCTTTTTTTAGTTGAATTAAATCTGTGGATTAAATATAAATTTTATTAACAATAAATTAAATTTTATTATTTTTATAGCAAGATTAGAATAATTTAAAAAATAGAAATGAAAAGAAAGTGAAAACCCACGAAAGAAAATAAATGAAAAAACAAAAAAATATATAATTAAAAAGGAAAAAACAAAATGGGGTTTAGAGAGGATATTTCTATCATGACATAATGATTTATATTATTTTGCTAAATATTTTGGGACATGTATTATTTGTATAGTATCTTTTATTTTTGAGGTAAAAACTCTTGATCTGCAGCAAAATATATATATATATATATATATATATATATATATATATATATATATACCTTCTTCTATCATAAACAATCATTTCCCTGAAAAGTGTTACTTCTCATTATAAGCTTTCTGCCACTAATTCTTCTCTTTGGATAATGAACAATGGATTAAATAAGAGACAGATTTGCACAAAACTCAAGTCATTTCCGGGATTAAGACTTTTCAGTACATATGTATAGTCCTAGAGATTTAGACACTTCCGTACGTATAGAATGAAATTTCACGTTAATACTTAGCTTTACAAGAAAAGAAAAAGTTTTTGTTCTATTTATACACGTGACGTAATAAACATTATTTCATTTCAAATAATCCACACGACTGTGCACGACTACAGGTAAATCAAATCAATCAATCACATGTTTTGTTTCTACACTACTAGCCTTAACATTATTTCATGTATCTATTATAGAATTCTTGTCTAATTTTTATATGATAATTGATGGCCACGGGCTAGTTGGCAAATCTAAGTCTATACATAATATTATAATTATTAATCATTTACGAGATCAAGATCTCTCACAAACATGATAGCCAACAAGCTCTACCTACTATTTCCATAGACTGACTATTAAGTTAATGAAAGAATTTTGTTTTTTATTTTTATTTTTTAACCACAATGAAAGAATTTTGTTTTTTATTTTTATTTTTTAACCACAATGAAAGAATTTTGTTGTAGTACAAAATTAAGCTCAACTCGATCAATTTCAATTAGAATCTAGTTAAAATTAACAGTCTAGTCTCAAACACATTAGAAAATAGTCTATAGTACACTTATAAAAGCTTATCTAGGTCAACTTAGAATCTAGTTAAAATCAGCGGTCTCATTTCTAACACATTAAAAATTAAGTAATCACCATTATCCGTTCAAAAAAATTATGATGACTTCTCTTTCTGCACATAAATGAACCAAATGAAATCAAGATATGCAAGTAAGAGAACTAGAAATTTTAGTCACGTTCAAATAAAATATTAGCGTACAGTTGGCTACACTATGCAATTCTAGTTATATAACTCCCAATTGTATCAGTTTTATGATTCATAATGAAATAATTTTCCTCCTTTTAAAAAAGAACTGTATAGTATAATTTATCGTTTATGGAATAAGGGTATATATTTTATTATGAGAATTATTATAATTAATTTTTTTATAATTAAGTATTTTAGCATAATGTGTGTGCATTACCTTAAGGCTTAAACCATAAATAAAACGAGACAAAAAGAGTAACTGATTAATTTACAAGATACACTTTATTAAAATTAAAACACCAAAGAACCATTTCTGATTTAAAGGCGAGTCAATTAAATGTGTAATAAGTTTTTCAAAAAATCAAATCTAAAATTAACAACAAATTAAATCATATTTTTTTTTATCAACATCCGCCTAATTTTTAATAAATATCAATAATAAAATTAGACTTTTTTTTGTTATCCCATTTGTTTCAGAGAATGTGACCTTAATATTTCTTTTAGAAAATAGAGAAAATATTTGATAAGGAAAAAAAATTTTCATGTCCAAAAATTATGAATATGGTGAATCATATTACTTAGAAATAACTAAAATCTATTTGGTTGGTCATTAAAAAATATTTAAATAAACTTCATACGAGTTAATTAAAGAGTTATCTGATATTTTGATCAGTTATTTTAATTATTTATCATATTAATAAAAATAACTTAATAAAAATAACATATTCTTACTTAAACTAGAAAAATAAGATTCTCATATTTCCAATAAAAAGTTTTCGTGAAAAATTTATTAAAAACATTCTCCATAAATATTATTTTCCAAAAATATTTTTTTTAAAAAAATATCAAATATGAAAAATCAAGGGAGTGTTTGGTTTGGTTGTTTTTGTTTTCATTTTCACTGAAAACAGAAAACGGTGATGAAAATGTGTTTGGTTGGATTTCTGAAAACATTTTCAGTGAAAATGAAAACAGGAAACAAATTTTAAGCAAATCTAAAAATACAAAAAGACAAGAAGTAAATATATCATAAATTTTCAGTATTTTTATTTTATAAGAACAGAAAATAAGAAGTTAAACCAAACATATTTTCAGAATTCTAATCTTTTGAAAATGAAAACAATGAATGAAAACAGAAAATGAAAATGCAAACCAAACACACCCTAACATTTTCCAACTCAAAATTTCTAAAAAAATTTAAAACTTCTCATCTAACAAACACCTCCCAAGAGAAAAAGTCATATTCAATTATTTACACGCATATATGTTCTCGTCCTTATCTAGCCAGCAGGATTGGTTGGTTGCAATATGCCAGTGGTGTGCACGTATTCATTGGCCACGAGTTTAGGGCACAATTACATGTGTATAGAACCAGCAACAATAGAAAGTGTGTTTAAGTTAATGTCACGGACCTTCTTGTCTCCTGCGCGTTTATATGGGGGTGGTGGGTGGAGGAGGATGCTCAATCACAATCATATTTCGACTCCACAATTTCACCATTAAGAAATTATGAACATATACACTCTAGTACATATGCCTAAGTTCAACATTGTATATGATACACTGAAAATATATATGTATTATTGTTTTTCGGGTTTTGGTCCATGAATTATTGTTCCAAATGAAGGACCAAGTCAAATCAGGTGTGATTTTAGTTGAACCTATTCAAGTTATTTCACTGTAGAATAGAAAGGTATAGTAAAACCGTTAAGTGAGGAATGTACTTGATTTTTGTTTTTTTCACCATTTACTTGGTTAGTGATTTATGTATTGCTTTGCACTTTGCAGTTGATTTAAATGTTCTCAAAAGATTAATTAAATTAATCTTTTGATATTTCTTTTTGTTAAGAAAGTAATACAAATTTCCTGATGACGTAAAATAACTTGAATTTCTTTTACCCTCATCTTATTAGGCATACCATACCACTACTAGAAAAATGTTATTTTTTTGGTAGATTTTGCTGCGAAAAATATTTCATAGGAAATTTCTGCGAATTTTTCTGTGGAACAAAATTTACACAAATTTTTTGCAGATTTTTATGCAAAAAAATATTTCATAGGAAATTTTTACGATTTGTTTAAAAATAATCTGCAAGAAATTCTTGCAGATTTTCTGCAACTATATTAGTTATCTGTAAATTTTCTTGTGGATTAAAATTCGCACGTATTGAGATAAATTCTAATAGTGTACCAGTTTCGGATTTTGGGGCAAAAATCTTATGTCATGCACGAGATCCTTTATGAAGAGGGCCAAATCTTCATTTGACATTTGGGGCCTTAGAAATTAAAAATAAAAATAAAAGATAGAACATGAAAATGGAAAATGTGCATAGCATATAGGCTTTTTAGTATTAAATCACTGGATGACTATAATTTGGACTTCATAAATTTCATGTGGCACTCCCTTTATTTTCTGAATAAGATAATTTGAAATGTAAAATTACATTTCGGTTGTCCTTTCCAAAATAGAAAAGCGTCACTCCCTTTACATTTTGAAAAAAGACAATAATGTAGAACAATAGTTGATTATTCTTTCTGGAAAGTAAAAGAAGTGTCCCATGGAATTTATAGGTGGTGAAAGAAAACAACCTACTGTAAAATTGGACCCAACCATGGCAGTAGCCCCATAAAAATATAAACAAGCAACATTTTTTCTCTTAATTTTAATTGAATATAAATATTTTGCAAAATTAGTCTAACATCCGCTACCAATGTATCTTTATAAAATAGTCAACTTTGTTCCAATTTTATTTTATATGTTCTTGAAATTATTTAAGCTTTAAATTTATTTATTTATTTGTTTATTTTGCATTATAGATGGTATTTTTACTTTCTGCCTTTATGATATCCTCGCTTGTTTGAAGTGAAAAACAACAGAGAACAGAATGGAAGATATCAAAATCCAAATATTGGGCTTTGGCTTTGCAGAGTAAGATTATAGTGATCCAATTATTAAGCCTTTTTGAGCCATATTGGATCATGGGCTTTGCTATTCCCAGCTTCCTTTATGCTCTTCCCATCCCATAGTATGTTTGGTATTTCCTACTTTTGAAAATACCTGGGACAAAAATCCATTTTTGTTGAACAAAAAACTCAGTGAAAACATATTTTTATATGGTAGGGGGTGCAATGTAAATACACAATGAAAACATATTTTTTATGTGTATTATGATCAACAAAAACATGTTTCCATTGTGTATGTATGTTGCACCTCTTAATATAATAGAGACACATTTTCGATAAACATAATTCACAATGAAAATGTGTTTTCATTGTGTATTTATGTAACATGCACAACATTAATCCCTTCTCATCTTGTATCTGGTATTCACACGTGATGAAAATATGTTTCTGTTGTGTAATTGTAAATGAATTATTTTTTTAATTAATTTTTTTATTATCAAGGGGGCTTTTAATGATTCACTTTCAACAAAGCACTTAATATTCATTTACATATGTACAATACACACATTTGAAAATGCAATCTTGACATATGATTTAGTCAATACAATCTTGACCATTTCTTTTATGACGCATAGATCAAAGTTTTCAATGATGCATTGACCTAAGAATAGTTCTTGTGTTTGAATTAAGGTGATTTGCACCTTTGATTTAGTCGGTATGATCTTGATCATTTCTTTTTCTAACACTCAAGACAAAACTTTTAACAAAAAAAATATCTTTTTAATCCTTCAATTATTCATGATTTTTGTTATTAGTCTCTCAACAAAATGTTGATTAGTCTTGATCCCTAAACTTATTTTTCGTTTCATTTTTGTCCCTATCGTTAAGTTTCTTTGTTAAGTGATGACGTAACAGTTGATTTGTGACTTTTTTTATTAAAAAACAAAAAAAAAATTGCTTAATCAAAACAGTTCAAATGTATTAGACCATTTTATGACGATTAAATACCACAAAAAAATTGCTTATTATATCCCAAATCTTTCATATACATGTTACTGTTGAAAACAACCCATCATCTTTATAATTCATTAAAAGAAACCCATACATTAACTTTGTTCTAGTGCCCCAAGACAAATTAAAGCCCGAAAAGCCAACCAAACAACAAAAAAGTTGTGATACTAAAATTTTGTAAATACATTGGATATTTCCCATCTTGTTTAATCATATTGCTGATTTCTTTACCAATTCATCATATATCCCTAAAAGCCAACAAAATCTTAGATTCGTCAAGGGAAATTAAGCCAAAGAAAGCTAACAAAAGCCAAACCTTGTATGTACCTAAAAGTCAACAAAATTGAGAACCTCACCTGCGTTGCCTTGATTGTTCACCCACCACCAAATCTATGGAGTTGGATCAGGTCCTTGAGGTGAGCACTACAAAGTCAGGATGGGCATCATTGGAAAGGAGGGTGGGGACGCTGAGGAGCAAGCGAGGTTGTTTTGCCATGAGGGCATTTGAAGAATAGAAACCCTAGCTCACAAAAATATCAGTTATGGGAGGTTCAAAGGGAAACAACGATGTTTTACCATGGCTGGAATTGATGTTGGTGCTGCCAAAGTACCAATCGAGCATAGTAGAGTTCCAAGATCCAATCGACTATATATTCAAGATTGAGAAGGAAGGTTCCAAGTATGGAATCTGCAAAATCATCCCTCAAGAAAACCCCTATCGTCAATTTCAATCGGTCACTCGCAAATACCAACTCCACATTCACCATGTGCCAACAACGAGTTTAAGTTCAAGGCCAAGTCTTTTGAGAAAACATACTTCAAACGCCATTCTAAGAAGGGCTTGGGTTATGCATTTTTCTAATTTGTTTTCATAACCACTTTCTAAAGATATCAATCTGAAGAAGCAAAAGGGTTTGGAGGTGTGTTCACTCCTTGACAAGTGTACCGAGTCGCACAAGTAGTATAAAACGGTAAGACCGAGTATCGTATCCACATGGAACTTGTTTCATTCAGTAAAGCGTTCGTTCAATAAGCAAGCATTTGTATAAAACTAGGAAATATAAACAAAAGGTATTGTGTCTAGGATTCTAAAGATAACTACCAAATTACTAACTAAGTGTGAGAGATAAACAAATGATTAAAATGTTGAGTCCTTCAACTGAACACTTTGATGTAATTAAATATTTTTCTCTATTTAAGGTTGTTTCTGTGTTCTATGTTGAGAGCAAATATCCCAAACACCGATTCTTCGTGTGAATGGACTAAGTCTATTTAAACTTCGTTCTAGGGTTCCTCGTCGAACTTAGCCTAAGCGAATTGCATTACGATTACAACATATTAAAAACTAAATCCCTGCACTCCGTGTCCAGACATACAGTTCTCTAGCCTGCTCTATCCAGTTCTAAGGATTTAAAACATTTTCCAATGCTAAAAATCCTAACTTTACACACAAATGGGTGATCAAGCCAAAAGGATGCAAGAATTAAATGCAGATAGAAGCAATGAACACATAAAAACAACTTTAAATAAATAGTAAAGAGTTTTACATCAAGGCTCAGCAGAAAACCCCAACAAGAAGTTTAACCTTCCATTGCAAGTCAGCACCTTTCAACTACAACATGGGGTTTTTGAAGCAAAATTCAAATTACACAGTGGTGGGGGTGTTTCCTCCACCTCTAGAAACCTAGAAATCACTCCTAAACCTAGAATCCTCTTGAAAGTTGAGGGCTTTGGGTCTCTTGCTCTTTTTTTCGCCTCTGCTGAGTCTCTCACGCTCTCTCTCATATTCTACTTCTTCCTTTTTTCCAACTTCAGCCTTAAAAAGGGCTTTCTGATTCTGAAGGCTCACTTAGCGCCATTTTCGCGCTAACCACAAGTTAGTGAATTTTGGCTTAGCGAGCCAAGCGCGCTGAGCGCTAGAAGAGACAAATGACTCGCTGGGCAAGCTGATGGCACGTTCAGCGCGTAGATGCATGGCAGATTCTCTTCCAGATTCTCCTAAATTGCCAAGCGAGCCTAGTGTCTCACTTAGCGGATATCACTCACTAAGCGCATATGCCTCGCTTAGCGAGACTCCATCTGTTACAACCTTCATCTTCTTTCTCCTTTAACCTAAAACTGAAGGTTAAAACACATTAATTCACATTATTAGGAATATCTACTGAGCAAAATTAAACTAAATCTAAAAATATGTACAAACCTACAAAAGAACCATAGATTAGGGAAAAGATATAAATTTTATGAAAATTTTCAGTTTTGTTTGTTCTCAAGCAAAGAAAGAATAGTTCACTTGTCCTCAAGTGACAAAATCACAATGGTTATTCAAAATAGTGTTTGTTTCCAAAACATTCAATCACATGAACACAAGTTTCATGCAATGCTTTCAATCAACAACTTTTCATAAGATATACAAAATTTCAAAGATATGAATATGATTATTAAGCACACAAGTGAAATAAGTTAGCAAGCAAGATAGATATTAAGGAAGGTTCCTCAAGCCAAATCCTCACGGTCACTGTTTCAATCATAAGCACAAGTGTTTAAGGCAATTTCTCAATCAACAACCAACACAAGTCCCAACTTTTGCATTTCATCTCATGCCATACAATCACAAACACACAATTTGAATCCGAAGGACTTTCTAGGCTAGTAATGAGGCTGGGCTGCAAACAAGTTACGATTTTTCTAGGATGCAAAATCTTAAGTTCAAGGAGAGGATTCATCCTTAGATCAACTCTTTTTCTTTTATTCCAGCTTCTATTACTTGCCTTTTACATTTAAGGCACTTAGCTTCAATAACAACACACACACCAACTCTTATTCTTGAAATTTCTCTTCTTTTTTTTTGCAGCTTTTACTTACTGCTTCTTGATATATTTGTGAGACTATTATTTGTCTTACCACAATTACTGTCACCCAATAACCTCCCCCAAATTTGGGACAAATTTGCTTTGAACCATGATGCTCTCCTACAACCTAAAAAAAGGTAGATGAAGATTATAATTTACAAGCTCAGGGTTCAAGTCAATCAATCAAATTTAAGCTCAACATGGGTGCAAGGGATAAATCATTCGTGAACAAGGTAAGCTATTTGGCTAAGTGGCTATTTCAATCAATCATGGACTTCATCATCTCCAAACTCATGCATTCATTCAGTATTCAGAGATTCATGCAAAAATTGATACCCAATGCTAGTCGTTCTCTTAGAGTTAAAGTTCACACAACTCACCGGGTTATGGCTAATGATTATTTTCACAATTTACCTGTCGAACCAACTAACATTTTCAATCATGTCCCTAATTCATGTTCTTTCTCTTCTAATTACTACATACTCATTCAAAGCACATGATCTAAGCATCACAATTCACTCAATTCATGCAATCGATCAATTCAAATCATTCACAAACACAAAATTTTCAAACCAAAGCAAACCATTGCATAATCAATCAAAACTGTAAAATGTTCAAAAACTATAAACTTTGCTGAAAAAGTAAATACTAATTAAAGTGAAACATAAAAACTGAAACTAAAACATAATGTTGTATCTACAGTAGAAAAATAAATCATAATCCTGTCATGGCTCATCCTACGCTGGTGCATGCTCATCCTGGGGTGAGGAGGGAGCATCCTGGGCTGGCTGAGATGTCTCCTGAGCTATATCAGGCCAGGGATCCCAGGTGCTCTGCGCTGCTGCCATGTCAGCTGCATAGTCCGTGACTTCGGTGCCTTCTTCATCCTCTGAGACCTTCACTAGTGGAGTAGTAGCAGGTTAAACCTGTGGAGTAGTCTCTAGTGTGGCCTCTTGCATGACCCCCGGCTGTAACTGTGGCTGAGGCTCCTGGGTTGTAGAAGCCTCACCTCCCCCCAAAGGAGAAGGCTGGACTCTTGGCCAAGCCACCTGCGCCATAAAATCCTCCATGCTGATAATGGGCCGATGCTAAGCCAAATTATGAATGCTCTGCATCACCAGGCATAAGCCCTGGTGGAGGCTTTGTAGCATCGGCACTATAATGTCTGAGCTCTGAGCAGAGGTGCTGACAAGTACTGGAGCTGGAGTGGGAGCTGGAGCTGGAGAAGTAGAAGTAGAATGGACTGGAGTTGAGGAGAAAGGAGCAGAAGATTTGATGGTCCCCGAGCCATGACCTTGCGGGTCCCCAGAAAGGTGATCGTGGGATCATTCAAGTTCCAGTAGTTCTTTCTAATATATGCCAAATTCATGGCAAGGCTCAGGGACTCGAATGTCGACAAATCTTGAACAACTCCCTAGGTGATGCATAGGGTAGTGATAAGTGTCGAAAATCCAAGCCTGGAGGAGTGATAGGGCAGTGATAAGCAACGAATCTGTCCAGAGATGAATGAGCCCACATCCATATCCATCTTCGTGATGAGTCCATAAACTAACCTCGCCCTGTCCATATTAAGATCGGACGTATGAGAAGTAGGGGCGAGGTTAGAGTAGGACAAGACACTCCAGGTCTACGCCAGAGTGGTCAGATCCTTCCTCAAGAGCTTCCAGGGCGCTCCATCAGCGTTAAGAACAAAGCTACGCCCTGGAATATAGAGCTTGGAGACAAGCTCCTGAGGGTCTGGGCGCGTATTGTAGAACCTAGTATATGCTATGTATCTCTCCCCTGGCTCCAAAACCACATGGGTCTCTAAGAACGCATTCAGTGAATCCCCATCAA
Source organism: Glycine soja (assembly GCF_004193775.1). Classification (NCBI taxonomy): domain Eukaryota; kingdom Viridiplantae; phylum Streptophyta; class Magnoliopsida; order Fabales; family Fabaceae; genus Glycine; species Glycine soja. The sequence goes on from NC_041004.1 coordinate 7,224,815, forward strand.
ACTTTATGAGCTTCCCTCAGACTCGAACCTGCCTCGGAGATTTTTCTTCGAGATCATAGAGGTTCGAGTAGAATTCCTTGACCAGGGCCACATCTATGTGACCATCAGGATGCTGGGTCAAGGCCCTGTGCCAGTTCCTCCTCACGAGCTCCCTGCGAAACTCGTCGTATTCTGTAACAAATAAATTAATGTTCCTCTCTAGAAGGATGTTCTGGGAGTGAATGTGTTGTGAGTATCTCTCATAGGCAGCCTCAGAGATGAAACTGGTGGTGTCATAAGGCTCCTGGGTCCGGGAGGCGGTAGATTTCCTCTTCCTTGAGGCCATCTGTAAGAAAAAGAATCATAAGAATTAAGTTAGATAGGTTTTATTTCAAACTGAGAATAGAAAAATAAAATAGAAAAACAGACTGGGCGCTTAGCAAGATTGACTCGCTTAGCGTGCCTTATGAAAATAACAGCACAGGCTTAGCATGCAGGGTGCGCTTAGCACGACAACACAAAAACACAGACTCTGGCTAAGTGAGACACAGTCGCTTAGCTGAAACAACATAAAGGCTAAGGGGGCATGGCTCGCTAAGCCTTATTCTTTAATAGAGAGCTAATTGTGCTTAGCGAGACAGGCTCGCTTAGCGCGACACACTAAACAGGCTCAACGCCAGTAGGCGCTTAGCCCAAATACACCAATGGAACTTAATTGGCTTAGCGAGTAGGGTTGGCTTAACGCTTGAACAAAAACATATAAAACATAATTGCTTTGGGCTTAGTGAGACTGACTCGCTTAGCCTAGGTTTATTCAACTTACAGAGGTTGGGAGGCTTAGCGAGACTGACTCACTTAGCCACTAATAGAAGACCAGCAGCCTCTTAGACTCTGACCCAAGTAACTAACTTGCTAAGCATGGCATGCTGGCTTAGCGAGTTCCTACAAACTCAAAAAAATTTGGAAATTTAAACTCTTGCTAAGTTGAAGTGCAGTGGCTTAGCGAGTTCATATTGAAATTCAAACATTCAAACAAAAATGATGAACACACTTAACGGGACAAGGCCGGCTTAGCGAGTTCACCAGAAAACCCAGAAATTCAACAAAAATTGATGAACTCGCTTAGCGAGAGCATAAAAAATTCCAAAAAAAATTGGGGCTTTTCAGCCCCTAACCAAAGGCCACTATTAGGCCTTAAAACCTAATCAAATTAAAGCAAAGCAACATACATTGTGCGTGAAATTAAACCCTTAAGAACATGCTTTCTAACAACTAACCTAATAACAAAAAAATAACACAAAATCAAAGCTTTAAACCTAAGAATGTCTTCTATCCTATGATTCAAAAATCAAAATTAAAAAGCAATGTAAAGGATACTTACTTGGATTGAAGAGTAGAGTATCAAAGGAAGGAAGCAAAAAAGTAGAAATGCAGTGAAACGCATTGCAGATGCTTGCAACAAATGCCAATGATGAGAGAAAAAGGTTGTAATTGTGCAAAAGTAACTGCCCAAGGCAGTTAAGCCTTATTTTTGGCAGTTTCGACTGCCTTGCTTAGCGCGGGTGACCTGCTAAGCGAGCACTTAGTGACGTTTGAGTTTTAGAATTCAAATTCACACGCTTAGTGGGCAGACTCGCTCAGGTCAATTCAAAAATTAGAAAACCCGAGAAGAATTTGGGCTTAGCGCGAAGGATACGTGCTTAGCGAGTTCTGCAACTCTGACTGGTCTGCAACTTTCGCTTAGCGGGACATGTGCCCGCTTAGCGAATTAAATGCTTTCTGATGCAGTAGTGGGTCACATTTAGCGAGACTGTCTCGCTTAGCGCAATTCCAAAACTGAGAGAGATATGGGCTTAGTGGGCTGACCTATTGGGCCCAATTCACATGAAGGTCCTGGCAGAAAAGGAATTGCGCTTAGCGTACCGGGGCGCTTAGCGAGATGACTCGCTTAGCCCAATTCCAAAAGATAAAATTCCATAGAGGTTTTTGGGCTTAGTGCTAGAGTCTGGCTCAGCGAGACCCCATCAGCCAATGAGTAGGGGTTGGTGCGCTTAGCGCGAGTAGTGACTCGCTCATCGTATGAAGAATCATTCGCTTAGCGCACAGGGCGCATTGAGCGAGTGCATGACTGAAAAATTTTCTGAGTTGTTTTTCATCCATAGATTCAAAGAAGCTTAATCAACCCCATATCAAAATGCAAAATATACTGATGATTCACTCAAACAATCACAAATAAGTTGATACTAGCTACATGCAAAATTAATTTAAAAAGGACTGAGTTGCCTCCCAGTAAGCGCTTGTTTAACGTCATTAGCATGACACATGTTACCTCATAAGTATTTAAAATGAAGGACAATGGTTGATCTCTCAATGCTTCCACCATGGTAAAGCTTCAACCTCTAACCATTCACCACCCAAGTTCTATCTGGAGTCTTTGACTGAGGATCAAACAACTCTACTGCCCCATATGGTCTGACTTCCTTGATTGTAAATGGTCCAGACCATTTAGATTTGAGTTTTCCTGGAAACAACTTCAATCTTGAATTGATTAACACCATTTGTTGTCTTGGTCGAAAGTCCTTCTTGAGTAGCTTTTTATCATGGTAAACCTTCACTCTTTCTTTGTACAGCCTTGAAGACTCATATGCAGTCAATCTTATTTCTTCCAGTTCCAATAGTTGTATCTTCCTCTGTTCCCTTGGTGCAACCTCATCAAAGTTCAAAAATTTTAAAGCCCAATATGCCTTATGCTCCATTTCCACTGGCAAGTGACAAGATTTGCCATAAACCATTTGGAATGGAGAGAGGCCTATGGGGGTCTTGAAAGTAGTTCTGTATGCCCATAATGCATCATCTAACTTGCTTGACTAGTCTTTCTTAGTTGAAGTCACAGTCTTTTCTAAGATTTTCTTTAGTTCCCTGGCTTGACCATTTTTTTGAGGGTGATAAGGTGATGCTACTTTATGTGTGACATTGTAGTGGCCTAATACCTTATGTAGCTGATTATTGCAAAAATGTGTGCCCCCTTCACTAATTTGAACCCTAGGTACCCTAAACCATGCAAAAATGTTCTTCTTCAATAATTTAACTACCGTCTTGGCATCGTTCTTTGGGACAACCACTGCTTCCACCCACTTGGAAACATAATCCACAGCTACTAAAATATTCTCATTGCCAAAGGATGGAGGAAAGGGTCCTAGAAAGTCAATTCCCCAAAAATCAAAGACTTCCACCTCCATTATGTTTTGCAAGGGCATTTTATTTCTTCTAGAAATCCCTCCCATTCTTTGACATTAATCACATTGCAGTACATGCTGATGAGCATCCTTAAAAATTATGGGCCAAAAGAATCCTGGTTGGAGGACCTTAGTTGTTGTTTTGTCTCCACCATAATGTCCTCCACATGGTGAGTTGTGGCAATGCCATAATATGCTCTTGGCTTCCTCCTTGGTTACACATCTTCTCATAAGGTTGTCAGCACCTATCTTGAACAAATGTGGATCATCCCAGATGTAAAATTGAGCATCATGGAGGAATTTCTTCCTTTGCTGCCAAGTCAAATCTTTAGCAATGATTCCAGCTTCTTTGAAGTTAGCCAAGTCAGCAAACCAAGGTCTTTCATTGACCATGAAAAAGGATTCATCAGGGAATTCATCTCTTACTTCTAACTTTTTTAAGGTGACCTCCTCATTAACTAGTCTTGATAAGTGATCCGCTACTACATTTTCAGAGCCTTTCTTGTCCCGGATAACTAAATCAAACTCTTGAAGCAACAAAATCCATCTGATTAATCGAGGTTTAGAATCAGCTTTGTTGAGCAAGTACTTGATTGCTGCATAATCAGTATAAACTATGACTTTTGATCCAACCAGATATGATCTGAACTTCTCTAATGCATAAACAATTGCTAACATTTCTTTCTCTGTGGTAGCATAGTTGATCTAAGCTTCGTTCAGTTTCTTGATGGCATAGTAGATAGCATGGAATACTCTCTGACCTAGCACAACACCTATAGCATAATCACTAGTGTCACACATTAGCTCAAATTCTTGGCCCCAATCTGATGTTGTGATCACAGGAGCAGACACTAGCCTGTTCTTAAGAATCTTAAATGCTTTCAAGTAGACTTCATCAAATACAAACGCATCATCCTTGTTAAGAAAATTACTGAGTGGTTTGGCAATCTTTGAGAAATCTTTTATAAATTGCCTATAAAACCCAGCATGCCCTAAAATGCTTCTTACTCCCTTGACATTTACTGGAGGAGGGAGCTTTTCAATTACATCAATTTTTGCTTTATCTACTTCAATCCCCCTCACAGAGATTTTATGACCCAACACAATGCCTTCTTGCACCATAAAATGACATTTTTCCCAATTCAGCACCAAGTTGGTTGCTTCACACCTTTGCAACACTCTCTTTAAATTGGATAGACAACAATCCAAAGAGGAGCCAAAGACAGAGAAGTCATCCATAAAAATTTCAATACACTTCTCTACCATATCAGCAAAGATTGTCATCATACACCTCTGAAAAATTGCAGGAGCATTGCAAAGACCAAAAGACATTTGCTTATAAGCAAACACACCAAAGGGGAAAGTAAATGTTGTCTTCTCTTGATCATTAGGATCTACTGCAATCTGATTGTAGCCAGAATATCCGTCTAAAAAGCAATAAAATGATTGTTCTGCCAGTCTTTCAAGCATTTGATCCATGAAAGGAAGTAGGTAACGATTTTTTCTGGTGGCATTATTCAGCTTTCTGTAATCTATACACATTCTCCATCCAGTGACGGTTCTTGTGGGAATTAAGTCATTTTTCTCATTTCTAATTACCGTCATACCTCCCTTCTTGGGAACCACCTGTACAGGGCTAACCCAAGCACTATCTGAAATTGGATAAATAAGTCCTGCTTCTAGCAATTTAAGTACTTCTTTCCTCACCTCTTCCTTCATAACTGGATTCAGTCTTCTTTGTGGCTGTCTCACTAGCTTGTAGTCAGCTTCCATGTTGATTTTATGCATACAATAGGACTGGCTAATTCCTTTCAAATTAGAAATGTGCCTTCCAATGGTTGCTTTATGCTTCTTCAACACTTCCACCAGCTGAGCTTCCTCTTACTGTCTTAAGGAGTTACTAATGATCACCGGATTGGTTTCATTGTCTCCTAAAAAATACATACTTCAAATGTTCAGGAAGAGTCTTTAATTCCATTTTAGCTTCCTTTGTTGGACTACCTTTCTTAAGTTCTTCAAAAACCACTCTTCCATGAGAACTTTCTTGTATTCCTTCTAACTCCTTCAAGCAGCTCTGTACCTCTTGTTCCTCTTTTGTTGTCAAACACTCCAAACTATTAGTCAACACTTTTTCAAGTGGAGTTTGCAGTACCATGGCTTTGGCTGTCATGTCTATCTCATGTTCCACCTTTTCCACTTTAAAATAGGCCTTATGGTCACTCAGATGCTTCATAACGTCAAATAAAACAAATGTAACTTTTTGATCATCAACGCTCATCTCCAGCTTACCTTTTCCCATATCCACCACACAACTGGCGGTTAACATGAAGGGACGACCCAAGATCAAGGGAATTTTAGTGTCCTCTTCAATGTCCATTACAACAAAATTTGCAGGGAAAGTGAACTGTTTCACCTTAACCAGAACATCTTCAATCACTCCATATGGCCTGGTAATGGACCTGTCTACTAACTGCAATGTCATTCTAGTTGGCATAATCTCCAACTCTCTAATTCTATTGCACATGGAGAGAGACATCAAGTTTATACTGGCCCCCAAATCAAAGAGAGCTTTACCAACAGACATTGAACCAATAGAGTAAGGGATTGTGACACTCCCCAAGATCCTTATGCTTCGGTGGAAGGATTCTTTGAATCACAGCACTGCAATTTCCCTCCACAACAATATTATCACTATGAATGTACTTGCTCTTCTTGGTTAACAGATCCTTCAGAAACTTTGAATAAAGTGGCATCTGCTGTAGGGCTTCTCCAAACGGAATGGCTATCTTCAATTTCTTTAAGATGTCAATGAATCGAGCTAAGTGTCGCTCCTTATCCTTCTTTGATGGTACCAAAGGATATGGAACTTCTTTCCCTGAGCATGGAACAACCTCTTTCTTCTTTTCACGTGCAAGCTCACTCTTGGTCTTTCTTTCTCCCTCTTTTTCTCTGTTTTTCTCATTTTTTTTCTTTTTCTTTTTCTGCTTTTTCTTCTCCATTTATTTCTTTCTCACCATCATTTATTAAGTTCTCTTTCAACTGATTTTCTTCTTCTTCTTTTTCTTCCTCTCCTACTTCAATCACTAGCTCTTACTTGTTATCACTAATCGTCCCCTCATTTTCCATCATGGTTGCCTTTCTGCTTCGGGTCATGATAGCCTTGCATTCTTCTTTTGGATTCTTCTTAGTGTTTGCTCCAAAAGTGCTAGAAGAATTGTCAGCTATCTATTTTGCCAATTGGCCCACGTAGATTTCAAGGTTTTTGATGGCAGACTCGGTGCTCTTATGGTTTGACATTGTGATCTGCATAAATTGCGCCAAAGTCTCCTCCAACTTGGTTGTTCTTTCATAAAGGCTAATCTCTTGGTTCTGAGGCCTGTTAGATGGTTCACCTTGGTCCTTGTTAAACTGGTTTCCAGGATGGGACCTCCATTGCCCTTGATTCTGATTAAAATTCGAACCCTGCTAAAAACCTGAATATCCACCTGCATTAAATCCTGGTCTGGGCTGATTTCCCATGTAATTCACCTCTTAGGCTGATGTAAGCTTCATTGGAGCTTGTAGGCCTAAGATCTTATTCATCAATGGATTCATTTGCTTTTTGCAAGATGAATGGCAGTGGAATGGAGAAGGAAGAGAGAGAGGAGATGCCACTTCAAGGAGAAGATGAGTCTAGAAGAAGCTCACCACCATAGGAGGCCATGGATAAGAGCTTAGAGGAAGAAGGAGATGAATGAAGGGAGAGGAAGAGCAGAGCACGAAATTTTGTACTCTAAAAGAGCTTTGAAATTTGAATTTGAATTTTCAAATGATCAAAGTTCCCAAAAAATGCACACACATGACCTCTATTTATAGTCTAAGTGTCACACAAAATTGGAGGGAAATTTGAATTTCAATTCAAATTTTACTTGAATTTGAAATTGAATTTGTCGAGCTAAATTGTGGAGCCAAAATTTCACTAATTATGATTAGTGAAATTCAGTTATGGTTCAGTCCACTAATCCAAGATCAATTCCAAGATTCTCCACTAAGTGTGCTTAGGTGTCATGAGGCATGTAAAACATGAAGGACATGCACAAAGTGTGACTATATGATGTGGCAATGGGGTGTAGTAAGCAAATGCCCACCTCCCCCTCTAAAATTTAATTGGATTGGGCTTCTACCAATTCAATTAAATTTATTTGCCAACACACACATCAAATATTCACTTAGTGCATGTGAAATTACAAAACTACCCCTAATACAAAAACTAGTCTAAGTGTCCTAAAATACAAGGGCTGAAAAATCTTATATTTATAGGGTACCCTACTTACATTATGGAGCACTAAATACAAGGACCAAATATAATGACATCCTAATCTAAAATGTACAAAGATAATTGGACCCAACCTTGGCCCATGGGCTCAGAAATCTACCCTGAGGTTCATGAGAACCATAGGGCCTTTTTCAGCAGCTCTAGCCCAATCCTCTTGGAGCCTCTTGCTCATGGCTCTGGTGACTGGTCCCTTCCTAGGGAGGATTGCATCATCCCCTCCCCCTTGAAGAGGATTTAACCTCAAATCTGTTAGTTCCTCCTTCTCAATATCAGCTCCACCTACAAAAGGAATTAAATCAGAAATGTTAAAAGTGGTGTTGACTCCATACTCTTCTGGGAGGTCCAACCTATAGGCATTATTATTGATCCTCTCTAAAACTTGAAAAGGTTCATCCCCTCTAGGGCTAAGCTTGGATTTCCTTTTAGTAGGGAATCTATCCATCCTAAGATGAAGCCAAACCCAGTCACCCTCATTAAGAACTAGCTTTTTTCTTCCTCTATTGCATTTAGTTGAATACACCTTTGTTTGGTTCTCTATTTGGTTCTTAACCCTCTCATGCAACTTCTTTACAAACTCTGACCTAGATTCCCCTTCTTTATGAATAAAAGTAGTATCTAGTGGGAGGGGGATGAGGTCTAATGGTGTTAGGGGATTGAACCCATAGACAACCTCAAAAGGGGACTTCTTGGTGGTTCTATGAACCCCCTTGTTGTAGGCAAATTCTACATGAGGAAGATACTCATCCCAAGACTTACGGTTGCCTTTTAGAAGAGCCCTTAAAAGGGTGGATAAAGACATATTCACTACCTTTGTTTGCTCATCAGTTTATGGATGAAAAGTGGTAGAGAAAAGAAGTTTAGTTCCTAGCTTAGCCCATAAGATTTTCCAAAAGTGGCTAAGGAACTTAGCACCTCTACCTGACACAATGGTCCTAGGCAAACCATGGAGTCTCACAACTTCCCTGAAAAAGAGTTTTGAGATGTGGGAAGCATCATCCACCTTGTGGCATGGTATAAAGTGTGCCATCTTGCTAAACCTATCCACCACCACAAAGATAGAGTCTACACCTCTTTGGGTTCTAGGAAGCCCAAGGACAAAGTCCATACTAATGTCTACCCAAGGTGCAGAGGAGATGGGTAAGGGTGTGTATAGCCCATGAGGCATCACCCTAGACTTGGCTTGTAAACAAGCCACACACCTAGTGCAATGCTTATAGACATCTTTCTTTATATAGGGCCAATGAAACTTTTCTTTGAGTAAGACAACGGTCTTGTCTATCCCAAAATGGCCTATGAGCCTACCCTCATGGCTTTCTTTCACAAGTAATTTCCTAATGGATCCTTGGGGTATGCAAAGCTTTCCCTCTTTGAACAAATACCCCTCCGCCAAATAGAATCCATCTTGGGCCTTTTTCCCACAACTTTCATAAATGAGAGAGAAATGTTCATCTAAAGCTTACAAGTCCCTAATATTATCAAATCCTAAAATTTGAGCTCCTAGGGAGCAAAACCATGTGTGTCTCATAGAGAGGGCATCAACTACCACATTTGTTTTTCCCTTTTTGTATTTGATAACATATGGAAATTTCTCTAGGTACTCTACCCATTTTGCATGCCTTTTGTTTAACTTGCTTTGCCCTCTAATGTACTTAAGTGATTGATGATCACTATGAATGACAAATTCCTTGGAAACAAGGTAATGTTCCCAAGTTTGGAGGGCTCTTATTAAGGCATAAAGCTCTTTATCATAGGTGGGGTAGTTGAGGGTGGCACTATGAAGTTTTTCACTAAAATAAGCAATAGGGTGCCCACCTTGTAACAATACAGCTCCAACTCCCACTCCAGAGGCATCACATTCTAGCTCAAAAGTTTTAGAAAAGTCAGGAAGAGCTAGAACATGTGCCTTAGTAAGCTTTTCTTTGAGCAAAGCAAAGGCTTTCTCTTGTTTTTGACCCCAGGTAAATGTCACATTCTTCTTCACCAGCTCATTGAGAGGTGATGCAATTGTAGAGAAATTAGGAACGAACCTTCTATAGAAGCTTGCTAACCCATGGAAGCTCCTAATATCTCCCACACTTTTTGGGGTGGGCCATTCTTGGATAGCCTTGATTTTCTCAGGGTCCACTTAGACCTCATTTCTACCAACTAAAAACCCTAAGAAAACTATATTATCTACACAAAAGGTACACTTCTCTATATTTGCATAGATGGTGTTTTTCCTATGGACTGAAAGAACTTGCCTGAGATATCCTAAGTGATCATCTAGGCTCCTATTGTACACTAAAATATCATCAAAATAAACAACTATAAATCTACCTATGAAATCCCTTAAGACATGATGCATAAGCCTCATAAAGGTGCTTAGTGCATTAGTGAGCCCAAAAGGCATCACTAGCCATTCATACAAACCAAACTTGGTCTTGAAAGCAGTTTTCCACTCATCACCCTTTTTCATCCTGATTTGGTGATAACCACTTTTAAGATCAATTTTTGAAAAGATATTGGCACCATGCAACTCATTAAGAAAATCATCAAGTCTAGGAATGAGGTGCCTATACTTTACAGTGATGTTGTTGATGGCCCTGAAATTTGACATATTCTCCACATACCATCCTTTTTGGGCATCATCAACACTGGCACAACACATGGGTTAGGCTCTCTTGGACCCAGCCCTTCTCCAACAATTCTTTAACATGAGACTCTATCTCCTTAGTCTCCTGAGGGTTAGTCCTATAGGTTGGCCTATTAGGAAGGCTTGCTCCTGGGACTAAATCTATTTTGTGTTCTATTCCCCTTAAAGGAGGTAGCCCAGGGGGTATCTCTTTGGGAAACATATCACCAAATTCATGTAAGAGTTCTTGGACCTTTGGGGGTAAGTTCTCAAATGTAGGAATTGTGGCAGTGCTAAGGGATGTTTCCCTTGATAGGAGAAGGTAGAAAGATTGTTTAAGAAGGAGTGCTCTTTTAATATCACCTTTTGTTGCAAAATGATTTTCCTTCTTAACAATCTTCTTGGAGGAATCCTTTCCCTTTTATTCCTTCCCCTTGGCCTTTGAAGACAAGGCCTTACTATGCTTATTTTTCTTTTGTTTTTCTAGTTTTTCTTCCTCATCCTTCTTATCTTTCATAGTTAGTTGATCTTTGGCCACCTGTGAAGGTGTTTGAGGATGCAACATAAATTTAGTGCCAAGATGGGTGAGGGTAATCTCATTAGTTAGGTAATTGTAAATGATCTTCCTATCAAATTGTCACGACCTTCCTAAAAGAATATGTCTTGCCTCCATGGGAACTATATCACAATTAACTTCATCCTTATATGTCCCAATGGAGAAAGGTACCTTCACTTGTTGATTAACTATCATTTCCCCTTGCTCATTAAGCCATTGAAGTTTATAAGGTTTTGGGTGGGGAATAATAGTGAGGTTCAACTTGGAAACTAATCTTGTGCTACAACAATTGCAACAAGATCCACTATCCACAATGAGAGAACAAGTTTTATCTAAAATTTTGCATCTTGTATGAAAGATGCTCTCTCTTTGGGATTGAGATAGATCACAAGATTGACCTCCAAGGAGCCTTCTAACCATTAAGAGGTCACCTTCTTCATGGGGGTAGACTTCCTCACTAGACTCTTCACTCCTTACATCATCTTCACTTCCACTAGAGGAAGGGCAAGAAGTAGTCTTCTCTTGACTACTATAAATGTCTTGACCCCTCATAATCATGGTTTTCTTTGTGGGGCATTAAGAGGTAATGTAACCTCTCCCAAGACATTTGAAGCATTTAATGTTGCTAGTCCTTTCTTGGGAACTAGTCTTAGGGGTGGATTTCTCTATGGTCTTACCCTTATCTTCCTTGGGTTTTGAAGGTGCAGCCCCCAAAATTCCTTGGGCTTGGTCCTTCCTTGGATAAGAGTGAAAGCCATAAGATTTTGAAGAAGGCTTTCTTTTAAGTTGTTGCTCAACTCTTATACAAAGTTAGACTAGCTCATCTAGGTCCCTATATGGAAGGAGTTCAACCTTGTCCCTCACTTCTATATTAAGCCCACTAAGGAACCTAGCTATGCTTGTTCTTTCCTCCTCCCTAAGTCCAGCTCTTAAAAAAAGTAGTTCCATTTGTTGTCTATATTCTTCAATACTCATACTCCCTTGTCTAAGCCTTTGGAGCTTGCCCATAAGCTCCCTTTCATAGTAGAAGGGAATGTGCCTCTTCCTAAGGGCACTCTTAAGATCATTCCACTGGAGGATCCCTATGAATCCTTCGTTCCCTAACAAGGGAAGTCCACCAATAGAGGGCATACCCTTGAAAGCTAAGGGTAGCCAATGGAAATTTTCTCTCTTCGCTAATATGATGGCAAGCAAAGATTTGTTCAACCTTCATTTCCCAATCTAAGTAGGCCTCAACATTATCTTTTCCATGGAAATATGGGAGACTGATGTTAACCTCTTGCGGCCTTCTATCCTTTTCTCTTCTTTAGGAGTGATGTTTAGTATGTGAACTATGGTGCCCTCTATAATAGTCGCTAAGTTCTTCACTTAAACTCTTGCAAGAGTCATGACTACTATAGGAGGCATGTTTTTTTCTTTTCATTTCTTTCATTATTTTTCTTCTTTCTTCCTCTCTTATTTTCTCTCTTTCATCTTGACTTATTTCTTCCACTCTTTTTTTACCTTTTCCTTTTCTCTCTTGTTTTTCTTTCCACAACTTAAGGGATCTCAACTCATCTAATATCTTATACAAGGGGTCCTTAGGAGTAGAACCCTCACCATTAACACTAGATGAAGAATGAAGACTCATGTTGGTTCCTAAGTTATGGTTCTTTCTTGTTGGGGGTTTGAAAACAAAAGGTAAAAAAAAACTATGGTTGAAACTAGCCAAAATAAACACTAAAAGAGGTGTGAAAGATAAGGTAAAAACTAATTGATAAAAGGCAAGCTATCTAGGTGGTTTGACAATGGAGGGTACAGGAAATAAGCTATGAAAGTAAGCAAGAAATTAAAGTGCAAGAAATACAAACTAGACGGATCCTAAAAGTATTTGTATGACCTCATTTAAGGTTCCCAACAAAACACTCACTATCCTAAGGGAAAATTGCCTAAAATTATTACACACAAATGGAAGTAGGGTGACTTATTGGAGGCTTCCAACTTACTTCCAATGAAAGGCCTTTTTGTTACAAAATTTGAAAGCAAAGTAAATTGCCAATTACAAAATTACAAAAAAAAAGTCATCAATTGTGGCGGCTATTCTCTCTTTGGTGCTTCACTAAATTTGGAGTGCTTCTTAGTCCAATAGCTCTTAAGGTGGTTGGCCCCTTGCTTCTTGACTCTAATTCTTCAAGGTATGACACCAATCCTCCTTTCCAATTCCCTATATGGCAACTCACAAGCAAGAAAACAAAGAGATAAACAATAACCAAAGAAAAAAAGAAAATGAATTGAAAGCTAAACCAATAGATTTTTAACAAGACAAATTTTCAAGGATTATTCAACAATTAAAGCAATGAAAAGCACACAAAGGCAAGATAGGGCTCAAAGAGAAACCTAGAATGGCTCTAGAGTAGAGTAGAAAAACTAAAAAAAAAAAAAAGACTCAAGAAACCTTTAGTTTTGGCACTTGTTTTCACAATAATTTTTAATTGAAATTTCAGAACTAGGATTGGTATAAAATTGGCACCAATTTATAGAACAAATTTTGAGCCAAAACAACAAGCACACTTCCCTTTCACTTTTTTATTTCCTGGACATTGATTTTTCAGCCAACTTGTGTGGTTTTTCTTATTTTTTTTCTTTAATACAAATCGCTTGTTTCTTTTTTCATAATTTTGGTCCAGATGTCTAGAAAATTCAGTAAAAATTTCAGCTCAAAAAACATAGTGACCAATTCCCAATAATTTATACAAGTTCATATGTTCATGCTGTGAGCACCAACGATTTCAACCTAGAAATCAAGAGTAGTGTTTATGTTGCTTAAGGCTTGGATAGTTACAATTTGTGTTTGCTTATGCTCAATTATCTTTAATAACACAATTAAAGAGAGCTTAAGACTTATTTTGATTCACAAATCCAGCCACAACTCAGCACCACAACTCAACTTCATCATAGGCATTATGTAGGAAACTTAGAAAACAAGAAAAAGTTCAACAACAAGACTACTTCTAGGAATTGATTTAGAACATGTTATGAACTAAATAACATGCATGGATTAGACTCAAAATTCAAAAGATAGGCTAAGAATGAGAAGAATAAATGAACAATTGTATCTAGAATTCAATCAAGAAAATAAAAATTCAACACAAACTTAGAACATAATGTGACAATTACTATGACTAAGCATAACTCTAAGACAACATGGATTAAGTGATTTACACTTAGATTTTTGTGTTTTTTTTTCTAATCAATATTTTGGAATAAAATTTATATCTAAAGGTTCAGCACAAGAATATTATGAATGAAAAATGATAGAACCTAAAATCAACACAAAAACATGATTCAAGAGTAGATCTACAAAATTTGAACCATAGAAATGCAAGAACAAGTGTAGATCTAAGATTTAATCGGTTTATTTGTTTTGAATCTACTCTAAAAAGCACCAAACCACAAGACAATGGAGGATATACATGGAGAATAAGATGAAGAACAAGGAATTAAAGAGAATTCATCGAACAAAAAGATAGAGGAAGCAAAAGAACATCTCCTAGATGAAGATGCTCTTGATACCACATAATCTAAGCTCCATTGGAGCTTGTAGGCTTAGGATCTTCTTCATCAACAGATTCCTTTACTTCTTGGAAGATGAATGGCAGCGGAATGGAGAAGGAAGAGAGAGAGGAGATTCCACTTCAAGGATAAGATGAGTCTAGAAGAAGCTCACCACCATAGGAGGCCATGGATAAGAGCTTTGAGGAAGAAGGAGATGAATGAAGGGAGAGGAAGAGAAGAGCACGAAATTTTGTACCCTAAAAGAGCTTTGAAATCTGAATTTTAATTTTCAAATGATCAAAGTTCCCAAAAAATGCACACACATGACCTCTATTTATAGCCTAAGTGTCACACAAAATTGGAGGGAAATTTGAATTTCAATTCAAATTTTACTTGAATTTGAAATTGAATTTGTGGAGCCAAATTGTGGAGCCAAAATTTCACTAATTATGATTAGTGAAATTCAGTTATGGTTCAGCCCACTAATCTAAGATCAATTCCAAGATTCTCTACTAAGTGTGCTTAGGTGTCAAGCGGCGTGTAAAACATGAAGGACATGCACAAAGTGTGACTATATGATGTGGCAATGGGGTGTAGTAAGAAAATGCCTACCTCCCCCTCTAAAATTTAATTGGATTGGGCTTCTACCAATTCCATTAAATTTATTTCCCAACACATACATCAAATATTCACTTAGTGCATGTGAAATTACAAAATTACCCCTAATACAAAAACTAGTCTAGGTGCCCTAAAATACAAGGGCTGAAAAATCCTATATTTCTAGGGTACCCTTCCTACATTATGGAGTACTAAATACAAGGACCAAATATAATGACATCTTAATCTAATATGTACAAAGATAATTGGACCCAACCTTGGCCCATGGGCTCAGAAATCTACCCTGAGGTTTATGAGAACCCTAAGGCCTTTTTCAGCAGCTATAGCCCAATCCTCTTGGAGCCTCTTGCTTATGACTCTAGTGACTGGTCCCTTCTTAGGGAGGATTGCATCATAGGCTATGTCATCTAAAGGAATACAACATCCAGACTCATGAGCTCCTCCGCATATGCTGCAACCTCTAACCTGCAAAACAGATGAATGTGAGGGTTGATTAACATGCAATTGATTAGGCAACTTAATCAATGTTTTTGTTAATGTCTCAAGCTGCTTGGACAACAACTTGTTTTGTGCCAGCAATGCATCTTGAGAGGAAAGCTCCAGCAAATTCCTTTTTATGGGAATGTGAGTCCTATCATACAAGATGGCATGATCACTTGCAGCCATGTTTTCATTGAGTTCCATAGCCTCTTCTGGGGTCTTCAATTTGATCTTCCCCCTAGCAGAAGCATCCAACAGCTGCTTGGACTGTGGCCTTAACCCATCAATAAAGATATTCAACTGAATTGGCTGTGAAAATCCGTGAGTCGGTGCTTTCCGCAGCAAGCTACAAAATCTTTCTAATGCCTCACTCAAGGATTCATTTGGAAATTGATGAAATAAAGAGATGGCTATTTTTCCTTCAGCTGTTTTGGACTCGGGAAAAATACTTTTTTAAGAATTTCTCAACCACTTCATCCCAAGTATTCAAGTTGTTTCCTTTAAATGAGTGTAACCACCTTTTTGCTTCTCTAGACAATGAAAAAGAGAACAAACTCAGCCTCACTGCATCCTCAGGCACACCAGCAATCGTGACTGTATTACAAATCTCAATATATGTAGCCAGGTGTGCATATGGGTCTTCATTCGGCAAGCCATGAAATAGATTTCCTTGTATTAGCTGTATCAAAGAGTGAGGGTATGTAATGTTGTGTGCTTGGTCATATGGTCTTGCTATACTTGTGAAGAATTACAACACAATTGAGCTAGAATAATCTTCAAGGGTAACCCTCATAGGTTGATCATCAGCCATTTTGTCAGCCTCAGATGCACCTATTTCTGATTCCCTTGGCTCTGGAAAGATTGAAGATGACTTAGATGATTGAGGTTTCTCTGGAATTGGTGGTGTTGTCCTGTCCTGTAGTATTTTCCTTCTTCTCTTTGTGTTGTTCCTCCTACAAGTGGCTTCAATCTCCAAATCCAATGGAGCTAGATCACCTGCAGAAGATTTACTTCGCATACAAAGCACTAACAAGAGCAGCAATCAACCAAGTCAAGAGAAAAATAAATTGCAACTAACTATTCACACAAAAATTAATCAAAGAATAAAGAATTAATGCCTACAAACTGAACTAGACTTCCCAAATGGAAGGAAGTTCCCCGGCAACAGCGCCAAAAACTTTGTTCACTCCTCGGCAAGTGTACTGAGTCGCACAAGTAGTATAAAACGGTAAGACCGAGTATCATATCCACAAGGAACTTGTTTTATTCAGTAAAGTGTTCGTTCAATAAGCAAGCATTTGTATAAAACCAGGAAATATAAAAAAAGGTATTGTGTCTAGGATTCTAAAAATAACTACTAAATTACTAACTAAGTGTGAGAGATAAACAAATGATTAAAACGTTGGGTCCTTCTACTGAACACTTTGATGTAATTAAATATTTTTCTCTATTTAAGGTTGTTTCTGTGTTCTATGCTAAGAGCAAATATCCCAAACACTGATTCCTCGCGTGAATGGACTTATTCTATTTAAACTTTGTTCTAGGATTCCTTGTCGAACTTAGCCTAAATGAATTGCATTACGATTACAACATATTAAAAACTAAATCCCTGCACTCCGTGTCCAAACATACAGTTCTCTAGCCTGCTCTATCCAGTTCTAAGGATTTAAAACATTTTCCAATGCTAAAAATCCTAACTTTACACACAAATGGGTGATCAAGCCAAAAGCATGCAATAATTAAATGTAGATAGAAGCAATGAACACATAAAAACAACTTTAAATAAATAGTATAGAGTTTTACATTAAGGCCCAGCAGAAAACCCCAACAAGAAGTTTAACCTTCCATTGCAAGTTAGCACCTTTCAGCTACAATATGGGGTTTCTGAAGCAAAATTCAGATTACACAGTGGTGGGGGTGTCTCCTCCACCTCTAGAAACCTAGAAATCACTCCTAAACCTAGAATCCTCTTGAAAGCTGAGGGATTTGGGTCTCGTGCTCTGCTTTTTGCCTCTGCTAAGTCTCTCATGCTTTCTCTCGTATTCTACTTCTTCTTTTTTTCCATCTTCAGCCTTAAAAAGGGCTTCTGATTCTGAAGGCTCGCTTAACGCCATTTTCACACTAACCACGAGTTAGTGAATTTTGGCTTAGTGAGCCAGGCCCGCTGAGCGCCAGAAGAGACAAATGACTTGCTGGGTGAGCTGATGGCATGCTGGGCGCGTAGATGCATGACAGATTCTCTTCCAGATTCTCCTAAATCGCTAAGCGAGTCTAGTGTCTCACTTAGCGGATATCACTCGCTAAGCGCATATGCCTCGCTTAGCGAGACACCATCTGCTACAACCTTCATATTCTTCCTCCTTTAACCTGAAACTGAAGTTAAAAACACATTAATTCACATTATTAGGAATATCTACTGAGCAAAATTAAATTAAACCTAAAAATATGTACAAACCTACAAAAAAAAACCATAAATTGGAGAAAAAATTATAAATTCAATGAAACTTTTCTATACAACAGTTAGTTGTAAATGACAACTAACAAGGTGGCAACATAATTATCAATGATGACGCTGCTATCAAAGTAAAAGTAGCAACCGTTGAAGCTAGAGAATCCCCAACTTTGTGAATTGTGATATAGATCGATTCGTTAAATTTAAATTTGTTTCTTTTTTTATTTTCTTTTCTTCGATGAAGAACAAGAAGGAAGAGAAACCCCAACAATGGACGGATGTGAGGGAGAGTACGCTGATATCGATGATCCCATGGATTTCATTGGCAAAGAGTTTCTACAATTGTTGTGCAAGAACAATGATTTTGGGTTTTTGAGAATGTTGATAGATTTTAGAAATTATGTGCTTTAGGTTATAACATTTAATATTTTAAGTTGAAATTCATTGATGTTGTAGTTGCTTTGTGAATCAATAGAATGTGTAGAATTTGATTTTTAAGTTTGCTAAATATTCAAAATAAAGTGAATTTGAGAATAGAGGTACAACTTTTGCAATACTTGATTATTTGGTGTTTTAGAAGGAATTACTAACAGTTAAAAAATATAAAAATGGTTCAATAAGTTTAAATGTTTCCATCACGCAATTACAAATAATTTTTAATTGTTTTTAATCGTCAAAAGAAAATATTATTACAAATTAACTGTCATATCATCATTTTACGTACAAAGGAACTTAATGGCCAAGACCAAATTTCAAATGGAAAAATAGTTTGGAACAAAGACCACACAACATTTAGTTGAGCAACTAAAAACAAAAATCATGAATAGTTGAGAGACTAAAAATATATTTTTTTTTTATTAATTTCAAATAATTGATTAACTTGTGAATCATATTTACGTGTGTATAGAATGAAAACATGCTTATATTTTATATATGAAATTAGTTTCATAACAAAAATGTGATTTTGTTGTCTAACTTGAGACAACAAAATTGCGATTACATTGCATTTGCATTTTTTTTAAATGTTGTAAATGACGACGACAAGAAACCTGAAAAGAATTAGAGAAATGTGAGTTGGGTGGTGAACTGCTTGCAACGAGTTGGACAAGAGCGGGCAACAAGCATGAACAAAATTAGAGTTAAATAATAATTAAGATAAGATGAAAATATAATTTAAAAGTAACAAACATTGAGCTTTATATGTTGTTTCAAAAAGTAGTTTTTGAAATTGTGTATTTTGTTAAAACTTAGTTTCGAAAATTACTTTCCAAAATTGATATATATATATATATATATATATATATATATATATATATATTGTTTTGGAAAGTAATTTTTGAAACTCAGTTTTAACAAAATAAAAGGGTATAATGGGCAATAATAAAAAGTAAGAAAGTTTGTATTTATAAAACATCAGGTGTAATAACAAGTGCTTTTTATTTTATTTTATTGAGTTAATGCACTAAGTTTATTTCTTCACATCATTGTCTTTTTTATGACTTTTTCAATTTAATTACATCTAAAATTAGTTTTAGATTTAAAATTAGACAAAAATATATAGTTATAAAATAGTAATAATTTTTA
Organism: Glycine soja; assembly: GCF_004193775.1. Lineage (NCBI taxonomy): Eukaryota > Viridiplantae > Streptophyta > Magnoliopsida > Fabales > Fabaceae > Glycine > Glycine soja. Next base: position 7,244,180 of record NC_041004.1, read on the forward strand.
ATGCACAAAAGTAAAGATGGAGTCAGGTATATGAGGTTTAGGATGAGTACAAACTTGAAAAAACCCAAAGTTACAAAAACTAAAAATCAACAAAATATCTTAAATGAATCAAAATTAAAAAATACAAACTTACAAGGTCTAAAATTAGAAAAATGAACTTGTAAGGATCAAAAGTGAAAAAACACTAACTTACATAAATAAAAAATATATTGAAGTTTTTTCAAAATTTATTTTACAACTACTCTTTAGAATGAGATCTAAGAGAGGAAGTCAAACATAGTCTCTTACTCAAATATTAATTAACAATTACCTTTAACAACATGTGTGGTATCATATATATATATATATATATATATATATATATATATATATATATATATATATATATATATAAAACTTGTTTAACAACTCACAATATTCATAAAACATAATGTTAGTATCTTTTGTTTCATGTTTATTATATATTTGGGTTAGGTTGGATTTAGTTGGATTCATAACTTCAAACTTGTTATTTCCAATCCAAGTTCACTAAAATAAACTCAACTTAACCCATTAAAATATAATTGAAATGGATTGGGTTGAGCTAAACCCTAATTTGCATGTTGGACATGCTTTCACCCCTACTTAAGCAATAGGAGACAAGAGTTAAGTTTGAAAAAAAAATTCAAACAAGACATATTTATGTTGATATGAGATTCAAATTATGGGGAGAGAAGTTTTCAATTTGAATCAAGTCTAATGCTGAATCCCGCGATTGAATTCAATATAGTGAATTTTAAGGAAATTTATTTAATTTAATCATGTTTTTAGTGTCTCAAATTTGAAGTTATGTCTTTTAGTCTTCAATCAAGTTTTTAATCTCCCATATTCGCCAAATATTTTTTTAGACTCTCTAAATTGATTTTTTTAGGATTTTGATGTATAATTTGTGATAGTATTTTTTTACTGTAAAAAGAATTACATTTTTTTATTGAATTTAAGGGACTAAAAAAAATAAATTATCATTTAAAGGATAAAAAATATATTTAAACCATTTAAATTTAAGCAATGGTTCCAAATTTGCGGCGTGATCATTCAAGAAATATGAGAGAGGAAACAAATGAGTTGTAAATTGTATATAATTGCCTTCTCGAGTCTTCGAAATTCCAAATTTCTTACCAAATAATATTTTCCAGCTTAAATTAAAATGGCATTATTATATTTGTCAAATTCAGAAATAACGTTCATATATATAATTTATTTCTTTTTCTTTTTCTTTATATCATTATTTTGTTTCGTTTAATTAGTTGTTTCCTGAAAAAATTCATAAAACATTTTACCATACTGAGATGATAATATTCAATTCGCTATATCATTATAAAACTTTTATAATCTTTTTTTTCATGACACGATGGTTGCGACTTGCATCTATTGAAAATATTACATGTAAGGAATAATATATCAATATAATAAGCATGCATGATTGAGTGATATATAATATTTTATGTTGTTTAGTCTTTGGTGATTTCTAATATTCAAATAATTCCATTTGTAAATAGTTTAGTAATTAATTTAGCAGAAGCCTGGTATAAAACGACAGACATGCTCATTCTCAATTGATAATAATGAAGTTAGATCCGAATATGTAGGCTCACACACTCTAATGTAGCTTGACGTATTAGAATTGAAAACTGTTAAAATCAAGAAAAAGGACACAATAGGACTGTTGAGCGTTGACCTCATGAGGCTAACGTGTTCAAGTTGTAGTGAACATTTCCCTTATAGACCTTCACACACAAATTGTTGTTGGCTACTAATTTAAAAAGTTGCTAACACGGTGTATATGCTTGTTTTATTTGACCTTTGACTGTATACTAAGAAAAAAAAAGCTTTGATAAAATACACTTTATAATCGAGTTATATAATATGTGATATTATAAGAAAAAGGAAAAAAAATGAAATGAAAAAAAATGAAATGCATGTTTAACATTTTCCATAAGAAAACTAGACCGGATCGGTAATCGTATGTTGGATTTGTCCCACTTGTGAAAGTCAAGAATTGGTAATTTTTTATTTTAAAAAAATATAGTAAATTGGTGACTAATATTTTTTTTATCTTATCACTTAATTATAAAATGCATTTTACATCGGTTATGAATGATTAAGTGTGTTGGAGGCGAAATGTTAAACCTTTCTACATCGGCTAATGAAGAACCAATGTAGAATGATGACGACAGACCAAAAAATATCACCTATTTTTCGCATACACTCATTTGGGTTGAACCATGGCAAAACCTTTTTATGATTATGCCTTGATTGGTTGACTACAAAACTGGTGATGGAAGCCGAGATGAAGCTAGGTCAACTTGGGGATAGTGAGGTGAGTTCACTTTTTCAACGTGACTGAATAAGGTTTGCCTCTAATGCTAGCTGAAGTACATGACACGTTTGGCATTTATTGTATTTATGAAATGGGATGAGTTCCCTAACACGGATGCCAAAGTCTTTCAGAGGTAATGTTAGTCTATTTGAAATTAAGAAGAATACTACTTCAATTTACTCTAGTTGACGAAGTAGGTTCCCCTGTATCTAGATATATTTTAGTATCTTTGTTTCTTGGGTTATCGTGTTGTCATCGATCAACATTAAGCAATTTGAGCTAATTCTTGAAATTAAACCAACATGTTTGTATGAATAGATAGAGCCTTAAGACCACCTTGAATCAATTATCAACATAAATATGGTGAAAATCCTTCACTGAAATACACATATATACTTGAAATATCTTTGTACGAGTAATTGATGATACAATTATCAAAATGCATGGCCTGACCTGATTAGCCCAATGCATGGCTTGGGTTAGCTAGGGATGAAAATTCAATACGATAAATTTATTATGGTCTGTCTAGGTTCGACTTGGATTTAATTTATTGGCCTAAAGGGGGCAGAACCGACCTATGGTCTAGATTTGTCTTTTTATTGTTTAATTTTTATAATTGATAAAACCATAGAAATTAATATTATATATGTTATTAATGTTCATTTTAAGTTTAAAATTCTATACATATGAAGTATTGTTTTTAATTTTCTATCACTTATTTATTGTTACAGATGATAACCTTTATTTTATTTGTATTTCTATATATATATATATATATATTGTTAATGTTCATGACATTATTATTATTATTATTATTTTAATTTATAACTATTAATTTATTCTAATGATTTTTAAATTTTAATATTTAAAAAAATAATTGGCCCTTGTGGCCCATAGACCAGCCTGTTTAGTCTGCAACCTGATAAGCACTAGGACTGAGCTAGGCTAAAGTATTTCAATTCAATATTAAATTGGTACTTGAAAATTGATTCCAAGGAAAGATGATAAAGTTGAGTCGTTGACTGTGAGAAATGCTAGACTTGCATAACCTACCATTGTCAAGAACCACGTGATTGGTCGAAAGTGAGGAAGTTTCCTTTCTCATGGCCACAACTTTTGATTTGATCTAAATCACGTTCCATGCATGCATGGATGGCCACACAGTTATGCACGTGTGAGGAATGAAAAGTGTTCTCTTTACCAACTCAAAAGCCTGTGTTTGTAATAGACTTTTACCATAGGATGGGAAGTTAGTTATTTGTAGCCAATAAAATATGTCACAGCTCGAAAATGTCGATACGAACATAAAGAGAAGTGGATATAAAATGAACATGCACACCTTTTTATTCACTTTATAATGATATCTTTGTGATGAATAAATGATACACACATCTTTTTATTCACGTTATAATGATATGTAGTTATGCACATTCAATATATATGATCGAACGGGATAGGGATTTCAGAACTTGAATTTCATATAGACCATGGCTAATTTTATGAACATTTTAGTTTTCGGTGACTTTAAGAACCTTTTATTTACGAATTACAATGCAGGTTAAGACTTATGAGGCTAGGTTATTTAGTGAGCTCAGGAATATAAAAAATAGTATAATAATGTTAAGGGATAGACATCGATGCTTATGTATTTACCAAAAACAACAGTATATCATGGTCTTCCATATAAAGTATAAAAACATTATTATATAGAAAAATTAGTATATATATATCCATAAAGAAGCTTAAGAAAACTTAATATATGCTTAGCCGTAAGTTCCAATGTATCAATCGTAGTGATGCCAATCAATAAACAATCATATCCCAATTGGGACCTGTCTCCTGCCTACAATTCATTCGTGGAAGCAAAACAAAACAGAAATCCTATCATTTAAAAAACAGAGTTTCAGAAAATAAGTTTGATTAAATAATTCTTACGTTAAATTACTTGTACAGAATAGATTTAAATTATCAAATTAATAAAACAAATATGTACTGCAGAGGAACAAAGCCCGTGATTCCCGACTATATGGGGAAAACAATTCATATTATCTGTTATATTTTTTGATAGCCACGTGATCTGGACCATTAGATAGTTTTGCATGTTTTGGTGAGTTTGGGTGTGCATAGCCAGCACAGAGTCACAATGACACAGATATGCATATATACATTTTGGATGATCAATAAAATCACCAACCTATTATCACACGCACAGACATACACGTGCATCAATTAAAACCACCGTCTTTGGTTCTTTACTGCAGTCTATTAATTAATTCATTCATTTCATTGTTTTTTTTATTGCAATTGCTAGCTGGTAATTAATATGTAACATATGAATTTAGTTATGATAGTTCTACTTCTTTTACAATATATTTTCACCAATATTTTTAGTTATTACATATAAAGCAATACTTAATATATTTTTTATATTTATAAGATATTAAGTATGTTTTATTTTTATTGAATACTTATTTTATAAATTATTAAGAGAATTAAAAAAGATACACTAGTACTTTAGGAAGATATATAATTTTTTAAAGGGAGGAAGTATATAATTACTCTTACAATTATTATTGATGCAAAACATTAATTTTAAAAAATAAATACAAATTTGAACTTTTGATAATGGGATAACTACTAATTAAGGAAAATAAGTAGATTATATCTTATTTTTAAATCATGAGATAACTAATTAAAAAATATTTGTATTTTATTAGCCTGTCCAATGTACAAAACAACTTCTTTGGACATACGTATTTCGGTGCAAATGAAGTTTTGACTAAAAATTAAAGAGGATTTTTTTAAAATTATCATTTATTATTCTAATACGTGTATAAGTCAGTGAACTAATTCTAGCACTTTGGAAAGTATAAACATGTAAACAAAGACTCAACAAAAAAAAAAAGTAAAGAAACAACTCACCGTCCCAACATGTTGATCTGAGTCACATTATTTAAACAAAATTTTATATTTAAGTTTTATAAATAAAAAAATAATTATAAAAAAAATTTCACTAAAGTCAACTAAATTCTCTAATGAAAATAATCATTAATAAAATCAATAAATATTTGGTAATAATGTTATAGAAACAAAAATATAAAATAAATTACAGTCATGCTATCTAATTAAAAAAATAAAATTATGTGAATAGATAAAAATGACAAGTTATTCTAATTAGAAAAATATTAGCTAGAAATATTTGTTGACATTTTTAAACACAATCTTAATTATTATATAAATTTAGTGAGTCATACTAATAGAGTCTAATTAGTGCTACTCTCTTTTTAATATAAAATGTTCTTGACAGAGTACATAAAACTTAAATCCAAGAATCAAACCCATGTTTCTAATTTCCTGAAAACAAAATATTTGTGTGTATGTCAGACATAGGTCCACAGGCATATAATACTAAAATATCAACGGTGTTCATTTTTATTACAATTATACTCTATTAATTGTCACACAAAAAAAAAGGTTTCCTTATTCAAGTGGGAACAAAAAAAATATTGTATTCACATTGAAACTTAAACATATTCCTTGCATTGATGTCCATGCAGATTTAAAAACATATATACATCAACATGGTCACGATATGAAATTAAACCATATAATCGTTTACTCGTCTCACACAGGCATTGACTGGAGAGAGAGAAAGAGACGGGAGGAGAGAGAAAGCTAGTTAGCTAAACATGGAGCTCTAAATTACATTTGAAGATCGCTGTAGGGTTTTTAGCCTTATCGCATCACATATCTAGAGGTGTACGACTTGTCATCGATTGTGCAACGTTCGTGTTTCTAGGATCAATATTTAACTTATTTTTATTTTCTTGTCCAATTATGGAAGAGGATGAGCAATAGGAAAAGAAGCATATGAAAAGATTTCTCAAAATCCTCACTCCCCAATTATTCCTTTCTTCAATTAGTGAATTTTATTTCACTAATTGACCTTTAATTTATCCACACAACACTGTTTATATTTTCTTTTGTCTTGCTCCAAAATTTCAAGAAAACAGTAGCATAAAGTTGAAAAATTAAGGTACACAAGAAGATGGGAGAAAGCAGTGGCTCACAATGTTCCAAGACAAGTCCTTCTAACATTGATGAAGATGACGAGGGTGAAAGTGAGGCCAATGAAGATCAAAGTAAGCAAAACAACAACGGAGGAAGCTCAAGTAACAGCACAGTGGAAGAGAATGAGAAGAAGATAAGGCCTTATGTTAGATCCAAGATGCCAAGGCTTCGGTGGACACCTGATCTTCATCTTCGCTTTATTCATGCGGTTCAACGACTTGGAGGACAAGAGAGTTAGTTCCTTAATTTTTTTTATTTGTTTTACTTTTCAATTTTTCATATTAATTTGTCATTAATTCCTGCAAGGTTGGTCCAGAAAAATTTCATGTTTTAGTGCTTCTTTTTTTTTGTTGGTAATATTGTTTTTTTTTGGGTGTAGGAGCAACACCAAAATTGGTTCTTCAATTGATGAACATCAAAAGTTTAAGTATTGCCCATGTCAAGAGTCATTTACAGGTAATTATTAGATAATTATTACCCAGACGTGACTCTCTTTTTTATTGTTTTTAATTTTATTTTTGCAAAAAAATTATGATTTACCTAGTCTTGCCCAGCATGGTTTATTTCTTTTCTTTCCCGTTTCTTTTTGCTAGATGTTTAGGAGCAAAAAGGTGGATGACCGAAATCAAGGTACGAGATGTTCTTCATTATAAACTTTTCAATATCAATTATTGCTGATTAGGGTTTCTGATTACAAATCCCTAATGAAAACAACTTGATTATATATGACAGTATTTGCGGATCATAACAGTCTTGTTGAAACCGGAGACAAAAATATTTATAATCTTAGCCAACTTTCAATGCTCCAAGGGTATAATCCGAGTCAAAGTTCATCCTTCAGCTACACAAACAATTATCCAAGGTTTGCTTCAAATTCTCTCAAAAACAATAATTATAGTTGAGATATAGTAATTACTTGTTTTTATTTCAAAGCTCTTTCAAGAATTAAGCTAATTAAAAAACAATAACAATTTCTTTAAAATAAAAAAAATTAAACCATATGTGTTCATTTTCATCCATTTAAATGTTTCTTTCTTCTCTCACAGTTATGGATTCGGGGATGCTTCTTTTGGTGTCTACGAGAAACTGCTACAAAGACCTTTCGATTGGTCTAATGCAATTTCTTCTCGGGAAGGTTCATCCATTTTTGGTGAACAAAGCAAAATCCGTGAACCGAAAGATGAGTTTCTCTCATTTGGTGCTCATGATCACTCTCTAAGCACACCCACAAGATTAAGCCACGTTGATCACACGCCACCAATCAATATTATGCAACAAATAGCACAAAATCTCATGCCTATAAACCCAACAACAAATCAACCAGAATTGAAGACACTGAAAAGGAAGGCTTCAGATCATACAACCCTTGATTTGGATCTGTCACTAAAACTAAACTCAAAGATTAATGATGCTGAAGAAGGAACATTAAATAACCATGAAGTTGATAGCACAAACCTATCACTCTCATTGTGCTCTCAATTATCCTCATCATCTAATCCTAGCAGCAGGTTGATCAAGGAAGCACAACAAGATCGATGTGATGAACAAGGGAAAATAATGGCCAGTACTCTAGATCTGACTATATGAATGAGACAAATTCTCAGTGAGATCTTGAGGTACTTGTCAGAAAACTATGCTTTTTTATATAACCAAATTCTTACATTTATCTGACTTAGTTATGTATGTTTCTTGTCTCTTTCTGTATGACTGTCAAATACATGAACTAGCTAGATGAATGAATCATGATTTTAAATTCCAGTGTTGCCTTAAATATTACTGTCATAAAAATGCCAAAAGAGAAAATTTAGTTACACAAGTTATAAAGAAAAAAGGAAAACAAATTAAAGTCTAGTACCCAAGATCAATAGGGATAGGTATTTTTAGGTATAATTTTGTGTGAAACTAAAAAACTTGTTTACTAGTTTGTGGCGTAGATCGAGTTAGATCCTTTATTATTATTAGGTAATATTTTGAAGTCTTATCCTCGATTATATATATATATATATATATATATATATATATATATATATATATATATATATATATATATATTATTTTCACTGAAATAAATACCATATGTTAACATATCTTCATCAGTATAACTTTTCTTAATAAAAAACGAACGGCTAATGTAAATAGTATAGGACTAAAGTAAAAATAAAATGATAGTATTACATCATAATGTTAGTTTATATTTTCACAAAAAAATTTATATTCATAATATTTGTACTAATTGCAATTAATTTTTGGAGAACTGCTATACTACTAGTGAAAGCAAACTCAAGGCTTCATCTTTCGTATATAACAGTTTTTATAGTATTTGTAATAAGTGTTTTTGTTGGGCAATCAAATCTGACTATATTTTTTTATGAAGACTGTATATATAGGTTAATGATGTCTAATAACTATGATTTTTTTATTTGGATGTACAAAAAAAAGGAAATAATTGAAAGAAAAGTTCAATATTTGAAAGAATAATTATGTTTTATTATAAAACTTTTTTTTATAAAGAATCCACCACAGAAAAACTAATATAAACAAAACAATTCAAAGAAGATAGCTGTTGTTAGAAGTGTTTTTTTTTCCAACTTCCATTCCACTCCAAAATATTTGTGTGGAAATAGGAATGAATAGAACATATATAATAAGATGCGGATTTGAGTTTTGGGTGATGAAATAAGTGTTTCTGTTATATAAAAATTTAAACTGTTAATATTTTCATTTATGATTATCAGCTTAACAAATTATTAGTTGTGACATGTGAATACTAAGGGGTCTATATTTTTGTTGTTTGAAAAATATATATAAGTTATTGTAAACTTATTATGTCTTTGATTTTTACCAATAAAAAAGTTTGATATGTGAAATTGACATTACAATTCGTGAAAAAAACAGGTTTAAATTTTGAGCTTAATTTAAAAAGGGTTATATATATATTGAATCTGAGTTTTATATATAAAGTTAATCTATTGAATTATATTGCATTACATGCATTGCATATAAGTGTTTTAATACAATAAAAAAAGGTCTTATCCCAAGGGAAAGTCTTTAATTTGATAATACGAGAAACAAAAGTCATGCATTATAATTATCATTCAATTATAAAGATATGTTTTTTTATAATAAATATTACAAAAATCTTTTTATAAAAAAATTACTGCAAAAATTATATCAATAATAATTTATAATTAATTGATAATGTGAAATTATTTCTATAATGTAAAAATTCTTCTTTTGATTTTAGTTCTTGTAAAATTTAATATATTTTGCTTTAGTACTTATTATAAAGTAATAATATTAATTGATAATATATAACAATGCGTTGGTAGTTTGATTATAAAATAATAATATTAATTGATCATGATATAACAACAGGCTGGTAGTTTGACGACTCGTCATGTCATTCGATAATTATGTGTAATTATTTTTAATAAATTATATTTTTTAAGTTCATACTACCGATTAAAAATTGATGACGTTAAACTAGTTCATAGAAGATATAAAAACATTGTTCACTAAATTATTTTTACACACGACTACTCCTTAATGAAATTGAATATATTTTAATTTATCAATATGTTGTAATACTTGCCAATTCGTAGATATGCTTGGATGGAGTGAATGATAATAAATGAATTATGTTTTATATATTTAATGTATTATAAGAATAAAATATAATATATACTAAATTAAGGGATATAATTTGAATTTCAGTTTGAGTCACATGAGTTGACACTTGGGTTTCTGAAATCTGAATACCTGTGAGTTAGAATAAAAATAAAATACTTCACTAAACAATCAAATTAAACAAAATATTTCGTTCTAGTTTGTTCACACATAAAACATTATTTTGTTGCATCGTAGAGGTGACCTTAGATGATATTTACACCTGTTTTGATAAAAATAAAATACTTCACTTAAAGATTTTTTCCGTTTTGGTATTCTTACCCCTATTTTCCTTAAGAGTACGTTTGGATAAAGAATTTTAACTGAGAAAAGTAATTTATCAGATAATTTGAATTTCTGTAATCTAGAATTCATTGTTTGGATGTTTTTTTTGAAGAAATTAAAATTTTGAAATTTTAAAACAAAATTTTGAACAACTAAAAATCTGGAATTTTAATTTCCTTCTAAAAGGTAAGAAATTGAAATTCTCTTCTTACCGTATTCTTCAAGAAACACCGTCTGAGATTGTGGAGCATCGTTCGGACCTAAGAACGTAGAGAAACACGTATAATTAGCACACCAATCATATTTTTCTTTTTTTCATTCATTTTTTTTCACCCTCATAATTTTAACTTTTTTTTTATCCAAACACAAAATTTTGAAAATAAAAGAATTTCAATTAAAGTATTTAAAATTTTTAGAATTTAAAATTTTTAGAATTTAAAATTTCTCAGAATTTTAAATTCCATCATCCAAACACACTCTAGATAATATTTATTTTCTTTTATCAGATGTTTTTACGAATGTCATCATAAAATTCTCCGATCAAAGAAAGTGATTATGTAAAATACTCTACTTTTTAAATTTAATTTAGTTCCTAACATTAGCTAAAGTTTGTGATATGCGCTGGTAAGAGAGGGAGGGGAGAAGATGAGAGTAACGCGAGGAAGAAAGCGTGGTTTCCTTGATTCGAGGCCAACGATCCTCCTTCTAAACTAAGTTCTCAATGAGTGTTTTCTTGCTTTATTCGATATCGGGGTCAAGCTTTTATACATGGAGTCTTACACAAGTTGCAGGAATGCAACAGACTCAACGGTTTCTTAACTGACGTAACCAACTACTCAGTGGCTTAACTAACTGCCCCTAGGTTCATACAAAGTGTGACCTAACTATACATGCATGCAATCACGTGCCTATACGTACTCCTCCAGGTGCCTTGGTCTCGTGATACTCCTTCGTGGTCGTGGCTCGTGTGTTGCAGGAGGTGGAGCTTCGTTCATGTTGCTGCTGCTAACATCATCCGCCCCTGGGAAAACCACCTTGTGCTCAAGATGGTGGGCATTGCAAACATCTGTCCATTTCTCCCATGTCGAGTCCTCTGGGGCCAACCCCATCCACTGCACTAGTACCATTCGTGTGGGTGGTTGAGTTGAGGGGTCAAAGCCCGAGTCAAGGATGGCGATGGGTTCGAGTAGTGGATGGTGGTCACGCGCATCTGGTGGAAGAGGGGTGTGGTGTAGGTCTAAGGGACCATGATGCGGGCGGAGCAGAGAACAGTGAAACACCGAATGTATTTTGGATCCCTCAGGTAGCTGCAAGCGGTACGCGACGTTGCCGATATGCTCCAGAACTCGAAAGGGGCCAAAGTAGTGTTTAGCTAATTTAGTTAAGGGCTGGTGGCGAAGCGAAGATTGTCTGTGAGGTCTGAGTTTAACGTACACCAGTTGGTCGACCTCATAGGCGACGTCGCGACGTTTCTGGTCCGCGAAGTGCTTCATGGCCTCCTGGGCTTTGAGAAGTTTTCGTCGAAGGGCCGTATGAATCTCTTCTCTCGTGCTAAGTTCTGCATCAACCGCGTCATTGCGAGAGGATCCTTGTAGGTAGTTGGACAGAGGGGGAAGAGGCTTGTCGTAGATGACCTCGTAGGGAGTCATACCGGTGCCCGTGTGCTGCGAAGTGTTATACAACCATTCTACTAACGTGAGGAATCAAAACCACGTTGCAGGTTGGTGGTGGACGAAGGAGCGCAAGTACTGCTCGAGGGTACGATTCATCACCTCTGTCTGACCATCCGTTTGAGGATGGTAGGCAGTGCTCATTCGCAGCGTCATCCCACTCATCTTGAAGAGCTCCCTCCAAAAGGAACTGATGAAGATAGGGTCTCGATCAAAAATGATGCTGCGTAGGAAGCCATGGAGTTTACACACGGTGTCCATGAAAAGAGTAGCTACCTTGAAGGCCGTAAAATGAGTATGTAGATCACCGAAGTGGACGCCCTTAGAGAAGCGGTCCACTACGACCATAACCGTCGTGAAGCCATGTGAGGTGGGGAGGTGCGTGACGAAGTCCATGGAGAGATCCTCCCAAACTCCGGTGGGTATCAGAATAGGTTGCAATAGGCCAACATTCTTACGCGTGAGGTGTTTGATTTGTTGACACACTGTGCAGTTTCGAATGGATGTCTTAATATCTTGAAGCATGTTTCGCCATTGGAAGTTAGATTGAAGGCGATGCAAGGTTTTTTTAACTCCGAAGTAGGATAGAGAGTCTGCAACAATATTCGAAGACCCCGCTTTATACTGGATATCATAGTCATATCCAAGTAACTTTGCTAGGTAAAACTGTTGCTCCGGCGACTATACAATCTGAGACATGAGCTCCCGAAGGCTCCGGTGATCAGTGAATATGGTGAATTTATGGCCAAGTAGGTACTGTCGCCATTTTCGGACGGCGGCGACAATGGCATGCAATTCACGAACATATGCTGATGCGTGTTGAAGGCGCTAGCAGAACAGTTTGCTGAAATAAGCTACGGGGCGACCTTGTTGCTGAAGGACAACACCCATGGCCGTGCTTGACATGTCTGTTTCGAGCGTGAAGGGAATCAAAAAATCTGGAAGGGACAGTGTCGGGGCAGCAGTCATAACGACCTTTAGTAGATCAAAAGCTTCTTGAGACTCCGAGGTCCACTAAAACTCATTTTTACAAAGAAGTTTTGTTAATGGTGTTGCCATGGTGGCGTATCCTCGTATGAACTTCCGGTAGAACCCCGTAAGGCCGAGGAAGGCATGGAGATCTTTCGGAGATCGTGGCATAGCCCACTCAACGATCGCCTGAATCTTAGTAGGGTTAGGTCTGACACCGCTGCCGGAGATGACGTGGCCCAGATAGTCAAGCTGGCGTTGACCAATTAGGCACTTGGATTGCTTCAGGTAGTAGCAAGCTTGTAGGAAAGAACTGAAAACGCATTCGAGATGATGAAGGTGATCGTTGAAGGTTGTGCTGTAGATCAGAATGTCGTCGAAGAAGACGACCGCAAACTTCCTCAAGAATGGGCGGAGCAAGGCGTTCATGGCTGCTTGGAACGTCGATGGTGCGTTGCAGAGCCCAAACGGCATCACCCGATACTCGTAGTGACCGTGGTGAGTGCGAAAGGATGTCTTCGGGATATCTTCTTCAACCACCAATATCTGGTGAAAACCTTGCCATAAATCTAGCTTGGAGAACCACGATGCCTTCCCTAACTCGTCGAGGAGTTCGTCTATCGTTGGCAGTGGGAATCTATCCCGAATGGTGATTGCATTCAACGCCCTATAGTCAATGCACATCCGCCATGTCCCATCTTTCTTCTTCACCAACAATATCGGGGAAGAGAAGGGGCTCCGACTGGGCCGGATGAGGTCGGAGTCAAGAAGGGTTGAGACCTGGCGTTCAATCTCCGTTTTCTGGAAATGAGGGTATCTATATGGCCGGACATTGACGGGGTTAGCTGAGGGGAGGATGTTGATGTGATGGTCATGTTGTCGGGAAGGGGGTAGGGCCGAGGGTTGCTGGAATAGAGCTTGGTATTTAAGTAAAAGCTTATTAATGGCGGGAATGGAATGGAAGGGATATGGGGGTGTCGCAGTTGCATCCATGGACAGAAGGGAAAGATGGAACAACCCTGAAGTAGAATTAGTGTAGATTATGCGTTTAATCTGGGTAGCTGAAGCTGGATCAGAATCTGCCTGAACGTCCGCGTGGAGGTTGATGGATTCGCCCAAGTATGAAAAATGCATCGTGAAGGAGGCGTAGTTGGTGATAACAGGCCCCAAAGTCCGAAGCCACTCTACGCCCAAGACGACCTCGGCTCCGCTCAGGGGTAGTACCCTTAGCGTCACTGTAAACATATGTCCTTGTATACAGAGCTGTGTATTGGCACATAGCTTATTGCACTCCATTACTGAACCATTACCTACCATCACTCTAAGAGGCATGGTGTCTTCAACGTCGAAGTTCATGAATTTAGCAACGCGAGGCTGAATGAAATTATGAGTGCTTCCACTATCTATTAGTATAGTAACGCGGGTTTTGTTGATGGTTCCATAAAGGTAGAAAGTGTCTGTAGCTGGAACTCCTGCCATGGCATGTAAACTAATATGGGGTTGAAGGATGGTGGGGTCAAAAGTTGGTTCCGGCACAGGTGAGGCAGTCTGAGGTTCGAGTGTGATGGCGTGAGATTGTTCATTGTGAGGTGGTTCTGAAGGTAGAGGTTCTTCAGAGTCAGCTATGAGGAACAAGACGCGTCCCCTACATCGATGAGATGAGCTCCACTGCTCATCACAATTATAACATAGGCCCTTTTCGCGCCTATAGGCCATGTCCTCTTGGGTCCTCTGAACGAAATGAGGTTTAGGCATGGGTGGTGGGTTACTGTTTATGTGAGGGAAGGATGGTGATGGAAGGGAAGATGAAGGTCGAGGGTAGTGTTTCTTACGGTCATTGATTTTATCTTCTTGCAGGCGGGCTAAGGAGGTAGCTTGGGGAAGCGATATAGGTTGGAAGGCTTGTACCTCTCGCCGGATTTCTGGACTTAGGCCGGAGATGAAGCAGCTTAATAAGACTGAGGGGGAGAGACCGGTAATACGGTTTGCTAACCTCTCGAATTCGGTGAGGTACTCCGTGACTGAGCTTCGTTGGACTAGCTTGAATAGCGTTCCTCGTGGATCATCGTAGAAAGAAGGAGCAAAACGAGCCTCGATTGCTTGGAGCAGTGCTGGCCATGACGTAATAAATCCATTTCGGAACATCCATTGAAACCAACTCAATGCTGGGCCGTCGAGGTAGAAGGACGCCACCATGATGCGTTCTTCTTTCGGGGTCCCTTGATACTCGAAAAATTGTGAGATTTTGAAGATCCAACCTAGTGGATCATAGCCGTCAAAACGAGGGACATCGAGCTTGACCGACGGTCTAGAGGGATAGGAAGGCTGTGTTACCGACGGCGAGGGAGTGGTGAGGTGCGAAAGACATTCGCACATGGCTTCAACCTTGTTGGCAAGGTCTGAGTGTCTCTCGGAGAGGGCGGCGATAGCTTCTTCCAGGCGGTCAATGGTGGTGCGGCGGGTGTCGTGTTCCACCATAGTAGCAGGTCGGACCAGTTGATATGCGCTGGTAAGAGAGGGAAGGGAGAAGATGAGAGTAACGCGAGGAAGAAAGCGTGGTTTCCTTGATTCGAGGCCAAGGATCCTCCTTCTAAACTAAGTTCTCAATGAGTATTTTTCTTGCTTTATTCAATATCGGGGTCAAGCTTTTATACATGGAGTCTTACACAAGTTGCAGGAATGCAACGGACTCAACGGTTTCTTAACTGCCGTAACCAACTACTCAATGGCTTAACTAACTGCCCCTAGGTTCATACAAAGTGTGACCTAACTATACATGCATGCAGTCACGTGCCTATACGTACTCCTCCAGGTGCCTTGGTCTCGTGACACTCCTTCGTGGTCGTGGCTCGTGTGTTGCAGGAGGTGGAGCTTCATTCATGTTGCTGCTGCTAACAGTTTGCTAATTAAGGATTATCATATCTACCAGCTTCACTCAGTGATGAATAATCATTCTAATTAGCTCCTTTAAAAAATCATTTTAATTAACATTTATTAAGTACTTACACTTGGAAACTATACTTTGGGCGGAAATTATGTGAGCGTTAGAGCTTACACCTGGTAGCATATTTTCGTTGTTGTTGATAAACATGGTAGGTTCATGGATGTGAAATATAGTTCGATTATTGATCGTGGGTCAGTGGGTTAATAGTTTAACTGGTGGATTAATAATTGATTTGATATACATTAAAAATTTAAAATTATATATGTATCTATTATATATAAGTATATAGTTAATATTATTTGAGCAAGAAAAATTTATTTATACTCTAAAATCTAAAATAAAAATTGATACTAATGAGATATCAAAATTATATCGTAGAGGTGACCTATTTTTATTTTGTAAAACTGATCAGGTAGAACCGATCCAATTAAAATTCGGTGACCTAACTAGTCAGATTTAACCGGATCACCCCGAATAAATTGCATGATCAATCCAATAATAAAACCGGTCCAATTAGATTACCGGATCTTGATTCAATCAGTCTAACCGATCGGACCGAACAGTGTTTCACAATTATGGACATGATATCTTAAATTAATTTTACAGATGTTGTAAATTTCTCGTAATATAAAAATGTGAAATTCAGTAACATGGGAAACCGATTGCAAGGTACATCTCTTATGTTATTTAGTGAGATTGTTAATTTGTGTGCTAGTCCCTTTCGCTCCTATATTTACTTCCTCTCTACCGTGATAATCGCTGTGCAAAGAGAAAAATAAGTCTTAAAATAATTATTAATTTAATTTTTAACATAATATTAATTAAATTTTTTCCTAATAATATTATTTATAATATTAATGACAAACAAAAAAAATTAAAAATAAATTAATGATAATTAGGTTCATTTTGTAAAATTGTTATATTCTTTCATACATTAATTAATTAATAATTATTCATAAATTCATAAATTAATTTTTATCAAATATATACTATTAATATTTAATAAATAAATAATTATTAGTCAAATTAAAATATAATTATTAATTAATATTAACTAATAATAAATAAATATTTAATAATTAATTAATTAATTTCACCGTAAATGATAAGAATCACACAAGGCCGAACTTAGATAATCCTAAAGATTAATCTAATGGTGTAAGACCCTTTTATATTTATATGTGGATAAATAATTTATTTAATAGGATATCTCGTATTGGACTATTTCTGTCTATAAAATTATCTTAGACCAATAATAATCACATACCACAAATGAATAAATCTCCTATTGGTATCCTCGGTTATCTCTTAAAAAAAACTGGACTTGGATTATTTGATAGCTGCATAACAATAGCATTTTTTCATCTTATTTCAAAAGAAGATTGTATCATAATCCAAAGGAAGACTCGTCGCATAGCAATATATCATTGTTTCATCTTATTTATAATGTCTTTTTTCTTCATCCAAATTTCCTCCAGAGAATGGTTGCCTAAACCAAGCTGTTCCTCAACCTCTGTATCTCTTCCATCAGAGCGCAATTCACAGCTGAAAAATAAAAATGAAAATAAAGTAGTTATATAAATAAATATTTATTAAATTACCATCCATATGTATATATAATAGTTTAAAATCTTCATACATTAATTAATTATATATGTATTATTATTGGCTTAATTTCCATATATGGCCGGTTAAAGATTTTTACATGATTAGCCATTCAAAAATTATCTTAACTATAGGTTTTAAAATAGTTATAAAAGTCAGCTATTATATCATACTTGATGATATGTAAAAGGAAGAAAAAGAGAGTAGTGAAATGTAACAAAAAAAAGTTCATACATGATCAACTTTAATTGAATAACGGTGTAAAAAATGTTTATTGTGATTATATCTTAATTAAATACTATAATTAATGCTATACACTCTTCTATTTACCTTCCTTTTCAGCAACCAAATTACTAGCAATGTCGTATTGTGCTCTCATCATTTCATTCTCTTCAACTAGTTTGTCGCGGATAGTTTGCCAGAAATGCAGCTGAGATTGATTCATTGAAACTTCCGCCTAGTCCAATAAATAACTCACACATGTAAAACATATTTGTATATTAAATTCATGTTTAAATAAATATCTCTGAACTAATTATAAGAGAAGAAATTACAAAAGGAAAATAATGAATACTTATAAATTTAATTAACTTTTATAAAGTTATTTCATTCAATTTCTAAATAAAAAATATGTAGAAACGGAATTTCGTAAGAATTAAACACATATTATCTAATTTACACCATCAATTAAGTTAGACTCTGTTTATTAATTGATGTGTATAAGTTAATATTAATTTATGAGAAAATTAATTTATTTTAAGTAACTTTGTATAATTTTCTTCTATTATGTTTATTTTAATAGAGTCAACAAGGAATAATTTCAAAATGACAAGTAGGCTAGGTTATAACTTTTAAAAACCTCAACGCTTAAGAGAGCAGCTACTCACTTCAAGGGACTCAGCTAGGTTTTTCAGATTTTGTAACCTGGCTTGCTTTCGGAGTCGATATTTCGCAGAATACACCCTGTTTGCCTGCATTCTATACAAAGTATGATTTTATTCAATCTACCATCCATAAGAACCAACCCCACACACACACACATATATAGTTTTTAAAAGGTATAAATTTAATAAGAGGACTGATACTTGCTAGGCGGATATATATTTATTAGACATGATAAATATTTATTTTATATAATTAAATTCTGTAATAAATAAATAATTTTGAATAATAAATTATGTATAATTAAAATTTATAATAAATAAATTTTTTTTACAACAACTATAAAGTTTTATCCTACTAGGATGGTGAGGTGGGCTACATGGATTTTTAGACATATAAATTATATTTTAGATTTATGATAAATAATACAAAATTATTTTTGACTATCAATAATTTTTTTAAATATATTAATATTCAATTTAAAAAAAGATGAAAAAAATATTGAGATAGATTTGAGATTAAGAAAAATCTCGAACAACACTCTTATTGAAAGAAAACAAATTGTGAAAAGCTTCTTGTTGAAGAATACATCTTAAATAATGATTAAATTACTCATTTGGTCCATATAATTTCATAATTCTTACCTTTTTTGTTCTTATAGTTTGAAAGTTATTTTTTAGTCCCTATAATTTAGATTTTAATTCTCTTTTCGTCCCTATAGTTTTAAAAATGGTTTTTTTAGTCCTAATAATTTGTATTTTAATTATCTTTTAGTCCCTATTGTTTGAAAGTGATTTTTTTAGTCCCTATATTTTATATTTTAATTTCATTTTAGTCTTTGCCATCAAAATATGAGTAATATTATCCATTATAATTAACTACAAAAATATTAGCAAGTAATTCATAACTAATTTATCGTAAGATAATTTGTAATAAAAAATAATTAATAAATTATAACTAATTTGTAACTAATTATTTTAACATTTTTTTTATAGTAAAGACTAAAAGGTAATTAAAATATAAATTATAGGGACTAAAAATATTACTTTCAAACTATAGGAACTAAAAAAGAATTAAAATATAAATTATAACGACTAAAAAATACACTTTTAAACTATAGGAATTAAAAGAGAATTAAATTACAAATTATAGGAATTAAAAACACCACATTCAAAGTATAGAGACTAAAAATCATGAAACTATAACGACCAAATGAGTAATTTAACCTAAAATAATTTTATTCAATATAGCTATTCAAATTTCTATAAAGAGAAGATCAAAAAATATTTACCGTTTCAATTGAGCCTCTGTTTTAGGGTTTGTGGCTTGGGCCAAATCCTCGACTTTGTTTGGAGAATTTGGATGCTGGAGAACTTGTTCATCCCCATGAAACACCAAAGAAGGGTTCTCATCTGTTTTCATCACATTTCTTGCCTGAAATAGAATTTCATGGCCTTCAGAGACATTGGGCTTATTTTTATTGCTAGTTGGGGCCTTAGGAGGCAATTGAAGAGCAGCAAATTGCTTGTCATTGGTCAGTAAGTTTGTGAAGGTTTGGTTGGCCATAATGTTGGAGGAAATGCTCTTGTATTGGACATAGAAAATGCAATTTAACACAAATGTCAAACACAATTCAATAACTTATCACAAACAATTAGATTACTTAAAAACAATAAAATTAATAGATAAATTTAAATAGTAAAAGTTTTGAGAATGATATTCTCAAAACCTTTATCGATGAAGAGTTGCATACCTATGAAAGAGATTAGAGAGAAAGCTATGTGAGAGCTGGTAGTGAATTCATAAAGCTTGAGTACCCTTTTATACAGTGGTCAGTTAAGTGCTCGGCTGCACACTTGGATTGTCTCTAGTTGTTCTAACTTTGCAATAGAGATATTGACCATTTGATTTATATTTAATGGTTATAAAAGTTTGGAATATAAAAAGGAATATTTTTGTAATTTGTTAAAAAAGGTATATATTATGCTGGAGGGGTTGCACGACTGTAGAGGATTCCTACCCATGCTCAACTTGGTTACCGTGTTGAGTTCAATCAATTTATAGAAAATTTAGGCAAATATGCTAAAAGTTATATTTTAACAAAAAGATATTTTGTAATAAGAATAAATACACATCAAGTTCTATGTTAGTTAAGAAACAACAGTTCTTTTTTTAGCTTTCATCCTTCTAAAATGAGTAATTTAGAAGGGATTCTAACTTGATTGAAAAATAATATTTTTTTTCTTAAATTTCTAAAATAAAAGAGTAATTTATTTTAGAGAGAAAAGTAAGAAATATCAGCTCTATAATGGAAAATATAAAATTGATATTTCACAGACATAGATAACAAACATAAATTTATTAAAATCAACTTTCTTGATTTTCTAACCAATTAATGGTGGTAATGCTTTAAATACATTTTTTTTTTCTGAAATAAAATACTCAAGACTTCTAAATATCTCATTAGATAATCTTAAAGACATACACTCGTATTTACTCTGCGTTTACACAAATTAATATTTTTAGAGTTCGTTTAAGATCCAAATGAGTAATTATATAAATGAACATGCACAGCTTTACATAGCATATGTCCTGCTTATAGAATGAACATGTACATCTATCCTAAGTCGTTGGGTTTGGGAATATTTGTTCTTTTTTTATTCAATAGAATCAATTGTAGTTTTGTAATTTTCCAATTTTCAAGTATTTCTCTTTCTCTTTTTTAGTCTAAGATAGTATTTGACATAACTTATTTTGAATTTCACTTCTCCTTACAAATAGAAATTGAACTGAATACTCATGTTTTTTTTCTCGAAAAACTCTTAAAAATTAAATAGCTTAATTTTTATAAAGAAAAAGGAAAAAAGTATTTAATTTTGAAAAATTAGGTAATAGAACATTCAGTAGAAAAAAGAAACTTTCCTTCTCTCTCCAAAATACTCTCTCTCATTCTCTCTTTCATATGCTCTCCCCTTCTATCTCCTCATTTTCTTGTCTCTCATGGTTCACTCTCTACTTTCTCTAAGTCATTTTTAAGCTAAAAATAGAATAAAAATTACCAAAAGCTCTTATTTTGAATTTTAATTTTAAAGTAATTTTTAACTAAACACTAGTAAAAAAATATAGATTGATTGTTTTCAATCGCTAAAATATCATTTTAGTCTATTACCTTTTTACATTTCAAGTTTTAATTCTTTATGTTTTACAATTCTCATTTTAGTTTTTTAATGTCTGTAAAGTTATCCAAAATAACCATGCTGTCAATTTCACGTTAACACCATTAGTATTTTTTTATTTAAAATAACATATCAAAACAAAAGTGAATTTATTACAAGTAACAAAATTTAAATAAAAGCAATTCCAAAAATTAGTAAAGTGCAACAAAAGTGAAATTCCCTCTTTGAAAAAAAAGAAGCTAAATTCATTGTGTACACATCTTATAAGTTAAGGTGTTAAGAAAGAATTTTGTTCAATGATTCTGAACATCTTAACTTTCCTGTTCAAAGAGTAGATACAAAATGTTCAATCATTTAAATTTAAATCAAATTAAAAAAAGTAATACATGAATTCATAATAATTTAACAAAATTAATTAAGCTGGAAAAATATGATTTCTCCAAATAAATTAACAATGTTTATGTAGATGATATTGATGAGTGTATGTCTCTTGACAATATATTCACACTCATAGTTGTCAACTTGTTTATGACAACTGTAAATGAATACATAAAAACCATAAACAAAAGAAATAAAATAATGAAAATTAGAGGGAAAAAAGGAATGAGTGGTTGCCTACTAGGTTAAAAACTACTTACAAGTGACAAAATCAATTTAGACTTCTTCAACTATTATGAGTGCTTACTACACATTATTTCATACATATTCAAACATTCATGATGAAACAAATGCATGAGAATTATTTTATAGACTAATATATTTCATTAAGTAAATTATTTTAGAAATAAACACTTATATATCTATCACAAATTCTTTAATTTCTTCATCACACCATGCCAAAGGGAGCATAAGAATGTGACAACATTTTGCTAAAGGTTAATAATCATCAACTACCAATTTTTATTACAAAATTGAGTATGAATTATTCCAAGTCTCATAATTTCATTACATTTTTTCTTACTATTAATGATATGATTTTCCTTCGATAGCTCAACATTAATTTAGGCTAATGTCATTTGTGGGTCATTTCTACAAAGTGAAAGTGAAATGGATAAATAAATCCATACATATCAGTTAGCCCCTTTGGGATATAAATGTTATTGACATAATTGTAACATTTGAAAGATAAAATGTTTGTTAAGAGTTGAACACTTGGATTTTGTTTAGAACTTAAAATTCATTTAAAGAACACAAGTATTTATATAACAAAGATGCAAAGATTTAACCTTATCTCAGAACTTAAATGCATCATTCTAACATCCAAAAAGACTAATTCCTAATCAATAACATTCAACACCATATGAGGCATTAAAGGGTCCTCGATTTTCATTAACATTATATAGATGTGTAAGTAGATCAATTAGGGGTTGTGACATTGACCTTGGAATTAACTACTTAGAAACAAAATTTTTCTAAATAATTAAGCAAGTATGATTCAATTTTATAGATTATCAAATATATAATGTGAGAAATATCATAAAAGAAAGATGTTATTTTTCATTTCAAAGTTCATGGATGGTACAAAAATTTAGTATACTTTTAGGTATATTGTTCCTTTTTACATGTAATTTAACATGTAAACATGAATACCATATCCTCTCTCATGGCAGCCATCTATGTTAGCTTATACTTCATTGTGTTAGCACTCTAAAGTAGTTTTTTATGCCCACTCCCCATCCAACTCCTTAGACATAGCTATGGTGCTTCGGTCTCCCACTAGTAATGGGAAAAAAAATATTATTTTTGCTAACTAAAGGTTGGAATGTATATGCAAGAGATTTGAGAAAATGTTGGATATATATGCAAGAGATTTGAGAGAAAATAAAATTTGTTTATAGATTATAATAATCATAATATACATTATTAAAGAAAACTAACATTTTTATCAACCCTAAATTACTTATAATTCTTTTATTAATAAAATGAGTTTCTTTAGTTTATTTATCCCTTGACTATCTTTCGTATGCTCTATTTTGATTCTTATGAAAAGTAGGTGGGACAAAGGAGAAATAATAATAGACAAGTTAACTTGTGTCATTTCCTATCACTAGTTACACTCTTATTTCATATTTAATGATTATTGTTGTTCCATATCCTTTTTTAAAATTAAATAATAAAGCCCAATAATAAGTGTGTGTGAATGTTAGAACCAAAGACTAATTCCCAAAAAATCTCATGATTTTGATGATAACGAAGATATTAAAATTTGTTGAACTAATGAGTTTTGAATCCTTCTTATCATAGACGCCAAAACTTGTTTTAAATGAACTTGCATTCATAATGCTAAAAAGTGGACTCCATCCATAGCTTTTATAAATACATAGTGTCCAATGTTTAAGAAAACTCACTTTGATTTCTATACTCATTAAGTTTTATGCATCCAAAGAATACTTGACTTTTTTGAATCTCAAAGGGAGATATAAGTTGTTATAGACAAGAGTGACTTAGAGAATATTTGTTGTAACCAGAAGTTGCAACAAAAAATACTTATTATAATAAGTTTGTTTAGTGAAATCTTTTTTAGGTTGAAGGCGAACTAGACGTATCTTTGTTTAAGTGAACCAATATAAAAACAATTATTCTTATTTTCAGCTTTTGTTCTTGCCCTCATGTTTTTTTTTTTGGACAAAGCCATTTGCGAAATACGTTTATAAAATTGTGTTTGTGAAAGTCTTGCAAAAAAAAAATTCAAAATTAATATGCACACTATTCAATCCTCTTCTAGTGTGTTTCTTTTATTTCAATATATAATTTTGGGGCTTTATTATTTAAAATAATTATTAAGAGATACATGTTGAACAAATATATGTTTATTCATTAACTAGTATTTTAGCAAGCCAAATGTTCAAGATACACAACTATCTTATCTTACTAAAATTTGTAATGAATAAATACTTTTGAATATATGAATTCTATTACAAATAAAATTTATAATAAATAAGTATTTATATATATAAGTTATATTTTACATTTACAATAAAAAATTATATTATGTTACAATATGATTTTTAACTATTAATAAATTTTTTTTAAAAATATCAATATTCAATTTAGAAATGAAGATAAGAAGAATAGATTGAAAGATATTAGATTAAGAAAAATATTGAAAACACTCATTTTGAAGGAAAAAACTCATAAAAATTCTCTTATTCTAGAATAGATCTTAAAAAACAAATACTATTGTTTAATACAACTATTTTACTTTATATAGGAAAGACAAATGTTTCTTTACTATTTCATTTTAACCTCCAATTTAGAACTTGTGGCATGGAACAAATCCCCCACATTGTTTAGAGAATTTGGATGCCAAATAACCTATTCACCCCAAAGAAACTATATAGAATTTCTTTATAAGCTTAAGATTTATTGATTATTTGGGGCATAAGAGATGCCCTTTGTTGCCTTACATATACCATTTTCAAACTCCCTTTCACACATAACCAATATACATTTTTTAGAAATCTACTCGCTCATTACATTGATTGTCCTGCCCTAAATGTACTTAATCCACAACATAAAATTCCACTAAAACCCACTAAAAATGTGCATCTCACTTGTCCTCAACACTCACAAATAATATTTGTACAATTACACTAAGCTATAGATTATGCCTCCCTCATCAATGTAGCTATGCTCTTCACCAGATTTCATTTATAGGTACCTCTTCATTGTTTTATCACATGCACTCACATCTTGATATTTCCTCGACTCTGCATCTCACATAATCCACCTACACACACTTGCCCTTAATTCCTATAAGTTTACTTAATTAGTGTCCTCATCATTGACCTTGAAGAGGAATGAATCTTCAATTATTTGCCTCTTGTTAACAACTCTTCCATCATCCATGTGTAGTCCTTATATCATAGGTATTTATTGTTTTTCATATATATAGAGCACCCAAGTTGATCACCAGATGTTGCTAGTTGGAACCTCAAGATTCTCGAGTTTTCAACATATTTTTTACGTGGAAAAAATTTCATGATGTTTAATGACATTGAACTATTTTTTATTGCTAGTTGGAGCTATAGGAGACAATTGAAGAGTTACTTGTCATTGGTCAATAAGTTTTTGAATGTTTGGACACCAAAGTCTTTGACCAAATCCTCTTGTATTAGACACAAAAAATGCAATTTAGTACAATTGCCAAACATAATTCAATAACATTCCCCAAATAATTAAAATAAATATAAACATGAAAATTAATAGAGAAATTAAAATTGTAAAACATTATTCTTAAAAAAATTATTGAGAAAAGGTTGGATATATATGCAAGAGATTTGAGAGAAAGTTATGAGAGTTGGTGGTGAATTCATAAAGTTTGGGTGCCCTTTTATGTAATGTTTGGTTAGGTGCTCAATGATACTTGGATAATCTCTAGCGATTGGTCGTTTGATTTATGTTAAATGGTTATAAAAATTGGGAATATAATTTTTCTTATAACCAGTTATATAGAATATGTGTATTTTGTTAGAGGGGTTGCACAATTGTAAAAGATCCATACATAACATATAATGAATTTTTTTAATCTACAATTGTTATGTCATTGGCAAGCATATCTAACCACAAAAGTAGTCAAATAGTAAGTAAAATATTATTTCTTTGGAGACTTATGTAATACTTGACACTTAACACATAAATTACTATTCAAATGATTAATGTAAGTTATAGTTTTGAACAAAGTCAAATTAAAAGTTAAAAACATAAATCAATGGAAGAATTTTAAGAAAGCACTAGTTAAATCTCTTTTTGGGAATTTCATCAAACATTTGGTAGCTCAAGATGGTTTAACAAGTAAAATAAAAGATGTTGAGAATAGAATTCACCAAACTTCCCTCACAAAGATTATTCATTCATTATATACTTCAAATATTAACATCAAATGTCAAGTGTTAAGTCAAAAGACATCTATATCTTACATGAGTCATAAGTGCTAATTATTTTGATTAGATGCAAATAAATACAAAGTTTAAAAACATCGTCTTATGCAATATCAGACTATGTTTCATGATCTTGTGTCTAATATTTCAGACGGAAACAAATATAAGTAATAATCTGATACAACATTAAAGGTGAAATTTGAAACTTCATTTAATACTTTGTGTCCAAGATTTGTTTTATAGAAACTACCTCACAAGACTTTCTCCTAGGATTTGTCGCATCCTATGAAGAATAAATGAATTTTAAGTTCTGAAAGTTGTGAAACAACATCAAAAGATGTTCTCTATTGTGACAAACTTGCTGTAACTCAAAGGAAGTGATTTTTTGTTGATGAAATGTTCAACCATGAAAGCCAATCAGAGAGATTATCTTGCATGAAAAAGGAAGTGCATTTAATGGAAACATGAAATGCTCCAACGATCACAAGCTTTAGATACAAGCTCAAAGGAAAAGTATATCCGTTTAAAAACAACGAACACTTGAAGATGAAGACTTATACCAGAAGCTTTGAAGAAATGGGATACAAATCTACATGCTATCATTCTTATTCTTTTTTGTTAAAGTCTTTGTATGTTCTTTTAAAGTTTTCAAAAGCTCAAAAACATTTTGAACATCTTGAAAGAAAAGATCAAGTGCTTCGATTTCATATTCGTTTGTAAGACAATTAAGTTTTAATCAGTGAGAAAATCAAACAGCAAATCTTTTGATTTATATAGAGCCAACAACGATTTGGTAGAATAAAGAATATTGGGTTTGTTAAATCTTGGTCATAAGCTTTGTTGTAAGAGCTAGTAGTGATAGTATGAATACTTGTAACTTATTGAAGTTAGTGGAACATGGTTGTTAATCAAGAACTGGACGTAGTCTCAGTGGAAGAGATGAAGCAATATAAATCTCTATGTCTTATATTGTCTTTCTTTATTTTTTGTTCTATACTGACATATGATTTTAATTTGAAAATATATTCTATTGTTATGCAAAATCTATCTCTATCATCTGAATAATTTTTTGTGAAAATATGTTATCTATTTTTATCAAGTTACACTTTAGACGATAACTTCATTTTCCATGAAAATAGCTTTAAAATTTCAAAAATAACAATTAAATCACTCTTCTTATGATATTTTCCTTTGCTTCAAGAGTACACAATCTCTAATCCCTTAGATAGTAAGATCCTAAGTTTCTTAGTTAAACTTCAATCCCTTTAATAGTTTAATTGAGTAACTTGCACTAAGATTAGATGTAAAAACATGACTAATAAACAAAGTTCCATTCCTAGATACAAGTGTTTTACTTCAATTCAAGGTTTAAAAAGTATTTTCCAATCACAACAAAAAATAAGCAATGAAAGATCAACCAATAATATGCATTAAGTAAAGAAGTAAAACACTAACATTGAAGCATAAAGACGAATAAATAACTCAGAATAAATACATGAGAGATGGTTTGGTTACATTTAACATCAATAATGTAAAATTTATCTACTCATACACATGTGTAGGCCAAAAATCAAGGAAGAAATGAAGAAGGAAGATGAAGGTGTCATGAAAGAGCTTCTAGCCTCTAGGCAGAACTTTATGTATTATGTTTAGGGTCAAAAGTTTGATGACTAAAATGATGGGTGATGCATTGCATTTCATACCATCTTTAGGTAGCATTTTTGTTAGGATAAAGTTCATTGTTTTTGTGTTCTAGACTTAGTCTTAACATGTTTTCATTGCTTTTGTATCTTTTGTCGAACTTAATAAGTTGAGAAAATACTAGTAACAATCATGGTTGCACACAACTTAAGAATTTTTATCTCATAAGCATTCATATGGATTTGTGTAAGGTCAACCATCAGATGTTATGACACATCAATTTTGTAGTTTAAAAAAATAAAGTCTTAATCTAATTTCCATGAAATTCCTAGGAATGACATGTCATCCTCATATTCCTTACACGTAGATCCTCTTATTAGGTTCAGGCAACCTAAAGGTTCAATTTATGAGCTAAGGCTATGTGCAACTTGGGTGAAGGTTGGAAACTCATTGCATTGGAATTTGAAGTCCATATACATCTAGTATTGAGAGCCTCTAGATCGACACACTTGAAATTAGTTATATCCAAGGGCATAAAAGTTCTCCCCAAGAGACAAATTCAATTTTTATTTTCTCATCTCCCACTTATCCATGAGATTTAAGATGTCATCATTGGAAACTTAATTTATAAATTTTGAATTTAATTAAGGAAACCTCCTCACTAACCCATAATGCTTAGTAGTTTTTTTTTATTGGGATACCAACCTACCATAATTGGTGCGCAAGCTAGAGGTAATACCACCAATTTGTGGCTTCAAAGTTCCTCGTGATAGGTAGGGCAAACACTTTTAAGGGTTAATCAACATTGAAATTTAGTCTATGCTCAAATAATACCTCAAATGAAAGTTATTATCAAACTATTAGTTGGTCATAAACTGTGTGTTATTGGAGAAGAAATGTCATAGCCTATGATGATCCTATATTTGAAGTTCAAGTCAAATATATTCCAGCAGAGCAAAACGAAAGGGCCAACCTTTGGCTAAACTAGCCAACACTAAAGAAACTCGACTAACTTAAGACTCTGAGCAGAAAATACCATCAAACCCTAAGTGTTTCCACAAAAGAATGTATGTAAATATTGGTTAATGATAAATAATGGATGGCTAAAATCCTCCTGAATCTAATAGAGGACATCACACTTAAAGACTCATTGACAACTAAGAAGTTAAAAACACAAGCAGCTTGATATGTGGTAATTGTTGATGAATTATATCAAAGGGGGATTTTCACCCATTACTAAAGTTCCTTGCCAAAAAGCATTCTAAATGTGTGATTAGAGATATTCATGAGGGGATTGATGGAGTGCACTCAATAGCAAGATCTGAAATGACAAATATCACACTTGAATAGTGTGTTAAGAAATCTTAAAGTTTTTTCGAAAGATACAATACTTTTCAAATAATGTTTATCATAAACATGGAGAAAATGCTCTTGACTAGAGTGTTCAATTGTTAAAAACATATTTTCACAAAGAGAGTTTAAATAAAAACTCGTGTGTCCAAAGAAAAGATAGAAGCAACTAA
Organism: Glycine soja; assembly: GCF_004193775.1. Taxonomy (NCBI): domain Eukaryota; kingdom Viridiplantae; phylum Streptophyta; class Magnoliopsida; order Fabales; family Fabaceae; genus Glycine; species Glycine soja. The sequence continues at coordinate 7,273,851 of NC_041004.1, forward strand.
ATATAAATAAGTTGTAGTGAAAGTTAGAGTAAAAGTATAATGTTTATATTTGTTCACTCAACCTGAACTACTTTTAATTCTTTTTTACGAAACTGTAAAAGGTTTCACTAATCAAATTGATTACAAATAAATTTTTACTTTGTCACTCTTGCCTATAAGTATTTTCTATGTCACTTTTGGTTTACTTTTAATCTCGCAATGAGATTAAGAACAACCAAGTATTTTTTTTATTACTAAGTCACTTTTAGCTTTTGAAACAACAATTTGATTGAATACAAGATTTAACACTCTCAAAGAGAGGATATACAATTAAGTTCGAATACGAATGATAACTTTTCTATGCAAAGGATGAAGCTTTCTAAGTTTTGTATATTTGAGTGTCCAACACTTTTTCAACAGAGTCTCAACACTTGTAAAATGTGAATGAATTCTTGTTTGTTGATTTGTTGTTTGAGGTTGCTTTTATAGGCTTCAATAAATTATCCGTTGTGGAATCAACACCTTCCTCAAATATTTTTCTTATCACATCTTGTCTCTTTTGTCACATGGTAGTTTGTTGAGGAAAGAAAGAGAGAGGACAAATAGTATTTTTTTTTACTCTTTGTTCCACTACTTGTATGATTGATATTGTCGCTGATGACATTCTCTTTGTCTTGGCCTTTGTACACTTGAAATTCAAATGTCAGAGTAACCTCATAGTTATACATGAAGAGGGATAATACAAATGCAATATGAGCAAATAATCCTCAAGATGTTTCACGTGCAGACAAGACTGTTTTGACGTTAACTAACTAATTATAAATCATTGTGTAAGTTAGTTATGTTCTTTTGACGCGTAAAGACACTTAGTACATAAGCACTGATTTTCACAAACCATTGGATGCTTGTTAAAAGCAGCACATTGGATGTTGAATAATGTTGTTAATAAAATAAGTTTCATTAGCCTGTTAGACGATAACTTGTAAAAGCATAAGGATGAGGATTTTTACCATATGAGCTTATCTCAAGTATGTCCTATTTCACATCACATAAATCATTAGTCTATCAACAATATATATCTTTGTCATCAATAAAAATGAGTATTTTTGGATTATTCAGATATAACATATATGACTGTTTAGTCTAACAAGATCTACAACCTCTCGGGTATTGGATGCAGGATACTATTAGCCCACCTTGAGATCTGGTTTTGATGAGTACGTTAAAAGATGTACCAATGTTGGTTTTGATGAGTACGTTAAAAAAAGTACCGGTGTCAAATCCATGATAATCTAATACATTAGCTGATAGACGAGCTTCGTAGCATCAATTTGTCATGACCTTGTGCCATATGGGGAATGTATATCCTCAAACCCTTTTCATTGGCAAAATAGCAATGCAAGTTCCTAATAGCCGTTGTCATTGTCTTCACAATAAACAATATATTAACATAGACCGTATTGCTAGTGATCTCTATGCAACAATTTAGTGATGCATGCTCTAGGTGAGATTAACCATTGGTTGAAGGAATATGCAAACTCCTTATTTTTACCACTAATCAAAGACCAAGCCGTGCAATTTATTTTCTTCAGTAGATTTTGTGCCTCATTCTAAATTTATGCAAATGCATTCATTCCACAAGTACTAAATGTTCCACACCACTACTACCCACATCCTCATCCACTTTTCCTTTTTCTTTTTTTCCATGATAAAATGCATATGTTGATTAAAGTGTCTTTCATTAGAATTTGGGACAACCATGGATACCCCCAACCATTTGAGGAAGCTTTCCACACCTCTACTACCATTTGACAAGTGAAAAAGCAATGGTTTAGCGATTCTTCACACTTACCACAAAAGACACACATGATTTCCTTTTGACCTAATATGACATTTATAATCCTAAGGTTGTCCTTAGTGGGTATTTGTTGATGAACATCCTCCACACAAGAAAATTCTCTTTTGGTTGTATGTTCAACTTCCATATTTTTTGCATCAAAGTTATATCTTGTGTTCTCACTATATCGGAATGAAGAGCGTATGCCTATTTAACCATAAAGCACCCCATGACCTCCTCTTCACACCACCATCCATCACCACAATCTTTTACCAAATTAGTATTGGTTAAAAGTTGTAGTTCCTCTAATTGGGATTTCTCCCATTCAAACATGTTTTGTCTCCAACTAAGTGTCCACTCCCACTCCCCTTCCTTCCATTGACCCACATTCCCTAGAAGTTCATTTTGTTGATTGGAAATAATGAACAATCTAGGGAATTTACTAGCAAGTGTTTCTTCTCCCAACCAACTATCAAGCCAAAATTTTGCTTGATTCCCCTCTCCAATTTTCCACCTTATCTATCTATCAAACTACTCATTTGGACTTCCACCACCACATGACAATTTCAAATCTTTCCACCATAATGATGCATGACATATATCTCCCTCCCTCGATAGACCTCTCCAACCTCCATACTTAGACTTAAGGACTTCTACCCACAAAGAATCCCTGCCTCCAAACAAAGTCAACCTCCATTTGGCCATCAAAGCAACATTATACAACTTAACTTGTTTGATGCCAAGACCACCATGTTCATTCGGACAACATACTTTATCTCAACTAACCAAACAAATCTTCCTCTTTTCGTCATCCCCCTCCTCCCAAAGGAAGTTTCTTTGCATGGAAATAATTTTCTTGGCTACAATGTTAGGAAATTTAAACAAAGATAAGTAGAAAATAGGAAGAAACCGAATTTATCATGACAATTCTACCAGCAAAGGATAAAGATTTGTGTTTCCAAGGGACAAGCTCCTTTTTTGAATTTTTCTGATAGGTTTCCAAGTTTCCTCCCTCCTAGGATTGGCTCCTATTGGATACCCAAGTATGTTAAAGGCAAAGGGAGGAGACTAATTTAAAACTTTAGCAAATCTCACAACTTCACCTCTCTCCACTCCCAAAGCCTCAAAGCAACTTTTGTAAAAATTTACCTTCAAGCCAGAGACAAGTTCAAAACGCCTCTTCATGCTCTTTATGGTCAATGCATTCCTCAAGGTAGCTTTTCCCAAGAATAGGATGTCGTCCACATATTGGAGCAAATTAACCTTGACTTGTTTTTCCCTTATAAGATAGCTTGTGAACATATTTTTTGCCATAACCTCTTTCATCATGCCACTAAGTCCTTATATGGGCTTCCATTTGAAGGATCTAATGGATCATCTTGTCTTAGCCTCCGTTGAAGCTTGAATGCCTTAGGCGGGCTTCCATTGACAAGCCTCGATACCATGCTAGTGTTTAAGCAACTCCTTATCCACCTAAATCATTTTTCTTTAAAACCAAGCATTTGAAGCATGTTCATAAATATAGGACAATTCTTCTTCTTCCTTTTAGCTTCATCAATGACCTCATTAACCACCATCACACCATGCATGAGATTTCTACCATTAAGGAATGCTCCTTGTCTTTCATCAATAACACCATTAAGAACTTTTTCCAATCTATTTAGTAGGTCAAAAACATATCGGCCTAAGATATTGGAATAACACATTAATATGGATTAAAAGAATAACTTATCTCATAGTTAATAACTAAACCTTGATTAAGCTAATTAATATGGTAATAGGGAATGAGGCATATGGATATGGCCCATTAATTAAGGTATGTACAAATTGATGGGTTAGATTGTTGAGATAAAGCAACTATTCACTATCATTTATTATGTTCACTATGTAATTGATCTGACATCTAACTTAAGAATTGTTGTCTTTTGCAACTACTTCATCCTCTGAATATCAAGGAATCCATAGACACAAAAGGACATTATCCAAGCCGAAGGCGTCAGCAAGTAGGAAATGACCAATCTCCTCGTGTAGGTACACCCCAATCAAATTCTCATCAAGAAGGACGAACAAGGTGATATCTTTGGAGATTAATATGTGGCAAAATAACAAAATTACTTGAGTGCCCCTATGCAGATAAAGTTACTATTAAAGTTGCTTTAAATAAAAGTAAATCAAAATTAAATTTAAAACAAAACTAATCACACAATAAAATAAAATATCTAATAGAATTGTATTAAATTACATTTCTCTTAGAAATCAATCGAGTGTTGGAGCACCAACCCAGCAATTCAGTGAGAGTTGAATAGCTTGCAACTTCTATCCGAGTTGGAGACTGCAGTATCTACCATAAGATGATATACACCAGCTAAGCCTCCAATTTGGACCCTTCATTCTGTTGGAGGTTACTCCGAATTCTCTTCAAGTACATCAACATAGCAATTACCAGAAGAAAGACACTGAAAAGAAGAACAAAAACCAGCAACAAGATTTCGCCATGGCGCTCGAATTTCGGGTCGCTCAAGAAGCGTAGCTCATCATTGTGAGGATTGTTACTACTTGGTACTATAGAAGAAGCTGATGAGAAGGGTAACGGTTGAGTAGCCATGATGAAGCTTCTGATATATTGTTTTCTTTTTGCTTACGGGCAAGAGAATCAAGGGGTATAAGGTAAGGGTTTCAGCAACAATTGGAGTTTGAAGTGTTCAATTTTATTACGTAGCTGGGGGTGACTTGGCTGTATTATTGAAACTGACGAGGGAAAGAGAGGCTTGAAAATGTGCCAAAATGTTCGGAAGCAGCCAAATTAATGTCTCGGAAATTATATGGTTCCAAATTTATCGTGCATGTCCTTAATTATGTTTATGTGTGACGTTCATTAGGAATAATATTGGAGATAAGCATCTTCAATCGCCAATGATTCGTGTTTGATTTGGAACATGTGTCAGATATTTTTAGGGTAAGGTATTTCGTAGTGATTTAATGAAAATTCCTAGATGATTGGTGCTGTCACACAAGTTGGTCCTGCGCATTTGACATGTCCCATCGTGGGTTAAATCGATTGGGCCAAAAAAAATTTATCTTTATCTTTTTATTTTTCATATTTATCTTTCTTTATAAAAGTTTTAAAATTGCCCAGCTAGTTGGCTTCATCTCAAATTCATTGCCTATATATAATGTAATATTTTTCTTTTAAACAATTTTTTTGTTTATACTTATAAATTATAAAAGATCAAAGTTCACCGTCCAGCTGAAATTGAAAAATTATTATTCATACCAGTATCAAAATTTCGACATTGTCAGTTGTTTACTTCTATATATATATAAATAACAAAATTCACTTTTCATTTCTTAAAAATAAACAAAATTTTCTTCTTACAACATTTTTTTTTGTTTTATTTTTCTTCATTTAATGTTCATCTTTTATTCATTCATCATCAGATTTAAAGAGCAGTTAAAAAAATCGTTAGATATAAAGAAATGTTCACAAATCACAAGGAAAACATTTTTATTTGTGAAACTAATTTTTGAAATTTTTCAAAAACAAAATTTATTTCTATCTTAATAATTTTTTAATTAACCAAATTATCCCATAAATATCTTTATTATGTATTTTATATTGGGAAATGTATTTAAACTACAAATATTATTTTAGTACCTCGTACCAAGCCAGATGAGTTGTGTCGTTATACTGTATTTTTTGGCAATTTGTTTTAGGGAGAGAAAAAATACGACAGTACACAAGCAAGCGTAAGTTCTAGGGCCAACGAGTTTATTAAACAGGAGGGAAATGAGTTACTAAAACAAAGGTCAATTCTTAATAAATGCATTTAAAACAAAGGTCAATTCTTAATAATCTGTACTACGAAATTTGTATCTTCTTAGTTATAGTATTTGGATTTAATTATGTTTTTGTCCTCAGATTTTTTGTTTTTCTTTTTTATAAATTTCACTTTTGATCCTTAATTTTTTTTAGTATTTTTTATTTTTATATTTTTTATTAGCCATTATAATTCCTACTATCAAATAATAAGGTGAATTAATGATGTGACAATCAGATTACAAGGAAATGACTTGACATTCTTAGAGAGTTTAATAGAATAATTACATGTAATTATTTTAATAAATTATATTTTTAATCTTGTACTTGTTCAAGTCATATAATGACATCAACCTAATTATTAATAGATTAAAAATATAATTTAAAAATAACATGTAATAATTTTCATTACTTAAAAAATAACATTTCATGATAATTTTTTAAAAAAATTTAAGATGATTTTGAACAGTCTTTAATTCAACATTATGGAAAGTGATTAATTATTATGTTATCAATGTGATTATTGCATCATCAATTAACATTCTTGCTTGAAACATAAATTAAAAATCTCAACAAAAGAAAAATATAAAAACCAAAAATGTTAAAAAATTTGTTTAAAGACTAAAAGTAAAGTTTGAAAAAAATAATTAGAGAAAAAAATAATTAACCTAGTATTTGGAAAGAGACGGGAGATACTTTTTTCACCAATAAAATATTACGAGGATTACTAACAAGAATTATTCTAAAATACAATCTTCTATAATATTATTTTACTAATCCTTTTATTCCCTTTATATAATAAGTATTAAACGTATTTTATATTTTTAAGAAATTAAATATTTGCATTTTTTTATTTAATATGTTCTTTGTAACGTAGTAGGATACTTCTAGGAAGATTAATACAAGGATATAACATTATTCTTATTAATAATATATTCTTTAATATAGTTCTTCTAACACGTATTTATTATTGGTCAATTTTGTAAAAAAATTATACTCTTTTATTTATTTATTATTATTATTATTATTATTATTATTATTATTATTATTATTATTATTAAACAACCTAGGACGAAAATGATAATAGGACGGAAATAGAACATCTAAGAATTAGTCATTATAGCTATGGAATAAGAGATTCTTCAAACATTTTAAATTTAAAAAAAAAATTAAAGTATAAAAAAATTAAAAGTGTTAGTTTAAAAAGAGAAAATTATTTTTAGCTCCATCAACATACATCTTAATTACAAATTTATTTTAAAATTATTTCATATTTAAAATTCCTTGTACTGTCCAAAGCTTCGTAGACGAACACAGTGAGACATGTACTATTCGTGCCACCGGCAATTTACTAACACTTCTAACTTTCCAGTAGGGGTGGAAATTGGCCAGGTCAGGCTTTGAAAGGCATGAGCCTAGCTTACGATGAATCTTTGAAGCATGAGTCTGTCCTATAGCCTATCAAAAACTTTTATTTTGACTCGGTCTGACCTTTTTAAAAGTCTGGTCTGACCTTATAGCCTTTTTAAAAGTCTTCTTCACAATAAATATTTAATATTTTATGGAGTAGGAATGTAATACGAAAGTTAAAGAAAAAGGAAAGTCAATCAAAATAATGAGGAATATAAAAGGGCACATGACTCACATCTAAATTATAATTAAAGTCTTTGATTATAGGAATAGAAGTTATGGAGCAGTAATGTGTAATCAAAGTCTGATAGTTTAAAAAAAAATTAATTGTATCCAAAAAATAATATAAGAATATATATATATATATATATATATATATATATAGGTCGGTCTATTAGGCTTATAAGACTTTTTAATAAGCCTAAGCCTGGTCTATTTAATTTAATAGGCTTTTAATGTGTGTGTGTGTGTGTGTGTGTGTGTGTGTGTGTGGAGAATAGTGGTTAAGATAATTAAAGAAAGAAAAATGTTAATGGTGAATGTATGAATACATAGTTTTGATAATGCCAAAGAATAATCAAACAATGTTGCTTTCAAGATTAATTCAAGAAAAAGATAAGGCCTCAAACAATCTCATTGGTTGGTCAAGTTTTTGCCTCAAAACACATTGTTTTCAACATCTAAGGCTTTGGTAATCAATTACCAAGCAATGTAATCGATTACTAGAAGATAATTTTGAAAATAAATTTTTAAAAAGGATTTTGAATTTGAATTTTGAATCATGTAATCGATTACTAGATGTTTGTAATCGATTACTAGCAACGACACTTTAGAAAATACTTTGAAAAATCATGATCCTTCAAAATATAACTGTGTAATCGATTACCAGAAACCTATAATTGATTACCAGTGAAGAATTTCAGAAAAAACTTTTTGAAAAGACACATCTCTTCAAACCATTTTGAAAAGGCATGAAGGACCTATATATGTGTGTGTCTGACTTCGAAAAAAAAAAAGAAAGAGATTCTAGGAGAGCTTAATTGTCAAATGCTCTCTCAACAACTCTTGAACAAACACTTGCAAATCTATTGTGAATTCATCCAGAAACTTCAAATTGTATTAGAGAAATTCCTCTAAGAACTTCAATTTGTATCATTCACTCTAAAGAAGAGAAATCTTTCTGTTCATCTCTCAGAAAGTCAATTGTAATCAAGAGACTGATTGTCTTTTGAATTGTGAGAATTGTAATCAAGAGACGAATTGTCTCTTGGAGAATCTTTGAACACAAGGGTGAGGGATCCCAAGGTGTGTTCAAATTCTGTAAAGGATTTATAGAGATAGTGGAAAATCTCAAGTGAGTTGCTTGAGGACTGGACGTAAGCACGGAAAGTGACCGAACCAGTGTAAATCCAGTTTGCATTTCTCTTTTCCCTTATCTTATTTATTTTATTACAATCAATTTTATCTTTCACGTTTAAAGAACATTATTAAATTAATTGTTGCTTCTTCTTTTGCATTCTAAGCCTATCATTTTAAAAAGGGGGTTAAAAGTTTGTTATTTTGAAACTTAATTCACCCCCCTTCTTAAATTATTGAGGTCACTTGTCCAACATTAAGTATGAACTAAAAATATTGGTTAAGAAAATAAAAAAATATTTAATTCAGTTGCTCAAGAGTACGTTTTCTTATCATTTTTAAATGTTATTTTATATGATTTTCAATAAAAATTTCTTTCTTTTAATTTCTTAATTAACTAATAACTGATATTTTAAGATCACTAGTGGTAACCAAAAAAAATCCAAAGATCACTAGTCAACAACAACACCCTTGACTTAATTCCTGAAACTTATATAAATCAAATCATGACACTACTACAAAATTTACTTTTTAACATTGTTAGAATAACATCAGTTTTATAAAAAATTGATATAAACAAAAACGTGGTGATATAATTGTAAATAACGTGACTTCATTAACATCGGTTCTCCAAAAAATCAATGCTAACGTGAGTATGTTAACATCGGTTTTCCATAAACCAATGTTAACGTGAGTTGATTAACATCGGTTTTTGAAAAAAAAAGGACGTTGTATTTTCCTATTTATAATTTTATTGTGCTTATGGCAGTTCACTCGTCTCCCTCACAAACCCTTTGTTAGTCTCACTTTCACTCTCATGACACTGAAACCACTGTCATGTCGCTCATGGTGTCGTCATTATCGGTCTCATTCTTGCTCACGGTCTTACTCTCTCTCTCGAAGCTTTTTTCAACAATGAATTCATGGTTCTGGTTATTTTGGTTGTTTTCAACAATGTTTTGGTCGGATTCGACAGTGTTTTCGACAATGTTTTGGTCGGATTCGACAGTGTTTTCGACAATGTTTTTGACATTGTTTTGGTTGTTCATGGTTTTAGTTATTTTGGTTGTTTTCGACAGTGTTTTGGTTGGATTCGACAGTGTTTTCGATATTGTTTTGGTTGTTTTCAATAATGTAAGCCTTTTTTGACAAGAAAATCAATGAAATTTTACTTAGGTTCTGGTTTACTTAGATTTTGTTTTGGTTGTAGATTTACTTAGGTTCTATTTTGTGTGGTTCTGGTTCCTCCTCATTATATTAGTTGCATAGAATAAACTCTTGGATAAGCATGGTGAATAGTCAGTTTGTGCATGGATCAGTTAATGAATTTAGATGTTTTGACAAAATCTACTTAATGTCATGTTTATATTGTAAATAGAGTTTAGAAACGATGGATGAAGATCAACATAACTGGAAGGAAATAACTAACATTATGATGAAGATTAACAAAACAACAGAGAAAATGTTCAACACTTTTCATGTTATGGATCAGGTTAGAAATTTCAACACTATTCTCAAATAAACATGACACGATATAACACATTTGCTTATATTACTTTACTTGTTAAATGTAGCTTTATGGTGAAGTTAGTAGGTCATTTGTTGTAAGATGGAAGGATCAACTAGAGCCTACTTGGAATCTACTACAATCTAGTTGCAACATGCACTTAGAACTCTAAGAGTTCTATGGGCTCACTAGAAATCATCAGGTGACCTTGACCCACTTTGGACAAAGTATTTTTCTTATCACCATCTTCAATACCCTAAATGACACTCCTCGTACCACTAAGTTCCTAGCTCAGTCACTTTTCAAGTCTTGCTGATTGAGTACAAAGTGACTTGTTGCAGTTAAGTGAGTAATTAAACGCTCATCAATATGTCAAATTTTAAAATTATATACATATCTAATATGAATTTCATATTAATTTCATGATGTGTCGAGTACCATGTACTCATTTATGAAAGCAGCAAGATTCATCCATCTAAACTTGGAAGGGACTACGAAGTGTAAGATAATTTATAATCATGATAAGAATACTATTTTATTTTTAAATGGACGGAAGAATTTTACACAATCACGGAATTTGCTTATTATTTGAGTTCCCAGATGCAATCTTTAACTTCGTTTTATTTTGGATTTATTTGTAATTAAAGTACATTACTACTCTATTATTATCAATATGTAAATTTTTGTTTATAAGTCTTTGTGATATATTTTGTGAGAAATATTGGAACATCTTGAAAATATTTATGATATATTTTGTTTATAAATGTTTATAAATAATCTTGTGCATAATATACTTTGTTTATAGCTTTTGGTGCATAGCTTATTTTATGTGTTTTTTTACAACTTTAAATGATAAGTTATGATATGAATTAATTACAGGTTGATAATTAAAACATAAATAGGATATTAAAAATAACCAAAAAAATACCATCATTTTAAGAAAAATCGATATTTTCAGTAATCAACAACATGGATTTTTAGGAGAAAACATCTAAAAATCGATGTTGTTGAGAAGAAAAGAATATCGATTTTTATAATATAAAAAAAACTATTTTCTAGTAGTGTGGATAGTATTGGAGTAAATCATGCATGCATTTTAGGTATATAATGAATTAAAAATGTTTTAGTTAGATTATTATGGATTTTTAAATTGTAATAATAAGAGAGCACCTATATTTATTATGAGCTCATAATAAATTAGGTCTCTTTTAAGTTTGTTGTAAATTTTTAACTTTTAGTTTCCCATCTTAAATTTGAAAAGAAGTTAATTTTAAAATGCTTTTAGAAATAATAATAAAATATATCTAAAAATAATATAAAATCCATACACTACTCCCATGGGATAGAGTAACAACTAACATTAGTCATAAAAAAAAACTAAAACATAATTTGTTCTCATATTTTTTAAATCTTCAATTTTAATCTATATATTTTTAATTTAGAATTTTTATCTCTTACTTTTAAAAAATTTGTGATTTTAGTCTATTTATTTTTTAATCGAGATATTTCATCACTCATTTTTTAAAATATGTGGTTTTAGTTTCTTTTATCAATTCTAGACTTGACTATGTATTTTTTATTTTTTTTTATAAATTAAGCTTGTTAGTAATTAAATAATTTTAAAAAATTATCATTTGAATAATAAATAGACACATATCAGTTAACATGTACGGAATACAGAGATCATGTTTGAAATTGGTCACAAGGATTAAAATTGTAAAATTTTTAAAGTTGGGGAAAAATGTTTTAAAGTGGAAGATGAAATATCTCAATTAAAAAAATATGAAGACTAGGGTTATGTTCAACAAAGTTAACTGAAAATTGGAAAATTAAATAGAAGCTAAAAAATTAGCTTATTGAATTATAAGTGTTCGGTAAAATTAACTAATGAAGTAATGGTAAAATGTAAAATGATTGAAAAAAATAAAATCATGATTCATTCAAAGAAAACTAAGTAGGAAGTTCAATAAATATATTAAGGATAAAAAAAATAAAAAAAAGTTAAAAACTAACTTTTACAAAACAATTTCAAGTAACATTTCAAAAAATAATAAAAACTATTAAAAAAATTTATTTACAGACTAACTAAATAAATTTCTCAATTAGTAAAAAATTAGAAACTACTGAAATATTTTGTAAAACATAATTTAAAATTGTGAATTTGTAAAAATGGAAAGATGGAAATTGTACATTATAAAGAAAAAAAATTATATTAACCATTTGGATTTTTTCCCCAAAGTTACTATTACATCATTTCCTATTTTCTTCCACTCAAAGAAACCATGCATTTAGAATGAAAAAAGCCACATGTATAAAATTTAATACATGGGAAAATTATCATTGGTGTTGCAGCAAGAACCATTGTTAACGATCAAGATAGAACCCACGCGAATCCTAAGTTACATTTGTACTAAGTTAATGATAATTACAAGAATTTCGGCCATGACAGAGTGTCATGATTCAGAACCTTACCGTACTGTTCACTAGAGTTAACAAGAGTTGAAGAATAGTTGGTTGGCCATTCATTCTCATTCACGTGTTTCACATTTCTATCTTATCTTAAAGCTAAAGTATAGTTCCCTTCGATCAAGCAATTTATAAAACTAAATAATGAATTAAAAGTACCTTCATTTTCCAATCCGAATTAGAAACGTTATCTAATGTTTCAATTTAGTTCAAGTATAAAATATATTTTTCGTTTCCTTATAATGTTTAATCCATAATTTAATTTTTTATCTTTAAATTTAAATACTTAGTTTTTATATTTTTTAAAATCAACTATTTTGATCCTTGGTCAGTTACAAGGATGGACTCAAACCTAAAAAAGAAGAGGTTGATCACAAAATAAAATACATTCAACAACTTTCTTTTTGTTGAATAAATACATCCAACAATTATATTTCATTTATTTTTATACAACATATTTATAATTTGATGTTTCAATCTATTAAATTACATTAATAATCTATTAAATCACATAACATCTTATCACAAAAAAGAAGCACACACAGCACCTTTCTTATATGTCGCAAAAATAATCAGTAATTACTAATTTTAACAATTTTCTTTTCAATGGATACTAATAAGTATTCAATAACAAAAATTATTTTTCATCTTATTATGAAACATAGTCTTATTACTAAAATATTAAAAATCTTTCTTTCATGTGTGGTGCGGTCTTTCAGTTTTTCAGTTTTTGTTGATCTTGTCAATGTTGTTCTAACTCATAGAATTTAAAGAATTATTTTTCTTAGATGATATGTTAAAAGAATGTCTCAAAATACATCTACAAAACCTATTTATTGGAATCTAGAAAGAAACAATCCATAATGACAACAACTGTTATTGTATATTTTCATGATTTAAAAATTAAAATAATCTTCAATCAATCTAATGACACTTGTTTATATGAGATTTGAAAACAAGAGCTCTAATTAATTGAAAAAACTAGAGTTTATCAATTAGATATTAACAAAGAAAAAAATACTCATTGTATAATAACTAAAATTTAATGAATTGAAATACAATATTTAGATAAAATTGCTTAAAAAAGATAAAAGTAATATTAATTTTATAATTTCAAAAAGTTAAGAGATAAATCTGATCATATAATAAGTAAATTTTGATCAAATATAATATTGAGATAAGATTTCTTAAAACAAATATTACTATTTATCTTATAATTTTTTAAAAATAAATTTAAGAGACAAAATATATTTTCATAATAAATTAATTTTTTTTAAAAAAAGATGAATAGTGAAATTTTTCATTGAAAGCGTGAGGTGGAGATCAATTAGTCTTTGAAAGATTAAAAATTTAAATTTAATCTACAAATGTACAAAGACAAATTAGTTCTAGAAACAATGTAATGACAAATTGATCCTTAAATTTTATAACTTAATGTGAAATTAGTAATTGAACAATATAAGTTATTCTTAAATTAGTCTTTAAATATTACAATTTAACAATAAAATAATATCACAAACTTAATTGTATAACTAATTTGTCACACTTTTACACATTTAATGACTAAATTTATATTTTTTATCTTTGAGAAACTAATTTGTCATCTTAACATCACACTTTCAAAAACAAATTTCATTATATATCCTTTAAAAATATAACTGGTTTCAAATGAGATTTGTTTACTTAAAAAAATAATTTTTTCTTTAAAAATAAATAACTAATATTAATGTAATAATTTTTTAAATTGAAAAAAAAAATCAGGAGAGGCCAAGGCCCCCCTCATGCCAATGTCGGTCTGTCCCAGATCGATATACCATCAATAATCAATTGTTGATTTTAATGTGATATATTGACGATTGTGTGGTAAGGAGTTAAAAATGGAGTAAAAAAAAAAATAGTGTCTTAGAGGAAATTGAACCAAGTGGAAGAGGAAAATATCTGGGATTTCCATCTTGTGAGGGAGAAGCAGGAAGGCGATCTTTAATTTTATTAGGAATAAGGTTTGTAAGAAAATTAATTCTTGGAGTGGAAGAATGCTCTCTATGGCTGATAGGAAAGTAATGATAAAATCCATCTTGCAAGCTATTCCAATGTATTTGCATGATTATATTTCTCTTTCCTCAAACTTTGGGCAATGAAATTCAAAGGATCGTGAATTCATATTGGTGGGATTCGAGTCATCAAGCAACAAAAGGGATGAATTGGCTGGCTTGGGACATATTGTGTGCTTTAAAGGAGGATGATGGTTTGGGTTTTCACAACATCTACACTTTTGACTTGGCTGTGTTAGGAAAATAAGGATGGAGATTTATTTCGATTCTAATCCTAATGCTTTTTTGTCAGGAGTGTCTTCAAATCTAAATAAATACTTTCCCATGTTGTGGATAATGGGAGCATATATCAAGATGCCTGGAGAGTGGAATATTATTTGTATAATGCCAATGTTCCTCCAAGCATACTTTGGAGGATCTGTAGAGAGTGTATCCCTAATTCAAAGGGTGATGAAACCGTGTTCAACTGAGTCAAATGTTGAAGAGGAAGCTCACGAATGCTGAATCATGCACACAGCTGGTATGCAGCAGAAATGGAGCTACATAACGTTGTGTTTGAACTGATTGTAAGATTGTGGCTGATAGGATCAGATCTTCAAGCAATGACATTTCAGAGGGAGAGGGTGTTTATTAGTTAATGAATGTAGGAAGATATTGGCTCAAAATTCATCCTTAGTATCTATGTTTTTTATCATCTAATTAATTGTGCGGAGAGATTGATGATTATGAAATGAGATAAATATTATTTAGTAAAAAAAAAATTGAACCAATATCCTTATAGACAATAAAAAAAAATTATTATCCTATTTCCTTTCTTGATTGATATTGTATACAATATTTTTTATGTATAGTCACATCACGAGTTTTAAATTTTTTTATCAAATTATTAAAAATTAAAAATTTATTGAATGAATACTTTTTTAATTTTAATTTATATAATTTTACATAATTTAATTTTGAATAATTCACGTATTTTTGTTCTAATTATATGAATTTATTTTAATATATAAACTATTTTATTCTAATTATATAAATGAAGATACTTACAAGAATTAATATGTAACCCATTGCCACATAGTAGTACTCAAATTTGTTGAGAATGAAAACACATTACCATAGGAGTGAATAACGCTCTTGGACATTAAATTAATTAAACTAACTCGGTTAATAAATAGTCAAGCGTTGGAAGGTTTTACAATGCTGTCGTATATATAATACAGAGATAGCAATTGCAGATCAAATGCAAGATAATTTTTCCTTGCAATAAAGAGAGATACGCACATTTATTTCTAGAAAAAAAAAGATATATTAACATATTTATGACTTATCTATGCTTTTATATTTATATAAAAACCATCTAATCATCGTGGCATGTCTTATCCACATGTTGTTTTGGCCCACTTTCTTTTTTCTTTTTTTCATTTACCGAATTCCTTTCTCTCTTTTTCTTTCTCATACATTGTCTACTGTGTAAAGCACATGTCTACTGCTAATTTATCTAAAAAGGTAGATGAACAACTTAAAAGTAATTATTTGAGAAAGGGAAACAGAGTTGAATTTGCAATAGTGTAAGAAAATGATACGTTGGGTTAAGGGGAACAATACAATCTATTAATATAGGTTAAAAGTATGATGGGATAGGTTGACCGGTTGGGTTAAGCCGCTAATTAACCCTATTTAAGCCATTAATATTTTAAAAAAAATTAGATCATGGTGTGTTCATTGGAGGATAAGATGAAGAATACACAATTATAAAGTTGTTCCATGCATTTTTTAATGGTAGAGCCTAACAGTTAGGCTTGTTAGGACTAATGATTATTTTGAGTTGGAACTATTGAGGCTTAGGTAATCTGTATCTAGTTTCTATTCTTAGGGACATCATCCTTATTAGTAACCAGATGTTATATTCTTATCAGAAACACTGTACATGCAAATAAATTGGAGAAAATAAAAAGAACAATTGGAGTTTGATAATTGCTTGGTAGTTGATAGGGAGGGTAAGAGTGGGGTGGTCTTGCTTTGTTTTTGAATAATAAGGTCAATTGTCAAATTATGAATTATTCTATGAATTTTATCAATGTAGGTTGCTGATGATAATAATAAAAAGTGGAGATTTACTGGTTCATATGGGTTTCCTAAAAGCCATAGAAGGATAGATTCTTAAAACATGCTTAGAAATTTTTCTTCTCTATCATCTCTCCCTTGGTGTGTTATTAGTGATTTTAATGACATTCTTTCCCTAGATGATAAATGTGGAAGAGTGGATCATTTGTCTTGGCTAATCAATGGATTCAGCAGAGTTGTGTTAGATTTCAATCTAGTGGACAGTCCTATGGTGGGTTATTATTTCACTTGGTCATGTAGCAAGGGTATTGTTAATGGTGTGGAGGTGTGGAAGAGAGACTAGATCGTGCCTTGGTCACTAGTGATTGATTAGACTATTATCCTGATGTAGAATTACAAAATTCAATAGCATTTATATCAAATCATAGTCCCATTGACCTGGCTACCCAAGAAGCATCGAACCATCACCATATGATGAAAAGGTTTAATTAAAAAATGTCTAGTTGTTTGAGGAAGATGTAGAGGAGATGGTGAAAGACAACTGGAATAATTCTGGTGTGGTTGATTTCACCAATAAAATTTGAACCCGATAGTAGAAATTGGAGGCTTGGGGGAGGTGCATTTGAATAAGATTTCAAGAAGATATTAAAAGAAGCAAACATAAACTGGAGGATCTAATGGGAGCTAAGAAGGAAAAGGTTAAAGAATTTAAAAAGGAGAAGGAGAAATTGACAAAACTATTACTTCAGGAGGAGGCATTCTGGAAACAAAGATCCAAGATGTACTGGCTTAAGGAAGGATATATGAATACAAAATTCTTTCACTCATCTACTCCTTCTAGAAAAAGGAGATTAAAGACCTAGAGGATGAGGTAGAGAAAAGATGGAAGACCTGGAGGGGATTTACAAGCTATCTTTTGATTATTTATATTTGCATTTGTAGGAGGTCATTATTGAAGCACCTGAAATACATTAGAAGAGAGGTTGAATAGTGTGATGGATAAAAACTTAGTCTTTTGAAAAATTTTAAAAGTTTTTTTTCAAATAGATATCAATGAACGATGGGTTTTGTCCAAGGGGTTCGAAATCACGTATTTAAAAAAACTTGTTCACAAGACTTAGATATGGTAATGTGGAAGTAACTTATTGAAAAGAATTAGTTATATAGAAACACTAAAGAAAACACAAAGGTTTAATACTGGTTCACCCTAATTATTGGGCTACGTCCAATTCTCCTTCAAACCTTGAAGGGTTCCACTAATTAATTCTTTTATTACAACCAAGTATTCTTTATGACACTTTTGGCTATGAGTACTCTCTAGTTCACTCCTGGAACTACCTTTAATCTCCCCCTGAGATTAAGACCAAATATTTTTTGTCACTAAACTACTCTTGGCTTTCACAAAGAATATATGTTTGATAGAAAATGTATTCTAATCACTCAAAGAGTGGTTACACAATAAGCTCGAATACAATGAAACTCACTAACTTAGCAAAGCTAAGATTCACTCAAGTTTCCTTCATCTAGTAAACTACAGTGTTACAACACTTTATTCATTTTGTCTCAGATTATTCTCTTGTAATTTCAACAACATTAACACGAACATCTTCAATCTTTACATAGACTTCAAAGCTTTGATATGTTGAGATCCCAACTAGCCATTATCTAATAGCTTTGGCACTTGGCATGTGGCCGCTACTATGCAGAAAGAGAGAGTGGGGACCACAAACACTTTCTGCAACATATCTTCAAATAAGTAAAACCTTTCAGTGTTGTGTAGTGCTTAGAGCTGACTTTTAGCGTACAAATCGAAAGAAACGTTAACAATATAAGACAAAAGGAATTAAAAATATCAAAACAAGACAATTTAAAATTTTCCTTTTATGCACTAAGGCACAAGTTTCTTACTGAACTTATGAACGTTGCTTTCTGATGATTGTTTTCAATACCTGAGGATTGATTAACTGTTTAATTGCTTTTGTACTACGAGCCAAGTGCTAAAACACTTGTCTGCTCAGGACTGGATGTTGAAGCAGTATCATCCAATGATTGATACTTTCTCTATCATCTAGAGCCAATCTATTCACCCTTTTTGGCTTGTCTCTCATAGAGATATATGAAATTGTAGCTTAGCATGAAATTTTAATACATAAAATTTATACTTTATTAACATCAAAACCTTAAGGACTTAATTATTTGGTACAATCCAATGTGATTTGGACGCAGTCAGACTTCAAAATTATGTTGTGATTACGGACAAAATTACTAGCAAAGTTTCAAATGATGACAATTGAAGGCTAGTGAGATTGTTTTCATATGAAGAATTTAAGGAGGCAACTTTCCAAATGCTACTAGATAAAGCACCTGACCTAGATGGATTTAATCTTGGGTTTTACCATCATTTTTTGAGTATTTGTTGAGAGGATGTGTTTATGGTTGGATGCAAGTGGCTCATGTAACTACCCAATTTTTCGTAAATAAATTTAAAAAGCTTTTTAGTAAAAAAAATAAATATAGAGAAAATAATAGGCTGAGTACCCTAGGTATAAATAGCTATGTTAAGTCAGATGTCTCCTCTTTCCCTCATTTTCGTTTTTCTCTTTTCTCCACTCAAAACCCTTTCTTTTTCCCGCAACCCACCAAACCTGTCTCAGAAAAATGACGATCTGAAACTCGTTCACCGTTGGATCATCCTGAAATTTGAGCAACACGTTCGAAACCCAATTTCGAGCATGCTTACCGTTGGTAATTTCTATATCATGTTTGAGCTGAGAGAAATATCTTTCGCATCGTAGCCTTTTTCTTTCCCACAGAAATCCAAAACGGTCTCAGTAAAACTATGATCCCGGTTTCGTTAAGCGTTGGATTTTCATGAAATTTGGATATGTGGTTTTTTATTCAATTACGCACGCCTTCACCGTTGGGATTTGCGAGATAATAGTCATGTAGAGAGAAAAAGGAATCGCATCAAGACAGTACAAGCGGAGGCTTCAATCCCTTCTTTGTCTCTCTGACGTTTGGAAACTCTATCGGAGCAATTAGAGGAAAAAAATTGGAGGAATCTTAGGGAAACGCTAGAGATGCTGCTATCGCTGGCTGAAGACACGTGAGCCCGCTTAGAGGTAAGGGATGAGTTATTCACGATTGGGGATTAGTGAGAACATGTGTAGGGATCTTTAGAGATATCAATTGGAATGAGTTTTTGGGTGTTTTTGCAATTTTCATTTTATCCTTATAATTATTACATTGAATTATATATGTTTGATGGATTAGTTGATGTCTCAATGAGAAATTGTTGTGAAATTGATGTCTCCTTGTGTTGAATCTGAACCCCTTAAAAAAATTAAGTTATTTTTATTAAAGTAAAATGTATTTTAAATAATATTATTCAATGACTTATTTTATACAAATTATTATCTTGTTCTAATTTTTCTACGACGATGATCAACATGTTATGTGTATATAATTATTGTAATACTAGAATAATAAATTAAAGAAAATTGTAAGGTTAATGCCTAGTGGTAATTTCTTTTGATGTAATATTAAATTAATTGTTATAGAAATTCTTTGATTAAAAACAATGTAGTTTAATTTACTATATACATATACATATATATGTTTTGTATCATGCAAATATTGTTATTATGTGATGTGTATATGAGTTATAAGGTGTAATAAGTTATTATAATGGTATTATAATATTATTGTGAAGATTGAGTAGTATAAAGTTGAATGTGTCAATTTGCGAGATACATGTAAAAATGAGATGGTTAATGTGATATTATGAGATGTTAAATTGTAGGCATGATATTTGATCGTGAATAAGTGTGTGTGTTTGACACTTGATGTGACAATAATTATATTGTGAGTTGTGAATTATACAATAAACCGACCAATGTTATCTTGAGAAAAGCGTTGATGCGCAATGTTTAAGAGAAAGTGTAGGTTTCCTATTTAGGAGCCAGTGTTAAATTGTAGCGTAATGTGTTAAACGTGTTTGAAACACGAGTGTGAGGTCGTG
Source organism: Glycine soja (assembly GCF_004193775.1). Classification (NCBI taxonomy): domain Eukaryota; kingdom Viridiplantae; phylum Streptophyta; class Magnoliopsida; order Fabales; family Fabaceae; genus Glycine; species Glycine soja. The sequence goes on from NC_041004.1 coordinate 7,294,359, forward strand.
TGTATTGTATAATTCATGAGCAGTGTTTATAAATGAAATATGTGATGAATTGTGGAATAATATGTTGCCTTGAGATTATAATATTATTATTGAGATTGAGTAAAAGTGTAAAGTAGAACAGATGTTGAATTGTGAGATACGTGAAAACATGTGATGGTGGATTGTGACATTAGGAGATGTGAAATTGTGAATGAGTTTTGGTTGTGAATAAGTGTGTGATTAACTCTTGATGTGACATTATTTGTGTTGTAAGCTGTGAATTGTATAATAACCCGACCAGTGTTATCTTGAGAAAAGTGTAAATGCGCAGTGTTAAAGAGAAAGTGTAGGTTTCCTATTTAGGAAACAGTGTTAAAGAAAAAGTGTAGGTTTCCTATTTAGGAACCAGTGTTAAATTGTAGCGCAATATGTTGTACGTGTTTAAAACACGAGTGTGAGGTCGTGGGTATTGTATAATTCATGAGCAGTGTCTGTGTGCTAAAATGATTTTAGGGGTTGGACCTGAATCAGGAGGGAGAGGTCCTGACGGACTCTTCGGAGTGTAGGCCTTGGGGGTCACCGGGTTTGAGTGCTCCTTTAAGCCTATGCTGATCCCATATGGTTGGAGCATTCTCGCAAAACATCGTGACCCTGACTGGTCTCCCTATGATCTTACTTAGTGAGAGTGACCTGACAAACCCATTGTGTGGTGTGTCTTGTTATGTACTCCTAAGCGTCCCAGGGTGGTTTTTCACTGACATGGTACCACATTGCATATAGGCTTGAGTCTTAGCATAACTGTCTCATGCGCTTGCTAATTGTTTATTATGAAATTGATGTGTTATTATGTCTTGATCAGAGCGTGTGATTCTTGTGTAATGTGATTGATGATTGAAAAGTGTGATTGATGGATGAAAAGTGAACTTTGAATGACAAAGTGGTGGAATTACGTGAATTACGTGTAAGTAAGTTTTATTTGGTTTATATGATATGTATATCTAGTTGTCTTGTTTCTCTATTAGTTAGAAATGTGATAACTCACTCCCCATGTGTTGTTTGTGTTTGGATCCTGTGATGATCTTGAACTTTGTGTTCGGGGGAGCAGATGACTAGGTGAATTGCTTTAAGGAACATTATGTTGAAGGACGTCGAGACACAACGCTCTGATAGGATGTGACAGTGGGACATAAGTTTTTATATTAATTGCATGATGTTAGTCTATTTTATTTTATTTCACTGATTTAACAAAATATCTATGTAAATTTTGATGGCCTTATTTTGAGCCGAATATGTTTTAATAAGTTTAATTGATAATAGTGAAGTGAATGTGAACCTTTTACTCGTATGAGTTTGGTTACCGATATTTTTATATATTTTGCTTATTTATATATATGTCGGGGTAGAGGGTGTCACAGCTCACAGATGGTGTTTCCCCCCTACTGTTAATGATACCACCATTGCTTTGATTCCACAAGGTATGAAAGACTACAAACCTATCTATTTATGTAATATGGCCTATAAAAGTTTGTCTAAAGTGATGGCTAATAGACTAAAGGAGTTCCTGGAAAATTGTGTATCTGAAGAATAATCAGCTTTTATTCCTGGTAGATCTATTATTGATAATGCTTTTGTTGCTTATAAAAATTTTCATTTTATGAAGTGCAAAAGAAAGGGAAATAAAGGAGATGTAACATTTAAAATTGATCTTAGCAAAGCATACGACATAATTGAATGTGGTTATTTGCAGGAGATGCTCATTTAACTTGGCTTTCATATATAGACTTTGTTAAATGGATAATGCTTTGTGTTTCTTCTGTGAATTTTTATGTTAATGTAAATGATTAAGTGATTGAGCCTATTACTCCACAAAGGGGCCTACATCAAGGGATCTTCTCTTTCTTTACCTTTTTATATTGTGTCTTGTTCTAATAAAAGATGCAGAAAAGAAGGTTGAGGTGCATGGGGTTAAATTTGTACATATGCTCTTGTTGTTTCCCACTTATTGTTTGTAGATGATAGTTTTTTTTTTGAGCTAATGAGAGAAGTTGTGATGGTTAGAAATATTTTAGATGACTATGCAAAGGCATCTAGGAAATATATCAATCTACTGAAATCTGAAGTCACTTTTAGTTGGAATGTGGATCAAGGTTTGAAGAATGATGTGATATCAATTATGTGGATCAATGCTTTGTCAACAAAAGTATTCAAAGCCAAATGTCTTGGCTTTCTTTACTAATGGCAAGAAGAGGGACAATGGTGAAATCTATTCTTCAAGCTATTCCTAATTATTGCATAAGCATTTTCCTTATACCTACAACTCTTGGTGAAGAGATCCAAAGAATGATGAACTCATATTGGTGGGGGTCGACTAGTAGGGAATCGGGATCGAGGAATGAATTGGCTAGCTTGGGACAAATTATGTGTCTCAAAGGAGCTTGGGGGCTTAAGCTTTCAAAATATCCATGCTTTTAACTTGGCTATGTTAGGAAAACAAGGGTGGAAATTTATATCAAAATCCAATGCTTTGTCAACAAAAGTATTCAAATCCAAATACTTCCCTAAAAGGAATTTTATGGGTGTTGACTTAGGTAACAACCCATCATATTCTTGGAAAAGCATATTGTTTTCCAAAACGGTGTTGAAGGAATGTGTGGGGTGGAAGTTAGGAAATGAGGAGAATGTTAATGTTTGAGAAGAATCATGGTTGAGGCATAAGGGTCATGCAGTGATTCGAACACCACATGTAAATGGCTTGAAGGATTTAAAAGTGGAAGTTTTGATGGATAAAGAGACTTTGTGTTGGAATTACACCTCCCTTGAGAAAATTTTCGAAGTGGAGGATGTTGAGGCCATATTGAGAACAACATTATTGAATTTTGATTAACAGAACACTAAGATATGGGGTTATACATCGAAGGGAGTCGACTCGGTAAAAAGTGTGTACAAAGTGATAATGAATGACCTAGTGGATAATGAACACATAGCAATACATGGTGATTGGAGGTTGATTTGGAAAGTGAATGTTCCACCACAAGCAAGAAATTTGATGTGGAGAATATGTAGAGATTACATTCCAACTAGAACAACTTTGAATTCTAGAGGGGTGCAGTGTTCCATTATTTGTTCGCTACATGAAGTTAAAGTTGAGACAACATTCACACGTTTTTTATGTGAACAAAAAATGAAGATTGATGTTCAAAGCTCAACCCTAAGCCATTGCCTGGAGGAGGTCTTGTTACAGACCAAATCATGTAAGTAATTCTTTCTCACTTTGTTTTCAAAAGTGCAAGAAGAAAGGAAATATCAAATGACTATCTTGCTATAGAGCATATGGATGATATCAAATGACTATTTGGGAAAACAAGGATGTCTTAATTGAGTTTGTGGTTAGAAGAGGGGAGGAGTTTCACTAGAGTATGAAATATGCAAAGAAAAAAGATCATTGGGGAAAATTGACACTTGAAATCGTGTCACTGAAGGCTAGCAAAAACAAGAACATGAATGACTCAAATGCAATGTGGATTTTAGCTTCCATATAATTTGTAATACCATTGGATCTGATTTATGTGTTTGTGATGATCAAGGGATATTGATTTCAGCAATGACATCGTGGAGACAACCATGCACAAATGTTCAAGAATGTGAAGTATGAGGTCTATTAACAACTCTTTGTTTCATAGCTACAATGAATGTTAATCATGTAGTATTTGAATTAGACTGTAAAATGGTAGTTGACAAAATAAATATTGCATGTGAGGATCTGACATAATTGAGAAATATTGTTGATGAGGGTAGAAAGATTTTAGTTATTCATCCATCCTATAGAATAAGATTTATTAAGAGACAAACTAATGAAGTTGCTCATGAGTTAGCAATGGTGGCTCTATTGTTCTCTAATTTCTACTCTATTGATCATATAATTCCTTATATTGAGCATTTGATTCATAATGAAATAAGATAAGTATTATTTAGTAAAAAAAAGATATTTATTTGTTTATTTCTTATATTTTTCTACTATAAATTCTTATGAAAAAACTTTCCCAAACAAATCCATGTCTCAATAATAAGCCACTATATTTAAATTATATTTTTTAGTTTCCATAAAGTATATTTCATTTTTTTAGTCCAATAAATTATATCATTTTTATTTTGGTCCATTTAATTTTTCTAGTCCCTCGGTTAATGCAACATTTTTTCCTTTTATGCGATTGATTTTATTGATGCTATACTCATGGTATATGACATTTTTTTTACTAACATGAGTCTTTTGTATGTCATCATTTGTTGGTATAACACGTGTGACGTCAATAACCATTAACAATTTTTAATGGTAAGAACTAATGACAAAAAACTTATAGGAATATTTTTAAAACAAAAATTATGAGGAATAAAATAAAAATATAATGCGATTTTAGATGAAAAAATTGATATATTTATTTTTAGACAAAAATTACAATGAATAAAACAAAAAAATGGATATAGTTGCATAATGAAATTCCAATTCTGTTATATTTTTTTTATTTTATTTTTTGCTTTAATTATTTAAATAAAACTATGACACTAAAAACTAAATTTTAAAAGCATAGAGACCAAAATCATAATAGAGAAAAATAGGAGTGACAAAAAATATATTAAAATTAAATTCATATATGTATATTTTCATTCCACCAATCCAAATAAAATATTTCCTCCAATTATTAAATATTTTCACCGGATATCTTTGCATCAAAGTTTTGTTACAAATTAACTTATATGCATGAGTTAATTTCAGCTTTTGAATATATTAATTTATTTATTTTCTTATATTTTTTCCTATAAATTCTTATGAAAAAACTTATCCAAACAAATTCAGGATATTCATGCTTTTCAACTAGTACTAAAGACAAAGATTGAAAGACATATAAGTATACCAACCCACCCAAGCAAAAAGATACAAGACACAAATATTCACAAACTCTAGTCCCATAAAATGAACATATATATACACTAGTGAGTTAAAAGCTTGATTCAAAACCGAGAAGTTCCTACAATTCAAAACTTGTGCAATCCATGGCCACCTCCACAGCATACCAATAGCACCTCCCTACATCCCCTTATTGGCTAAACAAAGGGGAACGCATGGCAGCTAACAGAAGATCGAGCCTGGTAATCCTCTAGGCCAGAATGGTGAAGAAGAAATGGGCCGTGAACTCTGCTTTCATGGCCCATTAAGTCTTCGCACCTAATATGTTAGGTGCTTGTTTGTTATCAAATATCATTCAATAACAAACTCCTTCCCTTTCTAGGGAAGAGCACCGCGCCAAAGTGCCCCAAAGCACGCACCATTTTAACAATGGTGTAGTTGAAAGCGCGGCCTCTGAATTGTTGTTTTCCATGGCTTCTCTTGTGTATTTTTGGTTCACTTTTGCGGCTATCATGATGATCTTGTTGGCGGGATCAGTGCTGGGAAGAATGAACATTAAGGTGTGGATGGCTTTTGTAGACACACACTACGAGTTAGCATGTTAACAGAGATGTATCAATGTTTTCTATTGAGAAAAACGTTAATTTGGTCAAGTGATATTGGCACTATTGGTTGATTTGGATGTGCTTGACATTATGGAAATTAATAATTTAGTACTTGAAATTACATTTGATTATTTTTTGGCATTCCTAAATGTAAACTTAATTTTTTGCTGAGAAAAAAAAGTTGCTTTGTTAACTATTAGCCTAGGCTTAAATATTATTAATTTACTTTTTTTTACATTCTTGGTTTTTCAATTTTGTTCCTATAATTTTTTTCTTTCATTTTTAGTTTATATAAGTTTTTTTTTAGTTTTAATCTCTTTAAAATTTTAATTTTTATTTTTAATTCCTATAATTAGAAATTAAATTGAAAAAAACATACATTTACAAAACTAATTTAAAAAAACCTTGTAGAGATCACAATTGAAAAATTACAAAGAAATAAATTCATGTTTAAGCATTACAATTATATAGACTAATTTGAGTGGTAGAGATAATTTTAAAATTAAATTGACTAAATCTATCATTTTTTTTATAGGCTATAGCATTAAAAAAACCAAATTGATTAATACTCTAAACTTTAAGCATATATAGCACTACTCTTATAAGAATTTACTTGGAAAAAAAATTCTAAAAGTAATTAAGCATGTTTTGATTAGGTTGGGACAAGGTTGAAGAGTGACAGGGAGAGGTTCCCATCGAACAACGTGCTGCTGATGCTTGCGGGTGTAATGATGCAATCCTACCCCGCAAGGGCATTAGATAGAAAACTCCAAGTAGATTGGGCTAGAGATGCAAGAGAAGGCCCTAGGGTTCTTATGAGCCTTAGGGTAGATTTCGGGCCCATGGACTAAGTACGAACCCACTTATCTTTGTAAATATTAGATTAAGGTTTAATTATTTTTGGGCCTTGTATTTAGGGCTCCATAATGTAGGTAGGGTATCCTAGAAATATAGGATTTTTCAGCCCTTGTATTTTAGGGCACTTAGACTAGTTTTTGTATTAGGGGTAGTTTTGTAATTTCACATGCACTAAGTGAATATTTGATGTGTGTTGGGAAATAAGTTTAATTGAATTGGTAGAAGCCCAATCCAATTAAATTTTAGAGGGGGAGGTGAGCATTTGCTTACTACACCCCATTGCCACATCATATAGTCACACTTTGTGCATGTCCTTCATGCTTTACATGCCTCATGACACCTAAGCACACTTAGTGGAGAATCTTGGAATTGATCTTGGATTAGTGGGCTGAACCATAGCTAAAATTCACTAATCATAATTAGTGAAATTTTGGCTCCAAAGTTTGGCTCCACAAATTCAATTTCAAATTCAAGTGAAATTTGAATTGAAATTCAATTTTTCCTCCAATTTTGTGTGACACTTAGGCTATAAATAGAGGTCATGTGTGTGCATTTTTTTTAACTTTGATCATTTGAATATTAAAATTCAGATTTCAAAGCTCATTTAGAGCACAAAATTTCGTGCTCTTCTCTCCCTCTCCCTTCATTCATCTCCTTCTTCCTCCAAGCTCTTATCCATGGCCTCCTATGATGGTGAGCTTCTTCTAGACTCATCTTCTCCTTGAAGTGGCGTCTCCTCTCTCTCTTCCTTCTCCATTCCGCTGCCATTTATCTTCCAAGAAGCAAAGGAATCCATTGATGAAGAAGATCCTAGGCCTACAAGCTCCAATGGAGCTTACACCATGTGGTATCAAGAGCATCTTCATCTAGGTGATGTTCTTTTGCTTCCTCTATCTTTTTGTTCAGTGAATTCTCTTTAATTCCTTGTTCTTCATCTTATTATCCTTGTATATCCTCCATTGTCTTGTGGTTTGGTGCTGTTTAGAGTAGATTCAAAAAAATAAACTGATTAAATCTTAGATCTACACTTGTTCTTGCATTTCTATGATTCAAATTTTGTAGATCTACTCTTGAATCGTGTTTTTTGTGTTGATTTTAGGTTCTATCATTTTTCATTCATAATATTCTTGTGCTGAACCTTTAGATCTAAATTTTCTTCCAAAATATTGATTAGAAAAAAAAACACCAAAATCTAAGTGTAAATCACTTAATCCATGTTGTCTTAGAGTCATGTTTAGTCATAGTAATTGTCACATTATGTTCTAAGTTTGTGTTGAATTTTTATTTTGTTGATTGAATTCTAGATACATTTGTTCATGTATTCTTGTCATTCTTAGCCTATCTTTTGAATTTTGAGTCTAATTCATGCATGTTATTTAGTTCATAACATGTTCTAAATCAATTCCTAGAAGTAGTCTTGTTTTTGAACTTTTTTTTGTTTTCTAAGTTTCCTACATGATGCCTATGATGAAGTTGAGTTGTGGTGCTGAGTTGTGGCTGGATTTGTGAATCAAAATAAGTCTTAAGCTCTCTTGAATTGTGTTATTCAAGATAATTGAGCATAAGCAAACACAAATTGTAACTATCCAAGCCTTAAGCAACATAAACACTACTCTTGATTTCTAGGTTGAAATTGCTGGTGCTGGTAGCTTGAACATACGAACTTGTATAAATTACTGGGAATTGGTCACTACATTTTTTGAGCTGAAAGTTTTACTGAATTTTCTAGACATCTGGACCAAAATTATAAAAAAAGAACCAAGCGATTTGGATTAAAGGAAAAAATAAGAAAAATCGCACAAGTTGGCAGAAAAATAAGTGTCCAGGAAAAAAAATTGAAAGGAAAGTGAGCTTGTTGTTTTGGCTCAAAATTTGCTCTATAATTGGTGCCTATTTTATACCAATCCTAGTTCTGAAATTTCAATTGAAAACTATTGTGAAAACAAGTGCCAAAACTAAAGGTTTCTTGAGTCTTTTTTTTTTTTTAGTTTTTCTACTCTACTCTAGAGCCATTCTAGGTTTCTCTTTGAGTCCTAGCTTGTTTTTTTGTGTTTTTCATTGCTTTAATTGTTGAATAATCCTTGGAAATTTGTCTTGTTAAAACTCTATTGGTTTAACTTTCATTTCATTTTTTTTGGTCTTTGGTTATTGCTTGTCTCTTTGTTTCCTTGCTTTTGAGTTGCCATATAGGGAATTGGAAAAGAGGATTGGTGCCATGTCTTAAAGAATTTGAGTCAAGAAGCAAGGGGCCAACCACCTTAAGAGCTATTGTACTAAGAAGCACTCCAAATTGAGTGAAACACTAAAGAGAGAATAGCCACCACAATTGAGGACTCTTTTTTTTTGTAATTTTGTAATTGGCAATTTGTTTTGCTTTCAAATTTTATGACAAAAAGGCCTTTCATTGGAAGTAAGTTGGGAGCCTCCAATAGGTCACCCTACTTCCATTTGTGTGTAATAATTTTAGGAAATTTTTCCTAAGGATAGTGAGTGTTTTGTTGGGAACCTTAAATGAGGTCATTCAAACACTCTTAGGATCCGCCTAGTTTGCATTTCTTGCACTTTAATTTCTTGCTTACTTTCATAGCTTCTTTCCTTTACCCTCCATTGTCAAACCGCCTAGATAGCTTGTCTTTTACCAATTATTTTTTACCTTATCTTTCACACCTCTTTTAGTGTTTATTTTGGCTAGTTTCAACCATAGTTTATTTTACCTTTTGTTTTCAAACCCCCAACAAGAAAGAACCACAACTTAGAAACCACCATGAGTCTTCATTCTTCATCTAGTATTAATGGTGAGGGTTCTAATACTAAGGACCCCTTGTATAAGATATTAGATGAGTTGAGATCCCTTAAGTTGTGGAAAGAAAAACAAGAAAGAAAAGAAAAAGGAAAAAAAAGAGTGGAAGAAATAAGTCAAGATGAAAAAGAGAAAATAAGGGAAGAAGAAAGAAGGAAAATGCTAAAAGAGTTAAGAAAAGAAAAACATGCCTCCTATAGTAGTCATAACTCTTGCAAGAGCCTAAGTGAAGAACTTCGTGACTATTATGAAGGAAGGCATAGGTCACATCTTAGATCTCACTCCCATATGAGAGAAAAGGAAAGAAAGCCTCAAGAGGCTAACATTAACCTCCCATACTTTCATGGGAAGGACAATGTAGAGGCTAACTTAGATTGGAAAATAAGTGTAGAGCAACAACTTAAAAGGAAGTCTACTTCAAAATCTTATGGCTCTCACTCTTATCCAAAGAAAGACCAAGGTCAAGGCATCTTCGGGGTGACACCTTCTAAGCCCAAAGATGATAAGGGGAAGACAATAGAAAAGAAACCCCTTAAGGCTAGTATGCAAGAGAAGACTAGCTCCATAAAGTGCTTTAAATGTCTTGGAAGAGGGCACATTACTTCTCAATGCCCCACCAAGAAAACCATGATTATGAGGGGCCAAGACATTTATAGTAGCCAAGATGAGGCTACTACTTCACCTTCCTCTAGTGAAAGTAAAGAAGCAAAAGGGGAAGAATCTAGTGAAGAAATCTACCCCCAAGAAGAAGGAAAACCTTTAATGGTTAAGGAGGAGTGTAAGGAGGTAAGTGTCTCCTCCAAGAGGTTAGCTAAGAAGGAAAGACATTTTGAAATAAAGACAAATATTAAAGAAATTTCCCCTCTTAAATAACCTCCACATTTTCTCCTTTGTAAAAAGACACTTGTTAGCATTGCCACACCTCTTAGGCTTGAGTTTATTCCTCAAGTAAAGGAGTTGTTGGATGAGGGTTTGGTTCACAAGAGCTTAAATCCTTGTGCTTTGTTGGTGCCCAAAATAGGTATTATTAGGCACCAAATCCCTAAAATAGGTGGTATGATGAATGCTTTGGGTGGTGCAACACTCTTTTGTAAAATCACTCGTGCATCCAACATCTTCATGATTTGTGTACATAGGGACTCATTAGGTAGGTTTGTTCTTATTTTTTGTTTCAATACAAACTTAGGTACTCATATGGGACACCTTAGGTTTGTCATACTTTTTGGTAGGAATAATCAACATGAAAATACAGAAAAATGTATGTTCTATTGCTTTACTTTTCTTAATTTTTTAAATTGTGATCAAGGGATTCCCATGAACCCTAAGAGAATAAAGGTCATTCTCGAGTGGCCCGCTCCACCAAGTGTAAGAAAAATTTGGGGCTTCCATGACTTAACAAACTTTTACAAAAGGTTTGCCCCATATTTTTCTATACTTGTAGCACCACTCATTGAGTTGGTGAGGAACCATGTTTCTTCATGGGAAGATGCCCAGGAAATGAGTTTTCAGACCTTACCTTACTTCAACATACTAAACTTCCTATATTTCTAGGGTACCCTACCTACATTATGGAGCCCTAAATACAAGACCCAAAAATAATGAAACCTTAATCTAATATTTAAAAAGATAAGTGGGCTCGTACTTAGCCCATGGGTTCGAAATCTACTCTAAGGCTCATAAGAATCCTAGGGCCTTCTCTTGCATCTCTAGCCCAATCTACTTGGAGTTTTCTATCCAATGCCCTTGCGGGGTAGGATTGCATCATGCAGGGTTGCTATGGATGGCGTGGTCAGGGTTCAACAGTGGAGCACCATATGCAGTTAACATTGCCTCTTCCATTGTTGTGCTCGACACTAACATTTGTGCTGCCACTAGTTTCCTTTTATGGACTTCTCTTGATGTAATTTTTTTTGTAAGACTTTGGTGATTGGAGCTGTTCAGGGCATGATGATTGGAATCGTTTATTTAAACTTAAATGAATAATTTTTAAATAAGTACTCATTTAAAAACAATAATTATAAACACTACTACAAAAGCAGCTTTCTACGCCAGGCATTCGACGACGGTTTCATACAACCGTCGTAGAAGGTGAATCGATGGCATGTTTGTAATTAAGGGCATGAGAACGACGTCGTTTTGCCGCTACTCGTCGTAGACATGCAGTCGTTGTGGCAATTCGTATTTAGGTGGCTAACTTATAAAAACGGTTTTGTGGAAAAAACCGTCTTTGTATCGTTAATGGTAACACGTGCCAAACATGTGAGTGGGCCATTGAGTATACAAATATGGTGGTCTAGTGAGACCGTCTTTGTTTTTGTTAGTACTTTCATGTGGCAGCCACGTGATTTGAGGATTTAAAATACAAAGACGGTCTTATCCAGATACCCGTCTTTGGATTGTTGGTGGTTTCACGTGTAGGCCACATGATTTGAGGCGTTAAAATACAAAGACGGTCTTATCCAGATACCCCTCTTTGTATTGTTAAGGTAGAAACACGTCAACATCTTCGTCATTTAGATACAAAGGCAGTCTTTCCCCAAGAACCGTCTTCGTATTGTTGGTGGTTTCACGTGGAGACAACGTGATTTAAGGCGTTAAAATACAAAGACGGTCTTATTCGAAGAGTCGTCGGTGTATGTTTTGTAGAGACACGTGGCGGTCCCCTGATGTTCGATGTTGTTGTCATTCAAAGATGGTCTTTGCTAAGACCCGTCATTGTATCCGAAATGGTATCACATGGCTGGCACGTGCTTGTTACTTTCTCTTACTTTGGTGTGCCCTATCACTTCTTTGCTCGAAATTTCGACTCAATTACTCTTACTTTGGCGCCCTAGCTAGGTACATAGACCATCGTCTCCGACAAACACCATCGTCTACGTTGCGTCTTGTTCAGTTTGCAGCCACCGCCGATAAAGGTAAGGCTGCATTTAGGTCTTGTTTGTGTATACCTTCATTTGCATGTCTTATATTCCTTCATTCATTTGATGATTTTGCTTCCTTGTCGTCTCAGGCCGTTAGTTGCTGGTGGTGGTCTACATCGTCTTAAAGCTGCGTCCTATATAAGGTAAGGTTTATAACATTGTAGTGTTTAATGTTTGTATGCACATTGTATGGACAAAGCTGGTTCCATAAGGTAAGATACATTGTGTGTTTTGTGAGAGAAACTCTAATTTTTGTTTATCTTTTTATGTAATCTGAAGCTGTTAAATGTTTTTTTTTTTTGCATTTCAGTGGGGTTTATGTGGGCCTCGTTGATGAAGCTGACTTGTGGCCAGCGAGTGAACGACCTTTGGAAACAACCTCCTGCCATCCTTCATCAGTGGTGTCATCCTATGCCAGATTATCACTTTCATTGAGCATTGTTTGGTCTAAGTTAGTACACTGAACTTCATCAATCCCCTGATGTTTAATTTGAGCTTCAGATTTATTGTCTTTATCATTAGTAGTCTCTGTAATTGAATAAGCTGGAGACTAAATTATATATAAATATCTTCTTTATAAAAGTTTTATTTGAATTACATAACTAAATTCATTTATTTTCAAATTGGCCTAATGATGAAAGATTTTGGTAGTTTCACTAGTTTGTATGAAATGTTATGAGTACCGATGGAAAGAGTTGAATGTAATTCCTTAATTATATCTGATTTTGTTGTTTTTCAATTAAAATTGGCTGTTAATTTTTTTAGTTGGCCAGGATGAGAGCAGATGTAACACATGCATCATGCATGTCATATCATTCATGGTGTGGGTAGTAGTAGGGATTGTACCAACTTTTGTTGCCTTTCAATTCATTTTTTATGCATCATTCATGGCGGGGGTATAAGCAAAAATAGTACGAAGGATAAAGACAAATGTTGCGAGGAAAGCAACTTCCCACGCCACTCTCCATTCATTGACAGTACTACACTAGTCTTTATCTTTGTGTCTACTTGTGTGGCCATGTGACTACCTTCCCATCGGCCACTCAAGTTTCCCTCAGTTTTTGATTTGTTATTCTTAATATTGTCTTCGTAAGTTCGAAGTTCTAAGTTCCAATCTCCGTAACGAATTTCATAATATCCATAGACTCAATATTTTCCCTGTTGAGTACTCCTTAGACATGTCATCCTTCAATTTGTTAATAATAATAATCGCACAATCAATGTTATTAGTGTTGTGATTTGATTTTATTTACTTAGTCGACAATCGATCTTTGATAAGCCTCCAACCAAAGATTGAAGCTTCATGGTTCAAACTTCCAACACCCACCATTAGTTTCTTATTTATGGGTCCAAGTTATTTTTGCGATTAGTCTTTATGCATTTGCATTGATTTGACTTTGTTACCCCATATTCATTTGACTTTGTTACCCGATATAACAGTAACCAAGAAGTATGTTTTCCTTCAATTAATTTTCTGGTTTTCACATCTTAATAAAGTTTCTTTCCTTTGTATCTGTGGCTGTTGAATGTTGATTACAGAGTTCTCTATTCACGTTCACATGGTTCTAATATTAATGTTGTTTTTAGATTTGAATTTTGTTTATTTGAAATTGCTTTGTTTTGCTTGTGTGTGGTGCAAATGTCGCAGGATCGAAGTAACTATATAAAACATCATTGTCCATCCCTAACAAAATGAAATGTAACTAGTTTTGATCAGAGCTTGTAGAACTAAAATCAGCACATGGTTACAAGCCAACACACCATTTTTTTTCTTAGGCCAAACTGCTTCTTCTAGTGCTCCATTAATTAGGAGTTTGGTTCCTGAAAGGTGCAGACACACCTGCAGGCTACCCCTGCAAGCCACCTGATAATAGAACATTGATGACTTTGTGTACACTGGGTTATAGCTGAAGCTGCAAATGTCATAAACATAATGAATGTTGCTGTGACCCCAACTTTTGTGGCTAGATCCCATGTATCAATGGCCTCAATGGAGAGATGAGGAAAGTTGCGTTATCCAGGTCTCAATGGCCTTGAAGTATATGCAGTAAGGTTGGACGTTGGTCCTAGTGGTGTTATCCCACACCACACTCATCCCGGTGCCAATTAAGTACTCATTGTGCTTCAAGGTCAGATCCTTGCTGAATTCATATCTTCATGTAACATTGTTTATCAGAAGGTGCTGAAAAAGGGAGAGCTCACTATTTTCCCACAAGGGTTGTTGCACTTCGAAATTGATGTTGGTAATAGAAAGGCCCTGACTTTTCCTGTTTTCAGCAGTGCAAACTGTGGCCTCCAAATCCCTGAAAATTGTATTTTGAGAAAACAAAATCATATATGAAAAACAAAGTAAACTTAGGCCAGAAAATAAAATGCGCAAATAGAAATGTTGCAGCAAAAGTAAATGCCTCAACTAAGGCCTTAATCTCTGCTGCAAACAAGTATTGCGTTCACAAAAATACTTCTAGAAGTTACATAACTTCATCACATGGTAAATACATCTGAATCATAAGTAACCACCATGACATTGCAATGTAGCATATAGTATACTTACATAGAGGATCCACTCTGGCTATGCTTTCGCCCTAACACAGAGTTAAAAACATTGAGTCATACCTCCTAGAATCTTAATAAGGATCAGATATTCCAATTTCAATCTTACAATATGAATCCATTCACTAACACTCTTTGAAAACACGTTTTCCTTCATTGCTTGAAATTCTTATTGATCCCACTACTTTGGGAATGAAATCCACAAAATGAAAAATGAAACTCGCTCAACTCACATGTTCAGCAAGAGCCATATGAATTTCACCAAAACATTTGATGCCCGAGGCAGGGAAAACGAAGATATTTGAAAACATTGTGTTAATGTTCATGCAGAAATTCCTCAAAAAGGCATTTGAGGTATTGAATATTCAAAATTATTTGAGTGCAATTAACTGTTTAAACTTTTCTTTTGAGTTAGGTATCTTACAAACCCAACAATTTAGTTTGAGATTTTGGATAGAGAGATTAGAAAACAGAATAGAGAAAAAGCAAGAACATTTCTGTAATATGCACAGAATGGAAAACAGAATAAAAGAGAGAATTCACCTTCCAAAGGTTTCCCCTTATACAACTGTGTTGCTACTTAGTTCCTGTTCCTCAAATGCTAATAATTCAGAATGAAACCTCTTCTATTCTGTCCTATTATTTTAGCTAAGCCCTTATTCATGCAATGCTAACCACAGTCAATTTTGTAGCTACTCTTAATCATGCAACTATTTTTTGTAACTGCTTCAATTGCTTTGCATCATCTCTCTTTTATTCTTCTATAATTTTTTTCTTTGTCTTGGGTTACATCAATTCAATTTCCTTGAAGTTCAACCTTGTCCTAAAGGTGGAAATTGGGGATTCTCCCCTATATGATTTTTTTTTATTTTCATCTTTGCATATAATGCTTTTCCCACTTGAGTTGGGATAATCTCCCTATTATTGTGTACTTGTTCATCTTCTACACTTCTACCAGCACCAAGATTGTAAGCGATATACTTTTTTTTTTTTGGGCATTTGTACATGTGACTAAATGGCTGGCTACATTGAAACCATGTCCCTTCTTCCTGTCTTTTGTTATACTATTGATAAGGAAGCTTTTGTGCTCCCCTGTTTCTCTTGGGAATGTGGTAGTGGTGGTGGACTTTTTTTGCTGACTGATCTGATGCTCTATGTCCTTGCACACCCCTGTCTGAATTGTATGTTGGGCCCTAGGTATTCCTTACTGGGCCTAAAGATGCCCGTCTTTGAATAATTTTAGGTAATCCCATGGGGCAGCCCAAATCGATTGCATTTGAGTTACCATCCTTGGCTTTCTGCACTAGATTAATGCTTGAATGATTGAAATGGAGACTTTTAGAATTCTGAGAGTTCTTTAGTACACAGCTCTTCTTCAGCTATGAAGTTAATGTTTTTTGAGTATGCTGTTTGTCATTGTCCTCTCTTTCAATGCTAATATACGACGGTCCCTCGGAGACAACCGTCGTAGAATATACAACTAACTACGACGGTCACCTATAAAATACCGTAGTAGTATTAAGTTCATTCTACGACGGTCCCTTGAAGACAACCATCATAGAATATAGCAAAGACTGCGACGGTCTCTGGGAGCACACCGTCGTAGAGTACGATTAAGCCTACGACGGTGCTACCCCCATGACCGTCGTAGTCTTTTGTAAGTTTTAAGACGGGACTGTCTGACAGTCCGTTTTAGAATTGTAGAATATCTATGACGGTTTTGGATAACCGTCGTTGAAATCGGCATAATTTTTTACGTCATCAGAGACAACGACGATCGTTAACCGACGTAAAATACCATTTTTAATCGATGTTGAATTCTACTTCTGTAGTAGTAAATTATTTAATAAGTAGATAAAATTTAAGTAATTTCTTAGTTTGATGATCCTAATGAGTTATAACTAAAAGTACATCATGATGGCAAAGTAACAAGATCAAAAGAAGGAAATGAAAAAAATTCGAATTTAAAAATGAAGAGTAGTTCTAATAATATATTCTATTTCACACTCCAAATTATATTGATTAAAATTTATTTAAAGTTGTAAAATCATATAAACAACATTTCATCTATATTTTATATATGCACACAAAAAAAAATTGCCTGATCTTTTTTTGGCATGTCAGAATTTTATTTCTAACTAAAGTATATTTTTAATTTACTTAAATATAATCCCATTTGATTTTAATCTTTTAATTTAAAGATTACTATTTTTGATTTTGTAAATTTGTTTTTCTAAAATAATTATGTGCTTGACTTACATAACCATGTCATGTAACATTTTATTTCAAAATAATTGCTGATATAATATTACTAATATATGTCACACGTAATTATAAACAAATTATACCAAAGTCTATACAGTGACATGATCAAAATCTAACAAAAGATTTTGAATGATTAAAAATTTAATGATACATGGACTTAAAATATTTAAAGTACATATATAGTTACCATCATCACTTATAAGGTTTAATTAGTTGTAGCATAATTAATTGGCAGTTGTTGACAATTAATTAATACAAGTGTGATGATGGGAATGCAAATTGCAGGTCTGGTGCAATCTTGGGCGGCTATTGTAATGGGGATGCTTTCAGGGAGCATTCTATGATGATCCTCCACAAGAAGTCAAGCCTTCTATAGAACGTAGGGTTTTCTTTCTCTTGGTCAAAACACCGTACTTTTCAACTTAATTTTCAATTCACAATAAGCTAAGGATCAGTTTGTTACTGACAAAAGAGAAAAAAAAATCAAATGAACAGTAAAAAATCATATTTTTATTTTTTACTTTAATTCAAAATATTCATTTTTTCTCACTTTTATCTTTTTTCATTCCACCTTATCAAAGATTTCATTAACAAGGCTCTTTTCCCATTAGGAGAATATAAAGCATTCACTTCATTTTGGGTGGATTGGAGTGAAAAGAAAAAAATAAAAGAAAAAGTGCTAAATGATATAATGAAAAAAAAAAGAGATAAGAATAAAACAAGACGAAAGAAAGTGAGTATAATTTTATAATAACATTTTCATCTATTTTGTGCGTCAACTTTATTTAATGAATATAAATTAAATACTAAAGTTCACCCCCTTTTTTGTGGTAAATCAGGTGGAAGAAAGAGAAAAATGGGAAATAGAAAAGAAAAAGAAAAAAAAAAGGTAAAAATGACAGATAGAGAAGAACAATAGAATATAAGTCAGTTTTATTTGATAAAAAAAAATATTTGAGTTAATTTTTAAATATTGTTAATATAATAATTTTTAGCATAGTTATTTTAAAAGTCTATGATATGACAATTTATGATTGATCAAGTGACAATGTAAATTTCTTTTATACAGTCAATACATATACTATTAATAAATATACTTAAAAAGACTTTAAAAAGCGTGCTGCAAACTCGCGATATTCGTGGAGTTTTAGGTTTGGGTCGTTTTTGCTATGCTTGTTTCATTAATTCTCTTTCGATGATATTCCTGTATAACTTTAGGTCTGAGTTGCTTTTGTTTCGCTTGTTTGATTAATTCTCATTCAACAATATTAGAAAGTTAGCCAAGAAATGGACAAATTCACATGTAATCTGTTGATTAACACTTTTCCCCCACGAAAGGTAATTAGAGTTGCTTTTGATATAAAAGATCAACGTAGAAGATCGATGAATTAATTCTCGTGTCTTGTGATTTCTGTTTCAAAAGTAGAGTCCTAAAAAATAACTGGAATTCAAGGTTTTTACTCAAGTGATATAGTGATATAGTGATATAATTTATTTGCTTAAATATGTTTTTATTTCTCATAAATATATGAATTTTTTTTTTTTTTAATAAATTTTTATTTTGTGTTGAGTTTTTAATAAAATAATAATTTTATTTTTTATTTTTGATACTTAGTTTTAGTTCCTGATAAATAACGAATTTTGAGTTTAGTTCACGATAATTTTTGTCTATTTATTATATGTTGAAATTAAAATAAAATTTGTTAATTTATTAAAAAATAAATACAAAATTCATTAATTTATTAAGACTAAAACAAAATATCAAAAACTAAAAATAAAAGTGTTATTTTATTAAGGACTCAATGATAAACAAAAATTTATTAATAAATAAATAAATCTAATATTTATTAATGATAAAAACATATATAGGCTTAATTTATTTATTTTTAATGAAGTGGTAGTTGTATAATAATTCTCCATTTCAGGTAAAAAAAAATCTTCATTTTGAACAAAAATATCTTCAAACATCGTTATCATCTTATTTACTGGAAATAGATTTCATCCATTTGCCTTATCGGTCAGATTACCTTTTAGACTCCAACGATATTATTAATCTAATGCTGGTTATTTACATAATTGATCCTAAGTTATCGCTGTCTTATCATTAAAAAAATTTCAAACATACTCTTGATATTATCAATTACATTTCCATTAAAAAAACATTTGAAATATATAATTTTTCACGCTTTCCAATAATGACATATTATCTTTACTACTTAAAGTAATTTAATCATTTATTTCTGCAACCCAAAAATTGTATTTTATTGTTATTTTTAATTTTAATTTAATATGTTTATGTTAATTGTTTAAATAACAAATACATGTATAACGCTTTTTAATTACATAAAATTTTCACTTCAAAAATCTAGAAAGCAAAGAATAATCCTGAAAAAAAAATATACACTACTTTTCATAATACATGCTTATATTTGTGTTAGTGTGTGAGAGAGAATCTGCATAAAGTCGAACTGCATAGCTTGAACAGTCAAATGAGTAAGAGATCAATTTAGTAAATTTCTTTTTAATAACACTTTATTTTTGTTACAATTACACTTACTTTAAATTTACAAAAAAGTTAACTTGGTGGTTGAAAAGATAATGTTAAGGGTTGAAGGAAAAGGGATGGAAAAATACTAGTGCATTCCAATTCCCCACTAACAACTAACATTAACATTGACCAATAAAAAAAATATTGAATTCATAATTTCTAGGTATTTCCTTATAATTTTGTGAATTTACATTTCACAGGTGGATGACACCCTTGGAGTGTTCCACACACGCTGTGGCTGGCCTATTAGGTGCCCCCCTAACAGGCCTCTTGGCAGAAACTCAGCTTTGTAGACTCATTCCCAGTGACCAACTCAAGGGGTGCCTTCTATGGCGGCAGCAGCGGTGTTCAGTTTTTGAAGTAATTGGTGGCAGCATGCTTCATCGCCACCGTCTATGGAGAAGAAGCTTATGCCCTTTGGGGTGATGGTGAAAAATATGACCCAACCAAGCATGGATCCTCAAGAGTGGATAAAACTTCAGCATCACCCCGTGTTAATGTAAATGGAGCAAGGGGTGTGACCATAAATTTATGATTCATGTAGACATAGTTATGTATAGTCGTAGGGTAGTGTTAATGTCTTATGGAAAAATATGAATGAATGTTCATTCGTGTAAGTTTTACTATCACATAAGTATATATGTAACAATGAGATTGTAATTTAATTAGAAAGTTTTAAGAGTGTAAACATTTTTTGCATTATTATCTAATTATAAATTAACGTGTGTAAAATTAGTGAGTTTTATAATAATCATTTAAAAAATCATATTTAAAGTAATTTCTAATTATTTGACAGTGTGAATATGTTAACTGAAAATTAAACTCATGAGATTATTATAATATTGTCACAGTATATATTGACTATTGAGCTTGTATATATTTCGTGAATTAAAATTTCAATATTTGATGGGAATTGCATAGGTGATAATATTTTTATTCATTGAATAACCCATAGACAAATACAGTCAACCCCATCCTGCACAAAGAATATATACACAGCTCAAATTTTTAGAAAACATGCAATAATATATTCAAGTAACAAGAATACAATTTGGTTTTACATGTTTTGCCTAAAACTAAGTGCACGAGATAGATTAACATATGCAACTTTACCTAAGCGGAGAGAACATTTCTGCAATTAAAATTTCTGCCTACCAAATCACAAGGCAACATCGTTGTACCAAGACCTCTCAATATATATATGAATCTCGAACAAAGGATGAAGGGACAGTAGTATGATGTACAAGATTTAATCAAACTGCTCCCAATCTTGAGTTACTTTCGTTGAAGACGAGTTATCGGATGGGGCATCCGAGCTTTCCATTCCAGAATCAAAGGTTTCCCATTGGGTTGTTACTTTGACATCATTGCTACTGTTGCTAAAAGGGTTGGCGTTTCTTGCCTTTAGAGAATCTAATTTATCCACAAGGTTTTGCACACGATTCACCTATTCAATGGTCAACAAGCTTGTGTCAGTTCATCACAGGCAATAATCCATATAATTTGCATCTCCGCAAGAAATGAGCATTTGGGTGTTATAATTCTAACAAGCAGTATGTGAACAGATGGTGCAATTTACTACACATTACTACCAAAATGGGAAGGACAATATTTCCAACATTAAACAAATACATTTCTTCACTCCATGCAAAGAAAATGGATAGAAAGTAGTTGATAAAGAAATTAACACTGACAAATAACATATTTCACGTTTCAACTTCCCAAGGCACATCACTGCAATTTGCTAGTCATACTTCAATGTGATATTAAGATTTTATTTGAAAGAGGTAAATGTATTAAAAGGTCAAGAGACATATAAAAATGCAAATGATGAAATATATTTGAAAGAAAAATTAGAGTTTCATATATGATGAAACATTGTCAAACAATAAATTAATATTAAACACTTGCCTGACAATGATTATCAACAAGATACATTGTTTCTTAAGCTTACATATTTAGAGAAGGAAAACCTAATATGCATAGATACTAAGAAATCACACAAAAGAGAGAAGGAAATCTTTCATATGCAAACAATATTGAGCCTTTTGGTTGGACCAAGGTTTCTAATTTAGTCAACGCTTTGTAATGATAACAAACATATTATCCTTACTAAAAGACTGTGATAGCTATGTTTGATTCGTACCAGAATTCTTTATGCAGCAATATTGATGAATTATAATATATGAATGTAATTGGGAGAATTAATGAAAGTGAAGATAATAAAAAATGCATAATGAATTGATGAAGTGATTTGAAGATTCCTAAAGAAGTTTAATCAACGAAGAAGGTCCCATGTAAACCAAATGATTCAGAAAACAATCCATAGATGAGAGCTGTTGTTGAAGCCCAAAACTAAAGAAGAATTACTCAAGAAGCTGATTGACAAACAAATCCAAGATCAGGTAATTAATGAAAATGATAGTCGGTTGTAGCTTGCCAAAAATTTTCCTGATGCAAAATATTTTGCATAGTGTTTCAGAGTCTTCTAGAAGAAATTAGTGAGGCCAAAGTTTGTTCTACAAAATTTTAGAAGCAAAAGGACCAGCACAGGATGGCTGGACTCAACATCTTGCTAGAGAACAAAACGCCATTTTGAAAAAGGCTCTATTTCCAGATGGATCGGCTCTAATGTCACTTTGCCAAAAATTTCTTTAAATGTCCACCATTCTTGAAGTGAAAACAGAAGAGAAAAAGAAAAAAAAAACTGAACAAAAATTAGAACAAATCACGAGTTAATTGTACTTTTCTGGAGTATTCTCTTGTACTTGAGTCATGCTTACATTGGCTTATCCACTCTGTATAGAAAGATCTTTGTGAGTTTATATTCTGTTCTCTTGTGAAACAGTAAAACTGCAATGTGGATGTTGTCGTTCGAGCTTGCAGAGGCTACTGTTAAAGAAAAATATTTGATGCTGGCTTGGAGAGACAAGGATTGAAGAAAAATACCATTAATTAGCTTGGAGAGGCAAGATGGATCGAAGAACCTTTGGGATGATATTGGAATCACACCTTGGATGGGGACTGGACAGACTTCAAATTAGTAGATGACCCTTACCTTTAAATTTCCATTACTATTGTTGTTTGTGGTAGCTGTGATAGAAATCCACTAGTATTATGGTTACTGAACTAATATTGAAAACAAAAGCAATGTTTCCGAACTATTTCAGTCAGTCTCAAATACCAGAGCTACAGCTCATTAGAGAATTCTTATTCTCTTCCCAACTCAATGAATAACAATCAACCTATAAAATGTCTCACGCCATCACCCCAGCCATATAACCTCAGTCACACAAACTCCGTCTCTCTTCCATGTCATTTAAATAACTACCCCAGCCCCCTTTCCAATTCTTGTTCCCTATCAATTTGAACTACCAATTTATCAAGCTGACTAATGATTTATTAGTCACCTGGTCTCTGCAAAGTTGTATTACAAGTGTCTTAGCAAAAGGCATCTTTTGGACAAAACACTTGATGCAACACACTTTCTCAAGTCTTTTATCAACACATTGTTTTCAATGAAAACTTATCTCAAGGGAGAGACCTTGAAGTGCTATGCATCTTGGTGGAAAAACACTTCACAAAATTACATTCCCTGCCGCACAATTTATATAGTAAAATTAAGGAACATTGTTGGGCATGATTGACCAATACATAAGATTCAAATTTCAACAATAACAGACATATAATTCAAATTTCAACTTTGCAACTGCAATATCATAAATACTACCTCAGCTTTTCTCTGCAACTTTGCTTCACCTTCTGCCTCAATACCATCCAGTTTCAGCAATTGACTCATAAGCAACTCTGTCAGCACAAGAAACTCTTTCTCGGAAGCTTTGTTCCCCCCATTAATAGATACTTCTATGGAAGTCACCTGAAAAATTAAAATAATTCATACATTCATTCTCTAACTGATATTATAACAGTGTTTTACTGTAATGTGTGTCAAAGTAGACCACACCCCATGTCTATTTATAATATAGAAAAAGGAATCAGTATTGATTACAGGATCAATTAATTGCTGATTAATAGGAAATAGAATAACTAATAATAAATACAATCAGGAATAATATCAAGATGTAATCTCACACTCCCCCTCAAGCTGGAGCATGTATGTGATGTGAACCAAGCTTGTTGCAAATGTGATAAACCCAATAAAAGACAAAAGGTTGTTCCAGTTGTGTGGTTGCACCAGATAAACAAGGCTAGTAAACAATGAAGATATCCACCCATGAATAACGAGCAAAGAGGTTCCCAAAAGCTGCACGTGGGCTTGAGCTTAACTCAACCCCAAAAGCTAACTCATAAGATGAAGGTTGCCTCTAACTTATATATTCTATGTTGGTCTTTATCTCTAGCTGATGTGAGACTTGAGTTTTTTTCAATACACCCCCTCACGCCCAACACTAAGGACTTAATGCGTGGATGACATGGTGGGTGGTCCGTTTAATGGATCTATGAGACTCTGATTCCAAGCAAATTTCAGAAGCACCTAGTCCTATAAATGATCTCCATGGACCTGATTCAAACCACATGAAATACTCTTATATATAATGAATGAGGTTTACAAAATAAGGAAACAAAATAATGGGTAATAATGAACATAATTCCTATCTGAATATTTTATTACTCATCATTTGGTTTCCTTATTTTGCAAACCTCATTCATTATAAATAACAGTATTTTGTGTTGTATGATACACACAACACTAAATAATTCTTACATGGTATTAGAGTCTATGGTAGCAGTTTGTTGTTTGGCCAAGTGTGCCACCTGCTATCGGGCCGATATCGGACTACCCATCCCACATCTAGAACTGGCAAAATAAACTGGGCCAGCTGAGCCGAGCTAGACTAAGAAAATGCTGGCCCAAATAGAATCGTGCCAAACTGGACTAAAGAAATATAGGCCCGAATTCAATCAGGCCTATTTTGGCCTGATATTTTTTCAATTTTTTTCTTTTTAATTTTATAAATTTAGACAAAAAAAAGGGCTAATATGGGCCGGCCAGATGGGCCACTGGACCTGATTGGACTTCAAAAAAGGAGGCTCATATACAATATGGGTTGGCCCAACCCAGTTCATTTTTCACGCTTGGCCCAATGGACCAAGCTGGGCCGAGCTGTTCATTTTGCCACCCCTACCCACATTGACTAGTAATGAGGCCATAATAGTTTATATAAGTTGGGGGCAACCCTTACCTTATAAGCAAATTTTGTAAGGTTGAATTAGGCCCAAATTGTATCAAAGCAAGTTATTCTTGTCAAAGGAATAACAAAAACCATTATTTCGACGACCTATTTCTACATTCTGGTGGACCTCTCTGTTTGTAGTCCTTCTCCCACTGACATTTTTCAGTTTTTCTGGTGACTTTTACCGATCTCCACCACCGCCGCTGCTATTGCCACAGCTCCAGTTACCTTTCCTGCCAACAACTTTCCCTCTATCTATGCTAAGCCATTGACGACGTCTTGATTCTTGAAAGAACCACCAATGAACTCTCACGCACATCCTTTTGTCGCGCTAAACAGCAGCCAAACAGCCCCTGATCCCAACGCATGGCAATGAGTCTGGCCTCCATTTGCAGCACCAAGCTCGCAGACTGAGGCTCACAAAGCCCAGTCCTCTTCTGGATGTTTATAATTGTTGCATCGACCTTTCCTTTTTCTTCCACCTCAAAGCATTCTTTATTCATGCGTGAATAGTACCCGTCACCACTATGGGCCTTCATTGGCTTTAGCCGAGCCATGTTTATCCAGTGCAACCACATGACTGGAACCATCTTTCATAACTGTTGGATTTACCACATTTATAACAAGTTTGATTCATGACATATATGCTTCAGCTTGATGAGGAGTGTCAAATATATGATTTGATATGTTTTAATTACAGCAAATTAGTATGGGATAATGCCCATTATTACTCATTCATTAAAAATAAGAATATTTCATGTGATCAGATACACACAACAGTAAATAATTCTTACAGATAAGTTTCTACTTTCTACAAAAAGCATAGTACTCATAATTCAAACACAGGCTCACCCTATTTGAGAGCTTGTCCACCTCAGCTCTAACACTGGCAATAGCCTCAAAAGCTTTAGACATCTCATTTTCTTTTCTGGTTTCCTCAAGTTTCCTCTCTTTGCTACCAATGCCCTCCAAAAGAAAAAGTTTTGACTTATCCTTTACACCTTCAGCCTGCAAACGCTGGTTATCACCCTTTTCTATCCCTCTGAAGAAAAGTCGTTGCTCTGCAGGCTCTAAACCAGTTTTATTGACAAGGAGTTTCTTAACATCCCCTGTTATTGAAATCCCAAAAAAGATAAATACATATATCAATGAAAACAGAGTACATTCTACTCCTACAGTACTTAATATATGACACTATAAAAACATGCACCAATTCCTCAAGCATACTCCAAACAAAGAAATGATCAATATCATAATGAGGACAATTTTAATTTGATACTAAGTATGAAAAGAGTGGGAAAAAATGCTTTCCTTCCTTTTTTTTTTTCCTTCAAAGAAGAATCAATGTTCTTCAGGCACCAAACCAGTTTTTCACAAACAATTCCTACTGGAGGAATGCTAACAACTCTCTCTCTCTAATACTCTCATTGTGATTGAATGAAATTTATTGAAAATCACTAATTTTGGTGGACCCCACATCTAAACTAGGAGATAAAATCATTAAATGATAAGTGGGACCCCCAAACTTGGTGATTTTTAACAAAATTCAGCCAATCACAGAGTGTTAGAAAGATAATGTCTAAGAGCATGTCTCTAACATTTCTCTTCCTAATAATCCTATTAAGAAAACACATGTACCATTGAAAGAATATGTTTGATGACAGGGGAAAGGAGCGGGTCCACACAGCTCACATGGCAGGAGGAATAGAAGGGCAGACTCAGTAACTTGGGAGCAATAAAAAAGACAGGGTGGAGAGGAGAGACAAGTAAGAACAGGGTGCAGGATAAGATTAGATTTATAAATCTCTTGAATGATATGTGCTATCATTTCTTCTCTTACATATTGAGAGCTTCCATTATCTTTCTATTTGTTATGGGAGAGTCTACTTCCGTAAATTTTTCCTTGTGTTTCCTTTCCATTATTCTTTTTCTAATTGGGCAAGGCTCCTATAAAGTGAGTATGTCTCTTAAATGTTCCAAGTAAGGGCAAGTCCATCTTGATTTAATTTAAAGTGCAACGTAATCTTAACCCACTAAAATTCAAGGATAAATACATCCTTATTTGCTCTTCTGAGATAAGTTTTTCAACTGGGAATTATTCACACTCTCCTGTATTCAAAATCTGGGTTTCTATCAATATTCTGTACTAGTATATGCCATTTCTAAGTCAACCCCATCGACTTCCTTGAACATATTCTAGAAGACAAAATAATAAAGATTGGGATGCGGGATAAAGCTCCAAACAGAATGAAAATTTTACAAAAGAAAGACAGGGTAGACTTAGAAATAAGAAAATCCACTCCCCATAGAATAAGTATAAAACTTCGTACCCCATTGCCCAGAGGCTCTTCGCTATGCGAAGGTATGGGGGAGGGACATTGTACGCAGCCTTACCCTTACATATGCAAAGAGGCTGTTTCCAGATTCAAACCCATGACCAACAAGTCCCCAAGGCACAACTTTACCGCTGCACCAGGGCTCGCCCTCCCCATAGAATAAGTATAATCTGGAAATTTTCTTGGAACTATGTTTTTCATCCAAATAACACAGGAAAATTAAATAGTAATGGCCATAATCACATCACTTTTAGTTAATTTTGAACAAGTGTCAAATGGAAGCTGACAAGCAAATTACTTTTCATCATGTTCACGGAAGAAACATTTTAAAAATTTATGCAAAATTGCAAATAAAGTTCTGGAATGAATTTGGAACCAAACGAAAACTACAAGATTTTAAAATAGTCTACCAGAAGTAAATCTTCCCATCAGCTGCAGACTCCGTTACTGAGAAACTAGAATTACATGCATGAGTGTGCCTAAAACTTGTTCATGTCATGTGATAACCATTCCCAATAATAAAGTTTTCAATTTTAACTGACACTTGTTATAAGGAATGAATTTAATCCACTCTATTTCTAAAAACCCAAAATCACAGCACCATAACCACAGAAGAAAGTGGATTTTGAATCTTCTGATAGTCAATATACATTCTTTCTTAAGAAGCTATAACAATGCTGCAGTATTCATTGGCTAGAACTTAGAATATTCATTTCAGCATCACAATTCTCACCAATTACTTACACTTACCCAAAGCTAATAACATTACAACTACAGAGCTTATCATTCACAATCCAGATTCCTATGCAGACTAATAATTCTTTTAAAACAAAATAGATTGCAATCAATGTAACTATACAATAGAGCATTTTCCAAGTAAAATTAGAAAATAGTTACATGAAATGACTACATATTCTCACTACCTTTGATTAACTATGCGAAAAAACTCCACTTTTTCAGTAACAAAATTCAATATTTTCCGTTCAAAAAGTTCAAGAGTTTATTTATAGGGTAAAGCACCATTTTAGTGTCTGAAAGTGTAAAGTGTTGTCATATTAGTTACTAAGTAAGAAAAAAAAAAAAAGTCCCCATGTTGTGACTTTAGTCCCTAAACATATCTACTAAATGTCACTGGAGTCCTTAAGAGTATGTGTTAATATTATCACTTAAATCACAATGTTTTGTATTTTGGACTAAAGTGAGTGACCGATTGCACTTTCAGGAACCTTTTTCAAATTTTATTACTTTAAACTAAAGTGACAACATCATAATTTCGAGGATCAAATTCACTATTTACCCTAATTAATTAGGATCAACAAATATCCCATACATTTATCAGTTAAAGTTCCCTAAACTCCACCAATATCTCTTTAACACGTGTCACTTGAAGATCAAACCCCATTCTGGCAATTTCTAATTTTTTTTCCCTTCACGCACAATTTTTTTTATTTGTTAAACAAGCAATTCCAGAATATCTCCAAGCTAAGAGCGACAGACTAATCCCTCAAATTTCTGAGAAACGCACACCAAACTCATCATCATATTCAAGTCTAATAAAAACTAACACTACAAATTATTAAATTCGCGAATAAATAATAGTAATATCAAAGAGGTACCATGGATTGAAAGAGAGAAACCTAACCAAAAGTTGATTGGGCCGGGAGGTGTAAATCGTGGTGAGAGGAACCGTGCGTAACATTGATCTTAATCGTGGGCCGGGGCCCACCACCGTCACTCTCGGCGGACCTCGTCTCCGGTGGGATCTCGCCGGCGGAGTCTGTGGCGTTACTCATCGAAAGGGGCAAAGAAAAATTTGCGGTGCAGTGCTGACTGAGCTTGACCCGAGGAGGGCGCACGTTGCTGATTGAGGGTTAAAGAAGACACGAGAGTTCTAACGCTGGCTTCATAGACGTTGGTTTGTGCTTATCATTCACTTTTCCGTCTTTTAATAATGATTAGATTAGAATTAGATATCTTCTTTTATTAATTAGAAAAATATCAGAATGAGATAATAGAAATTTATCTATTATGAAATATCTACTTGACTTAAATATGTTTTTTTTTTTTTTTTACTTGTGGAATTGAAGCCCATCAGCGTGAGGAGTTTATGAATCACTTGTTGAATTGAAGCACAATGTTGGTAGCTTTTTCAAAAAAAAAAAAAAAAAATTCTTCATGGAGCTTTTGAACAGGAATGTGTGTGTTGATATGAAAAAACAAGTCTCGACATTCAATCATATTAAAGTTTATTAATTAAATAAGTATAGAATGACAAAGTCAATTTGGTTTCTCTACCGTCTATTTTTCAGTTGTTCCTGTGTTGTTCCTTTGAAAATAACAGTGTTCATGAATTTTAAAATTATATTATAATCCTCCAACTTGATTTAATGTTTTTTTAATATCTCAACCATTGAATGTATAACTTACACGTTGTCTAAGAGCAAGCCACAATTGAATAAAAAATAAAATATTTTTATGAATAATAAAAGTTTTACATCGTAATTTTTTACTTTGTAGAAGTTATACATACATTATCTTCACCATTAGCTAAAAAATTCCATCTTAATCATATTAAACTACCTTTTTTTTAATTGTTTATCCCTTATAATTTATGACCTTTTTTTAACTCTATCTCTGAATTTAACTTAAATAGTTTTTTATGTATAAAAAACTTTAATAGTTTTTTGTGAAAATAATAATTAATAAAATTTAAATTTAAATTTTTAATATGAATTTTAAATATAATGTACTTGACTAAAAATATTTCTGTTTTAAAAAAAATCTACTTATCTTAATAAGTAAATCCTAACTTGGCTGCAGAAATATTTTTGTCTGCTGCAAGTGAAAGAATCCATAAGTAAGCAAGTTATAGATTAAACGGTTGAGATTAAGAAATATTAAATTTTTTCTATTTATTATTTTATTATTCATCATACACTATTTAATAATTTGTGTAATATATAATTTATGAAGTTGTTATATTATTTTTTGTACAATTTTAATATTATAATTTGATTTACCACTATTTAATAAAAATATAATAATGTATATTTTTTTGTCAATTTTAATATTATAATTTGATTTACCACAATTATGAACAGCACGCAAAAATATTTTTTTAGTGTATTTGTGCAGCATCCAACCTCGTAACCCGACTTGACTTCGCAGCCATAGACAAAAAAAGGACCTGTACATCTCCAATATACTAACTTGCTTACTTCTAACACAAAAAAATGTTTTTTTATCATGTACATCTCCAAAATACTTACTCGCATACTTCTAACATACAAAATGAGAAATGCATTGACTAAGGTAATATATGGTAAAGCTTCATTGACCATGACAAATTCAGATCAGGCTTCGACAAATTCTACCATTAGAGATTATTTGACTAAAGTCCAATGCTTCAAGTAATGGAATAGGACCTGGCTTCTCTGTTGTAGGACAACAGAGAAGCCAATTTGGTGATGGAATGTTATCTTCATCTTGAGCCTAAATTGAATAGAATAAAAGTGAGTAAAATTTAGAATTGATATTTAACTGTAGTAATCTAAAATTGATATACATATCACAAGCATTCTAGTAAAACTCATTTGACTTGGTTGAGGTGGAAAAGACACTAAATAAGTATATGCTTTCGGAAGAATAGAAGTTGATTCTTGTAATGATAGTTGATTTAAATGAGCACATCCTATCAACGAGTCTGAATTTAATGCTTCCAACAAGACTTGACTTTCCTGATATATCATAGGTTTTGAATTAACATACCACACTAAAAACATACTATTAAACTTGATCAACAAAAGAAATAAAGAATAAAGAAATGCTTAAAATAAACCTTATGAATTGATGGTTGCATGGATTTCACTTTTCTTCTTTTTCGCCTTAGATTATCAGCCCAACTTCTCAGAAGGTTATTTTTTTTTCATTCTTTTACCATCTCTCTTCTTAAATCCAATTCCTTTGGATGCCGAAGGCTCCATAGCATACCTTGTGGCTTCACACGTGGAATCATAAGGACCATGTGGTTGGTTCAATCAAATTTCAGCCACTTTCTTGCTAAGCTCTAACACCCCTTGATAAACTAAAGAACATGCTTCCAAATAGTCAGATGCCTCATCGGCCAATCTCATAAGCATTGGACATAATTGCTTATATCGATTTGAACTTCCAACCTAGGATCAACATCAATTTGCCTCCCACTATTATCATTGTATGTATCACATCTTGCTTGTCGTGTCCACCGTTTCAATATATATTTGTTTGGAAGAAGCTTGACATCCTTGTGGAATAATATTCTCAATAAGTGACAACACAATATTCCCCATTGTTCAAACTTCCTACAACTAAAAGTGATTTTCAATTCTCCATTCTCAATTTGGGATTCATAACTAACTCTCCACTCTCCATTTTCATCCACCATTGTTATCACATATTCACCATGAGCTTCCGTTTCTTTGTTTTTTGTAGATATTTGTGGCAGCTATTAGATCCCACTCCCTTTGAAACAAATTGAACATGGGAGGAGTGTACTCTTGAGAAAGTTGTCGAATCATAGGTGAACTTTGTATGATCATTCTTTGCAACTTCTGACGCATCTCATAATCTTGCTTTAACTCACTATACCGTTTTTCTTTGACAATCCTTTCAAATTGCTTGAAGAATTGGTTGATGTTCAAATTAGGCCTTGTGCAACTCTTTATATCTGAATTAATGCTTTCACTTAGTTGTGTACTATGCATACCAAGTGTAAAAGCATACTTCATATAACACGCTGCCCATTTCTCTTTGATTTGGTAGGTGGAGTTCAACCACGTATTTTCTTCTACATTGTATTTCAATAATAAGGTTCTCCATGAGGCTTCAAAATTAGTTTCTTCCTTATTATTATACATACACTTTTTGAAATCAGATAAGAAATTTGATTCATCTTTCATTAAATTGCCAAGATGTTTGATTCCATTTTTCATTATATGCCACGTACACAAACCATGCTTTGTCTCTGATATAACCTCCTGCAATGCTCTTGCCATGGCTTGGTCTTTATCAGTGAAAACAGTTTGTGGTCTTTTTTTGCTATGTGCTTGCAAAAATGTTTCAAGAAGCCATTTAAAGGAGTCAATTGTCTCATCATACAATAATGCAGCCCTAAATATCACCCCTCCTCTGTAATGGTTAAAGCCTGAGAAAATTGCAAGGGGCCGATGATCTCCATTTGTACAATAAGTGGTATCCAAAGAAATCACATCACCAAAGCATTGATAGTCAAATAACATTCTTGCATCGGCCCAAAAGATATTTGTTATTTGCTCTTCTGAATCAATTTGGTATGCATGAAAAAATGAGGGATTATCTATAAGTTGTTGTTGGAAATATTGTAGCAAACACCCAGCTTCACCATAAGCCATATCTCGCCGCCTCTTAGAATTCAAATAATTCTTTGCATCTTGCCAGGTATACCCTAGATTCTCTCTACCTCCTACATATTTACTCATCAAATCAAATAAGACTTTTTGTTGAATCCCTACATCTTCTGCCACTTCAAGTTCATATGCTTGTTTTTCAGTTATTCTTCGTTGACAAGCTAACATATGCACAGTTTCTGGTGGATGGAGTGGGTGATTATGATCATAAAAAAATTCAATCACTTTATATTTCTCATTGAATCGTTTAACTTTCATACTTGCCATACACCCTGTTCTTGTCTCAGCTTCTGGATTAGTTGTTTTAGGATCTCTTTTATCATATTGACGTACGCCCTCCTTACAACAAACATATTTATAATGAGTAATGGAACCATCTTTCTTACTATTGCTTGAATTCTTTTTTCTAACTCCAAAGCCTTTCATGCCTCCATAATCTGTCCAAAACAAATATGCCTCTTCTAAACTATTGAATTCAAGACCAAGTTTAATAGTCAATTCCTTTTGGATCCATCAATTAACTCCTGTAAAAAAATAATTAAGTATCATATAATTAGAAAACATATATATAATCTATGGGAACCACTGCGGTTACTCAATTATCATCCTAAAAAAATGTTATTAGGTGTCAACTGAACATAACAGAATGCATAGATACCCACTCACACAAATGGACCAAATAAACAATTGGCAATAAATTTACATTTCATAAGTTGAAGGAATAAAATGCACATACTTCAAGTAGGTAATGGTGACATCAGGATTTGATTATCAAACTCTCCATTGGATAAATCTGAATTTCGGATAGAATCTTTTCTATTGCGCTCCAATGAAATTGCTTCATATATCCCTGCATTATTCCATTACATTAAACATTTAAGATTATTAGCTACTAAAAGGGAAAAACAGAAACAAGAAAGCCTTAATTCAATAATCATTATATTTACTCTCTCTGAAATACAAGCTCAATTCTAGAAGATAGGAAAATGTAGTTGAATGGTAATGAATAGTGACTAGTAATTTTGGAGCCTCCTTAAAAACCAAATTATTACTAGTAAGAAAAGGCAATAAAAAACAGTGAAGTTCAAGAATTCAACATGAATTGCTTCAATATAAGCTAAGTTTAAAACAGATTTAACCTTTTTCCAGAATATGAATGTCATTTAAAAATCTAGGGGATAAAACCAATGTATATAGAATCTGAGAAGCAAAGTATCATAAAAACAAGTTAGGAGAAGTTCACAGGTTGCTGCAAAAGTGATAGGAGAAGTTCGAGCACTTATTATTTTTCCAATCATACCATATGGTATTCTTGCAGTGTTCTACATGTTTTGGATTTCTGCTGCTTTTCATTTGTTTAGCTCTGATCGGGTTGTTCAGAATAACTGCTGCACATATGACCTCTTGGAAAAAAAGGGTGATCTGTGATCAGTGTCCAATGTAAAATAATAATCCCAAAATCTACATTTCTAGAATTAGAATGACAGTGAAAAAACAAGGTTTTGGAAAGAACCTACAAAGCTATTATTTTAGAGAATTACCTTGTGTGGACAAAGATAAAAAGTTTAAGTTTTCCTTTGATTTCAATTGAATCCACTCTTGCATAAACACTTCATTCAGCTTGTGGAAGAAGACGCTTGCTTTGATGTTTTGATTTAGGTGGGAAGCCAAATCCAGCCAGGAATACCTCATTTATCTGTGAAGAGAGAAGTGGTGTTGCACAGGGGCAGCGTGAAGTTATACATTCAACGATTGAGATGTAAAGAAAACATTAAGTCAAATTGGAGGGTTGTGATTTAATTTTAAAATTCATGAACACGGTTCTCGAAGGGACAACACATGGGCAGCTGAAAAAAGGACAACAGAGAAGCTAAATCTGACGAAGTAAGAGAATAGAGAGGCACACTACTCAAGGTTCTGGACGGTACAATGCTCAATGCCGCAAAAGCTGCACCATCACATGAATAAGAATCTAGGAAAATGAATAAGCACTTGTATTTTAAATGGATGGCTAAGATTAATGGTAGTGTAAAGCTAATGAAACCAATCCTTTTATAAGACTATATCTAACTATGATTTCTTTGAGGGTGTTTAGTGTGAAGAAATCATTCCTTAAATTTTTTTGTCATGGAAGAAACCCACATGATAGGGTGCATTTCTTCACTCTTCATATTTGTTTCTTATATAAGAAATTATATCTTAATATTAAAAAATAATTTCTTTCAAGCTAACATGTTTAACACATGTACAGATCAGAGGAAAAATAATCATCCCAAGAGAAGAAGAACAATGAATAGAAACTTAAGCAAACAAAGAACAATCACAATGAATCCCAAAATTCATAAAAGTTGAACAAATAAATCTCATTCAGATCCAAATTCAGAACAATATAGTAAAGGGTGAAAAGGTGGCACGATGAAGATGCAGCGATGGTTGGAAGCGACGATGACTCTATGAGTGGCACTAGTAGTCGCAATGGAGAGGATCGATGCGGTGAAGGGACAAAGAAATCAAGACAGTGGCTGCAGCCATGAGGAGTGGCACCGGTGGCTGCATGCACGAGGAATGGTGATGGTTGGAGGAGTTGGTGGCTCAAGGGGCGACGACAAAAGGGTGGTTACGAAACGAAGAAGAAGAAGAAGAAGAAGAAGAAGAAGAAGCCAAAGGAATAAAAAATGACAGTGGGGGGGAAAATGGAAAAGGAGGATGAAGGAATGGAAGACGTGGAGACTTTTTTATGACGGCGGGTGATTTTTTTTTTTTGAAAGAAAAATGAAGTTAGAACATTGAGGAAAGAGGAAAGTTCTGGAGTTGAGTGATGTTTTTTGTTTTTAATGATGGTAAGTGGTGGGTGGAAAATAATAATTTTGTTTTTTCAAAATTACTATGATTGGATTTTACTATTTGCGTTGTGTACTAGACTTCCTATCTATCAATTGTCATTTCATGGTGTTGTTGTTGAAAAGCACTTACATGATGTTCACTATAAATTTGGGTCTTATTGATGGAGTTTTGCACACAATATTTCTACTCTTACTTTTTTTTCTTGTTCCTATCAAGCCTCAATCTTTTTTATTCTCTCTAAAATGGATCTCAATGAGTGTATAATTATCAATGCTAATATAGTTATTTGCCATTATACACGGTCTGACACGTTTTTGGAATGCTTCTAAAATGAAGAATATGATTTATGCATGTATCATATTGCATAACATGATTGTTGAGGACGAACATGACACATATCAAATTAATATTGATTACAATAGTGTAGGTAATAACATGTCAATATTCAAAGTATCTTTAGGTGTTCACCCTAGTATTAGATCAACATACCTCCAAAGGATAGCAGATATTCATGACAAACAAAAAGACTGTCAACATCAAGCATATTTAGTTAAGCATATTTAGGAACATTTTAGAAATAAAAATAACAATAATTAATTTTATGTAATATTTTTATTTTTTATCGTATTGTTTTTTATTTTAAAGCCATTGTGTTTAATTATCTATTATTATGTAAACATGTATTTTTTATTATTACGCATTTCCTTTCAATGTTATGTAATTTTTATTATTTTTTAATTGATATTTAATATTTTTTCAATTATTCATATTTATTATTTGTATACATAAAAACTGAAAAATGATTTAATTATTTTATTTGAACAATAATTAAATTATAATAAAAAATATAAATGTGTGGATTTTTTGAAATTTCTTGCGGTTTCTCTGCATTGAAATAAAATTCTGTATGAGTTTCTTAAAAGTGACATGATATTGTGGGGACCACAAAGAGATGATTAAGAAACTCATATAAGAAACTTACATTAAAGATACCCTAATAACTCTCTATCCATTGGACGGGTGCGGGTTCGACAGACTTTTATTCTCCTACCCGCACTCGTCTGAGATACGTGTGTATAACTGATATTTTTAACCCTTTTCACCCATAGCTAGTGTTATATAAATCGGTCTAGTCATTGACCCAGTCGAGGTAGTGGGTCAGTGATCCAATCGGTGGACCAATAATTGATCCAGTTTGACTCGGTATATATTAAAATTTAAAATTATATATGTATCTATTATATATAAGTATATAACTAACATTATTTGATTAAGAAAAGTTCATCCATACTCCCAAATCCAAAATAACAATTGATAATAATGAGACATCAAAATGGCGTTGTAGGGTGGTCTTTTTTTTTGCGTGCATAGCCCAGTCGGGGTTTGTAAAACCGGGTTGGGTCACCAGATTCCCTCAAAGCCGTCGGGTTTGGTTGGGTCATCCCAAGCCACATGCATGAACAACCTAATAGGAAAATCGATCCGATTAGGCCATCGGGTCCCGGTTGGACCGTTCTGAACCAGGATTCATCACATTGCCTGTAGCCCAAAATCACTCAGTCCAAAAAAAGCTTGTTTTCTTATCAGGTTGTTCAGATTACGGATGAGGTCACTGGTTGATGCTCAACCCTAATTGGGATTACAAGTGAAGTGGTGGTGGATCCATCAAATTCCACCGGATCCATTATTTTATTATAACTAGACTAGTGGCCTACTATTGATAGTGTAATCACTAAGTCAATAACACAGTGGCACACCTCTGTTTGCTTTGCCTTCTCGATTCCAATGCAACTTTAATTGATACTCCCTCTCTTATTATATATAAGATTCAATTACCTAACTCATCAACATTAAAAAAAAGTGATTAATTTAGTTGGTAACAATAAATTTGTCTTAAATTTATAACTTTTTAAAATTATCTATGTAATTAATATTTTTCTCTCTTCTAATTGTTTGTTAATACATTCTTTCTCTTCTTTAAATTATTGATATTTCTAGTCTAAAAATAATTAATGCAATAAACATTAAAGATTGAGTTTTTTTTTTTTAAAGAAACAAGCATCATTTTAAATTTGGATCTTATAAATAGAAGCATAGTGAGTAACTTTTATTTTCAACGTGCAGTGCTCTAGCTTTGCACTTTGAAAATAAAAATAAACAATAAAAAACAGAAAGAGAAAGAGTACAAGAAGTATGTAAAAAAATAATATATTGGTAATATTGTCTAGCCAACAAGTGGTATATGGCTGGACTGTTTTTATATATATTGAGACGAGCCTAAACTATTTGCACATGAAGAATTGAAGCGTTAAATACACTTGCTAGAATGCTAGTTGCTATTAGTGGTTTCTTTGGGAAGTATGTTAGATGAATCTTGTAATGTTTTGGTGGAATATTTTATGTACTAAATTTTAATAACATCGTATGAATTTTTTTTTTTTTTACTACCAGTAATTTAAACATGCTAATAGATCATATCAGCCTTTTAAAAAGTCAGGTCAAACTTATAAAGAAGCCTATGATAAATAATAGGTCAGGTTTATGCCTTAGTTTTGTCTGGTCCATTACCATGCCTACTTTTGATGTTGGATATAAGGGTAGTAGCCTTTAGCTGTAGAAGAATTGAGACCACATGAGGAGAGTTATCCGACCTATGGCGACCTTGAGTTAACAATTAAGGCTCTTTTGCTTAAGGCACAAAGACATCATATGTTTGAGGTCTATGATATCCTTAAGAGTTTGAAATATGTATTTGGCCATAAAAAGTTTGACATGAGGTAGAGGAGATAGGCCCATAGGGTAGTCAACGTTCATTAGTAGGAGTATTCATTTAAGACACTATGGGGTGTCCTTATTCACACCTATCATTTTCTCTCTTGTCATTCACTTACATTTCAGCTTGAGCATGCATTATACATCATTTTCACCTCGTTGTAAAAAAAAAAGAACAAAAGATTCAAGAAGTAGTATCATTTTTTTGTCTTTTTGCATCTTAAGTAAAGGCTTTCCTTGTTTATTCATAAATATGTATGCATCATTCCTGCCATGTACATGATCATCCATACTGACCATTTTTGCATTAGGAAGGTTCATTGGAGAATTGCTAAAATCAAAGTTTGATCAAGAGTATCTATGGGAAAATAGGATATGGGATCAAGTAGCGAAACAAAGGATATATTGTCTGTGAAAGTTAAGATGCGTGATGTTACATTTTTAAAGCCCTTCAATGGCTTGGTGAGAGGGTTAAGTGAGTAGCCTTTGTAAAGAAATAAGGAATGTCTTAGATTTATTGGAGCTAAATGTGCAAGTAGAGGTCATTTCTGTGTTGAAACAGTTCTATGATCACCCATAAAGATGTTTTACATTATGAGATTTCCAACTAGCACCTATCCTAAAGGAATATGAACAGATTTTGGGTTTTCGTTGGAAGAAAGCAAACCTTACCTGTATCATGGTCACGACCCCTCCATGGATACAATAACAAACTTGTTGAGGGTTTTCAAGAAAGACCTGAGGGAGAAAAAATTGAGTAGGAATGGTGTAGTTGGGTCCCCACAAAGTTATTTATTAGAGAGGATGAATGTTTTGTCTGAAGAAAAAGATTAGTTTGCCTTTACAAAAGTGTTGGCTCTCACTATCTATGATATTCTTCTTTTTCCAGATATTGAGGAATTCATGGATTCCCCTGCCATTGATGTGTTCTTGGCTCTTCAAGATAGGGGAGAAAGTCTTGTGCCAGAACTCTGTGTGTGGCTTGCCATTCGCATATTTTCCAACAAAAGTAATAAACTCATTATTTGACAGATTTCATAGAGGAGACAATTAGTTGGTATCCAAAGTGTAGTAATATGAAAGAAGTCACTACTAATGAGAGAGCTACCATAATATACCACTCATTGGACCAAATGATTTATCAATTATAATCCCTCTTTGGCTTTAAGGCAATAGGGTTATCCCATGTTGGGCCCACCGATAGAAAGTCAATTACACCTTTTTTGAGGTAAAACAACTAAGTCCATAAATGTTTTCAAAGATGAAGAACACATGGGAACGAGTTATCAAAAGAGGAAAAGACTTAGGAAAAATAAGTTGTGGTGCGGATGAGAGTTATCGCCATTGGCTTAAAGTAAGGGTTCAAATAGTCAAAGTACCTTTTTGCAATCTGATTCTAGTGATTGAAGGAATGTTTGTGCAAGCTTCTATAGATATGAGGGAAGTCAAAGAGCTCAAGGAAGCATTAGCTAAGTTTGAAGAGGAAATGAATATGTTGAAGCTAGAATTGATGGAATCTTGCCAAATGTGCAAGGTAATGCAAGATGGGGAACACTCAAAGGAAGCGGTCTTTAAAGGAAGCAAATGAAAAGGAAAGGATTAAAGAGAAGGGTCGACTCAAAACTCAATTATTTGGGGTCTGCAAGCAATGAATTGGGCTTAAGAAGAAAAGAAAGAGACAGGCATTAGCAAATAATCAACAATTGAAAGAAGAACTGAAGAGTTCCAAGATAGCTAAAAGACAAGCGCAAAGGTTACTTGAAGACCTCCAACAACAATCAAAAAGGGTAGTGGCAGAGTATGAGGATAGGCTTGAGGATGAGAAGCAACATAGACAAGAGGCTGAACATGCAGCGGTGACACATCAAGATGGATGGATGAAGGAGCAACAAAATGCACATGAATTGATAGGATGCATTAAAGGTCAAGAATTCTACATCAAAGAACTCAAAGTAGAAATCGCATTTTGGAAGGATGAACTTGCAAGATCAATTAATAAGGATGATTTATAGAAACACATGCATGCACAAAATCGCACAAACCCACACATAACATTGTAGGCACATGCAATGGGAACAAAAATTGGGTTAGATTTAAAGTATTCTATTATTTTTTATTAATGAATAACTTCCATCATATGGAAATTTAAATTGATATTATATCATTTTTTAATAATACAAAATAAACAAAATTCTCAATATAACTTTTTATGCTTACGAAAAAAATTTCCCTTGAAATTTACCTACGATACGATCTAGTTATATGTAAAGCAAACAATTAAAAAATTTGAGGCCTAAGGCAGCGACCTAAATGACCTAGCCTTAAACTTCCTTGTATTTGAATACAATTAGGTAACTTCCCTAGCAGGAGAGTTGGTAGAATTGAGACCAAATAAAATAGTTATATTAGGATGTCAGTAAACCATTTTTTTCACTTATTTGGCCTTAATAAAAAATTTATTTTTATTTTTTTTACTTCATTATTTAATTTTCTTATTACTTTGTTTTTGATAGGTAGTTTAGAATCATGAGAAGGTTACAACTCCAAACTAGACAATCTCCATCCCCACCATTCACAAAATGAATTCCAACATGAACAAGTATATCCCCGTGCTTGTAGCAGTGTTTTTTCTTCTCAATTTTGACATTCATTTTCTTTTGGGTTTGTAATTGTCCAAAAAGAAAAAGTGTGGCTCCGCAATCGGAGTTAGCTAATGAAGAAGTATATAAAAACACCAATGATAGGGCCTTGATTAAGCCACTACCAATTTCTAAGCTAATTCTACTCTACACTAACTAAATTAAAATAAGCCTATTGATAATTTTTTTCTTCATTTTCATTTTCCAAAAGCTCCAATGTTAAATACAAGGATAGAGAAAAGCTGATCACCCTATAGGTGTCATGATCTAACATATTGGAAGGTTCCACAATTACGTGCTGTAATAACATAAATGAAAATAACAATTAATAAAAAAAATTAACTTAAAGTTTGTAATCCTTGGACAAGTGGATTTCTAGATTGTGTGTTTGGGCCTAGTGTTGAGAATGAGCCTAACAATAGGTAATTTAGAATAATGTGTAATAGTTTTCTTTGAGTGGAAAAATAAAGGAACTACCTACATAGAGTGAAAACTACCCTAGAAGCATTCAATAACAGCAAATTCCTTGTAGGAGAAGTAAAGATATGTAAAGTGAGTGGGGTAGATGACCTAACACACACAAGGAGAATCACATGCACAAAGATGACCTACCTACTCTGAGTTTGTTATTCATTTCCAATCGATAGGAGTAGATATAATTTAATAGATGAAAAACAGATTTGACAGAGAGAAAGATAAATTAAAAATAAAATAATCAGAGTTGGCTAGGCCGACACTAAGAATAAAAAATTGAAAAAACTTAAAATCGGCTTAAAAAAATTGTTTTAAGAAAATTAAATGTTAGTGTCATCTATGGGTGTTGTGTCGGTTTAAGTGTCGGTCAGCCCAACTATAATCGGTGTCGGCCTCAAAGATCGACACAGGAAAATTTAGCTTCTGGGGTTTTAGCATCCCAAAGGAAGGTGACGCATCTCCAATGCAACAAAGTTGGTTTTTGTCAGTTGGAGTTGGCTTTTGGCCGACACTAATCACTTATTTTCTTGTAGTAGTTGATTGGTTACTGATCATTTAAATTTCATGTATTCAGATGTTAGGGATTTATTGTTTGTGATTAAGGTTTTGTGTTGTGACTGTATTCACATGCTAGGGATTAATTTATTGTTATTTGATGAAGATTTTGTGTTGTGTTTGTATACACATTCATGTGTGTTCTTTAGGGCAGTTTGTCTTGTGAAAATTTGTGAAACACTTGCCTGAATTGATGCTTTCTTTTGAATCCTCTTTATCCTTTAAATATATTGTTTCATCTCACATACTATTTTCTTTGATATCTTTTAAACTTACATGAAATTTCTCTTTGTATAAATAGTCTTGATCTTATAGTTAAAGGTTAAGTGTCATTTTTGTTACTACATATATAACTTTTTTTAGTGTGATTGGTACTCTGACAAATCAACAAATTTCAAATTTGTGTACTTTCTCCCGCAGTCCCAGGCTATTTGCATGTGAAATTGTGTTTATCTATTTTATAATTTTGGTGGGATGAGTCTGAATTTGGACTATGATATCAATTTGTATTTCAGTTGTATGGTTGTGATTTGCTTTTAGAGAGAAAGAAGTGAGGATTCAAAGGGTTGGCCATGCTGAAGCAGATCATTGGTTAGCTTCAACACCTCTTGGACACTTACCACTCTCAATCTCAATCCCATTCTTTTTGTGTCATTCTTCAACCTCCTCCTATTCACACTCTCCTCTTTCAACAACAACACCACTTAGGTCCCCTCTCTCTCTTAGATCTATTTAAAAGAGAGAGAAAAAACATGACATTGAGTTTATGATCAATCATACCCAATGCTATAAATTCTATCTTGTGATCAATTTTGGATGGGATTGTCTATTCAAATTTCAAACCGTGCAATTTATGGTTATGTGAAAAAACTTCCTTTGCAAAAGTTCCATTGTGTGTTGTATTTCATATTGGATGAACAATAAGGGATTTTTAGCTTCTCTATTAACAACCTTGTATCACGTGCATGACATCACACTCTGAAGGTTAAGTGTGAACTTTAAATTATTCCTTCTGGGCTATACATAGTTAATTATATGTGCATGGGACACAAATTTGAAATTTGACTTAAGTTGTTGACTACATATGCATATGCTAGCTATTGTAGAAAATTAAGAGCCACATATCAGTATTAGACTAAAAATTTTAACCTGTGATGTTACAAACTACAAAATGAAACACAAATCAAATTATACCTTCAGCCATTGCCATGAAAGAGTTGCCTTATTTTGGTTCTTCCAAGCTCTCACTCTCTCTCTCTAAATGGTGTATAAGATGAATTGGAAGAGGTGAGCTCAGGGACCAAATACATATGCTATCATTAGCTAACGTTTTGATTCTCACTAGCATTAGCTAACGTTTTGATTCTCACTAGCTGAATTGAGTTGTTCAACACCAGTTACCACGCAAGATGAAAGATCATTTGACGTTTCGGTAAAAAATATGGAAAATACCCAAAAGGGGGGAAAAAGGGTCATTTTAAGCCTTTTTCTAAACCTTGGCTCACCCAGGCTAGCCTCTGGCTCGCCTGGGCCCCCAAATAGCTTAGGGGTGAAGTAACCAGCTCGCCTGGGCGAGCTGCCAAAGTCCCAAACCCCCTAATTTCCTATAAATAGGCGTGAGGGGGGGGGGACTGGAGAAAGGGTTTAGCTTTCAAACATTGAGAGGTTTCAGTGAAAATCAGAGAGAAGGAGAAGAAAGAAGAGAAAAACAAGGTCGAGGCACTACCAAATTGCGACTGTAATCGACTTCTACGTCGTTCTTCGTTCGTCGTCCGGTTAGTATTTGTTTT
Organism: Glycine soja; assembly: GCF_004193775.1. Classification (NCBI taxonomy): domain Eukaryota; kingdom Viridiplantae; phylum Streptophyta; class Magnoliopsida; order Fabales; family Fabaceae; genus Glycine; species Glycine soja. The sequence continues at coordinate 7,337,819 of NC_041004.1, forward strand.
GAGGATTTGGATATGATCTATGCACCCTTAGGGGTCCTCTTTGTTGCTTTAAACATCTTTATCTCATTCTTCTACCATTAGTAATCTCTTTTCTTCTTGTAAAGTGAATTTTGACTGATCATTTACGTCACAAATCATCTTTTAAAGGGATTGAAAGTTAATAAGTAAAACTAAGGTGAAATCAGCATGTAATTGAGTTTTTTATCCATAAAAGTCGCTTGAATCCGTTCAAGGTCCAATGCCTTAGCGGTCTCTTTTGTTTTTGTTGGTTAAAAATAAACCTTTCAAAAGTTTAAAATCAACTCAACACACAACTTTCTCGCTTTTAAGAACTACGTAGGTCTGAATTCTTCATTGCACTTGAGGATACATAAGAGCAATGACAACACCCTTGTCGACCCAAAAAATAAAGAAACATAAAAAGGGAAAATAAATAATATTGAAGTCACATTTTTTTGCACGCTTGATTAAAGGTTGCCGTCCCTTGTGACGGACGCGTAGGGTGCTAATACCTTCCCCGTGCGTAAACAACTCCTGAACCCTTTTCTTTGAAATTCGCAGACCCTTTTTTGATTTTTTTTCTAACGTTTTCCTCAAATAAACGTTGGTGGTGACTCCCGCGCGTTCTCCATTTTGGAAGGCGCATTTTTTATCTAGCCTCACCCTCCCACCGAAGGGTAGGTTGTGACAGTTGGTGACTCTACTAGGGACATTTGTTAGAGAGTTAAGCCATTTAATCTGTGTGCAATATTTATCATGACCTTTTCTTTATTTTGTTTCCCTTTTTTCTTTTATGTTATTATGTTCATATAACTCTTTTTGTGTGCTTTTGTGTTTGGTGTGGCTATCTACCTATTACATGCATATTTAGAAATATTTTTTTGTTCTATGCACACATGGCACCTACACCTTTGCACACATAGTGAGTTATTGGGCCCTATACTCAGGCCGTGGAAACATAGGAAGTGGAGGTTAATCTGTGGTCATGTTGGGTCTCCGACTCGCTTGATAACAGTGAAGCCTCATCTAGAGTTTTTCTTTTTGATGATACATTGTCGCTGGTAGTCCCTACCACCACAATGTTTGATATCAAAGAGGATGATATCTCTATAAACCTTTGAAAGTTATATGCGACCACCTTTGGAGTTGTTACTAAATAGCAAACCTTTAACCCTTTCCATTAGGTCCCTAATTTAGGGACACGGAACAAACACATTATGTTTTGTTTCCTTTATCTATCCATGCATATTTTTATGACGTCGTGATTGTGTACATCATTCCTGTATTTACCAGTTATCATGTTCACACACGGAATTTTGGCATTAAGTCATTGCGTTATCATGCTCATTCATTTAGTGTGTTCTCTTTGTGCTACCAAACACATACTCCCATGTATGCATACTCACACCGTGTCATCACTCATGCATTGCATTTGTTTCGTTATCTTTGTCACGGGAAGTCGGAAGGTCCGCATCGCCTTCTTAATTGCATGCATTGGGCACCATGGCAATGACTACAAACGAACCATGATACCCAATGCAGTGTGGGTAAGAAGAGATGGTCTTCCGAGCTCTTGTGTCCATAGATAAACACATCTATCATGCATAGCATAAACATGCCCTGATGCATTCATCGTACCTCCTCTATGATAGGGTGTTAAAGTATTGGTCATCAGAATTTTCATTCTAGCGAACATGGGGTCGAACCAAGCGCCCTCTTTTAAAAAAAGGTTCTATCATGTCAAAGTCAAGAACCTAGAACTAGTCAGCTTGCGAAAGCTAGGGTAGCGGATGGATCAAGTTCGACGTCAAGCCTTCAACAAGGCGTATGGGAAAATCTGGGATTTGGCCATGATAAAAGTGTCTATTGAAGCCATCGCATCCCTCACTCAATACTACAACCAGTCGCTCAAATGGTTCACGTTTGGGGACTTTCAGTTGGTACCAACCATAGAAGAGTTCGAAGGGATATTGGGATGCCCGCTAGGAGGAAGGAAGCCATATCTTTTTTCCAGATTCTACCCTTCCATGGCAAGAGTAGCAAAAGTGGTCAAGATCTTGACACAAGAGTTAGACCGAGTGAAGCAAAATAGGAATTGGGGTGGTAGGGTTACCAGGGAAGCGCTTGGAGGAGAAGTCAGAAGCTTTGACAGATCAAGGATAGTGGACCTCGTTCATTGACATATTAGCACTCTTGGTGTCTGGGACCATACAATTTCCAAATGTAGACGGGCTAGTGGATTTAGCAGCGATCGACACTTTTCTTGCTTATCATCACAACAAGGAAAGTTCGGTCATTGCTGTTTTGGCCGATGCATATGACACATTCGACCTGATATGCGAAAAGAGCGGTGCAAGGATTGTCTATTGTACGCCGACTCTTTATGTGTGGTTGGTCTCCCATGTTTTTTGACATGAAGGTAGGCTTGTCTGTCCTCTACAAGGTCATCACATGTGTGCCGAAAAGGGAAAAACAAATTGGGAGGAACTCTTGGCAGGTATGGTAGGAGCGTCCGTTGGTTGGTTTCCCCGATGGAAAGAAGGAGAGGCTGGAGTGTTGTGCTCGTGTGAAGGATTCCCAAACGTCCCCTTGATGGGAACAAGGGGTTGTATTAATTATAATCCCATGTTGGCCACCAGACAACTAGGCTACCCTATGAGAGGTGCATCGTCAGAGGAGATCATCACGCCTTCCTTGCACGGGGATTAAATATAGGTAATGCAAAAATACTTCAGAGAATTCGTAAAGCGTAGGACACAGTGGAAAGGAAATATAAGGAGCTTAGGGGAAGTAGCAACGATGTCGTCGGCGGCTATCATAAGTGGTTGAAGGCTAGGACGCAAGGGATAACTTGGCTCCCAAAGCTAAAAGGTCCAAGTGGGAAAGAAGCTGAAGTCCCTAAGGAAAGCAAAGAAGTGCAAGCCTTGAAAGCAGAGCTTGAAAGAACGAGAGTGGTCAAGGAAAAGCTAAAGACGATAGTCACTAGGGTCATGAAAAAGTGTGACTAGCTAAGAGATGTCAACATGACTATGATCGAAGCATTAGAGCAGGAAACAAAGAGGGTCCAAAAGGAAGAATGGAGCAGGAACAAGTTCCGAGGGGCTCTATGGGGCAGCAACAACGAGCTCAAACTTAGAAGGGCCAAAAGGGACGAGTCAAGGGTGGAAAGCATGGTATTTAAGGATAAATTGAAGGCTTGTCAGAGGTCAAAGAGAAGTTTGACCAAACAACTGAGTAGAATGGAAGAGAATATGTTAACAATTATTGATCAGTATAAAAAAAGGTAAAACCTAGCTGCTAGTCATGGGAAAAGATAAACAATGTTCATGGGCTTTTCGATTATTGCCAACACATGGTCGAATTGATGTCCCACATAATTAAGAACCACTGAGGCGTTCGTGTTGTATTTATGCTTTGGCTTTGGCAAGATAAACAACGTTGTTTCTTAATGAAAATGAGATTTGATTCGACCCTATGTCTTTAATGAAATTTCTACATGGGTTCAATACTTCGGCAACTTATCATTATCATGCATTCATGTTTATTTCTTTGTCGCATTACTCATTGCATTTTGCTTTTTTAGCAGTTGTAGTCAAAAAGTAAACACAATAACCAAAAAGAACGAACGCATTTTATGGAACCCCTACCAAACACGTGCCAAAACCAAAATCATGAGTGAAACAGAGGAAGTGCAAGAGCAAATGAAGGCCGACATGGAGGCCATGAAGGACCAAATGACCTCCATGATGAGTATGAGAAGGATGATGGAGGACAACGTGGCTGCAGTCGCCACCACCATCACCGCCGTTGAGGCGAATCTGACTCACCCATCCAGCATAAACCAAATAAGTCGTCCAGTCCCAGACATCGTAGGCCAGGGAGGAGAAGTGTTGGGGAGTACAGGCGTTCCCCATGTTGTGCAAAGTAAGAATTCTTTCCGACCATACGGCTTGCCACCTAACTATACACCACCCAATGCGTTGCATGTGCCCGACGAGAACACCAACCACTCCGCTCCCGTTCTCCTTGAAAGCCAACAACCCTAGTTGGGGCATGCACCCTTTGCTCAACCTATGGGAGAGGCCCGTGAAGAGCCCCGGGACCACGCTCTAGGAAGTTCGCGCCTTACCCTGCATATGCCGCTGAAGGACCAGTGTTTGGTGGCATGCCCCAGCGTAATACCTCGGGGGCCCCTCAACATCTTTAGGGAGAGTACCTCTTGCCATAGAAGAAAGAGAGAAGTTTGATCTTATAGAGGAAAGGCTAAGGGTCATTGACGGGATTGGTGATTACCCTTTTGCTGACATGACAGAGCTATGCCTAGTGCCTGACGTCATCATCCCTCCTAAATTCAAGGTGCCAGACTTCGAAAAGTACAAGGGGACCACTTGTCCCAAAAACCACTTGAAGATGTATTATCAAAAAATGAGGGTATACTCAAAAGATGATAAACTCTTGATGTACTTTTTTCAAGAGAGTTTGGCCGGGGCAACAATTACTTGGTATACTAACTTGGAAGTTTCTTGGATCCGTTCTTGGAAGGACTTAATGGCTGCTTTCATCAAGCAGTATCAATACAACACTGACATGGCTCTCGATAGGATGCAATTGCAAAACATGTGCAAGAAGGAGCATGAGTCTTTCAAGGAGTAGAGTACGCCCAGAGGTGGAGGGATTTGGCAGCCTAAGTAGCACCTCCAATGATGGAGAGGGAGATGATAATCCCATGATGGAGTTCTGGGTATTCAATTCATATGTCTGGCCTTCGTTTGGATTTGACTATTACATGTTTAGATTTCCTTATTTTAGGGACTTCATTTATTTTGGTCATCAAGCTTTCTGCTAAACCATGTGATGGCATGATGTGCACCTAATTTGTTTGTGGAGTCCTTATTTTACTCTTGGCTGATGCATTTCCAGTTTGTCTTTATTTTTTTATTTATTTCAAATTAGGTATATAGAAAGTACAAGAATAGGAGTATGGTAGAAACAATAAAAGAAATTCGTATTTGTGTTACAGACTTCTGAATTTAAGTTGGTGATAACTGCTTAAACATGAAAACGTGCAATTTATATTGATTTATACTTGACATATCTCAGGCAAGTGTATTTTTCTGAAATGTGAATGGTTGTGATTTGTGAATCTTTGCTTAATTTCATAGGAGCATTGTTTGGGCGTTATTATCACAAGGATTCAAAGGTGTACACCCAATTATCAGTTATTTGCTTCATTGTTTGTGTAACCTACGGTCATCATCGAGGGGAGCATCATTTATTTTGTAAGACATGCATGTCTTATATGTTGATTTATAAGTTTTTTGACTTTTTTTATGATTCTGTCAATTTATTATTTAATATATCATATAGTATTTCCCCTTTTTTATAAGTTTGCAGTACTGCAAGTTGTTAATAATCTGCTTAGGGACTTGTGTAACATTTGCACTCCTTCTCCTCGTCTTCAAAATTTGTAAGGATACAGTCCCTATTTTCTTCTGCTATGTTTATGCAAATCAATAATATAGTGTTTTACATTATGTCTGTCTTACGGTCAATCTAGTTAGGGACTTCCCTTTGAAGTGATACATTCTGCTCTGCAACCTCTCTAACTTGTTCACGAAGCCATTGCTGTTGTAACTGGTACTTCTCAAGCTTAAATGACCAGTAAGTTGACCTCCTGTCCAATTCCTTATCCAATGGTGAATGCATCTCATTGTTTTCTTTTTCTAGTCTCTGAGTACGAAACTCCAGTTCTATCTTTACATGTGTAACTTCTTCCCTAGCTGAGACTGTTTCAGCAATTTGAGACCACCAACTAAGTTGAAACTTCCAAAGCCAAGCTTATTTTCTCCTCTAGTAGATGTCTGATTGTCTGAATCAGTGCTGACACATCATAACCAGCATCAAGAAAAAAGCTATCTGGTTCCAGTTTCTTAGAGACAAGAATAACCCTCTCCTCAGGCTCCTTTGATCTTGTCATTAGTTCTGCATCCGCATCCTCTTCAGGTTCATCACAGCTTAAACCCTCAAAATTGCCATCCATGCCATGATAGCCATTTGTCATTCTGTAGGGTTCATCCAACAAATCATATTAATATATTATAGGCTTATGAAATGAATATATTATATTTAATATACTTGATCATATTAAATCTATGTTGCTAGAAACTGAACAATAATATATTTGGTCATATTTCTTTGACTTTACAGCATGACTTGCGTCTTAGACTTTCATTGACACTTCATAATCATACTCATCTGCATTTCCTTCTTTTGACAACTCTAGATCAGTATCATCTGCCACTTTGTGACCAATCTTTGTTGTTGTCACTGGTTACCAATAACTCTTGAACCAAGCCACACAAAAACTAATATAACACACCCACTATATATTTGACGAAAGTACACATCCAATGTGGCCATATCCAAAGTGTCAGACTCCTTTACTTGTTTTGGTCCTTACTGCAGTCCATGTTTTCCATGCGCTCTGTCATGAGAGCAGTGAAGATGACTAGGAAGTTGACAAGGACAGGAATATGTCCTTAAGATCTTATGTTTGTTGTTTCTGTGCCTCTCTTGTGGCATGGTGATGGCCCTTCAATAGGTAGCTTCTGTTTCTACTATTGGTGAGGAACAATCAGTCCTTGGATTGGAAACTTTGACAGAAGCAGAAATTTCTTCTTTTAATTCTTTCATTGTTTCCATTACCAGCTTGACAATCTAAGTAGTTCAATAAATGAAACTTAGCTGAAGCACTATAAACATTCGTATTTGGTATGTGAGGGATGGTAACCAATTAAATTCCTTGGTTCAACTCATCATCCCAAAAGGGTTCGCAATGACAACTCATCAGTGTCTTGTCTTGTGTGATTGAGTCAGAATTATAATCAATGTTAGAAGCTGCATTTGTGCATTGCATTAAAGTAGACCAGTCAATTTTATATTTCACCAATGATTAGTTTTTTAAGCCAGTTTGGAGAAGTAGAACTCAATTATTGGTGTCTTTATTTTTCTTTTTCACTTTAAGTAACCCGAAATGATTCCAACCAAGTTTAATCAATTTGAGTACAGACAAGATTAGTTGAACTCCATGATCAAATTTTGAGACTTTGCAGAGTTCAACAACAGGGGCAGCATTGTCCCATCTGATTGTTTTGTTGCACCAATTGTGAAACGTGACATGTTTGTCTTCAGTTAAGAACATATTTTTCTTATTTCAAACAAATAAATGCCATACAAAACAAGGTACATAACTGGTCTGAGTGAAGCAAAATTCTTGACCAACTTATGTTCAAATTTTCTAACAAACATATTGCAAGTTCTGTACTGGCCAAAACTACAATTGAACATCTAAACTTTTGCAGCTTATATTTTTTTGTCCTTATTTCTGCTTCCTGCTTCCATTTTTATCCAACTAATTACCCAAGTATTCCCTTCATCACAACCCTTCAGAGAGGTAGGGAAACAGCTCTCAGATGTTGTAAGCACAGAACCATGAATTTTTGTGCGAGTCTTGGTTGGACTTTTTGGTGTGGACCTTACTCTAGGAGAATCCAAAGTCCTTCTAAGAATCTGTCTCAAGGCTGATATCAAGTGCACTGTCGGATTTGGATGAGGCCCTGATGCCTTGAAGTTTTTGTAGAAGTTCATGTGCTTAGCCATTGCTTTTTGTGTGCAAACAACCCTCTCAGACCTCACAATTTCATCCTTAACAGCCTCAGCACACAACCCACAAACCCATTTTCCAAAGTACCTCTGTCTGATTCTTTCTATATAGGCTGGGGTGCACATAAAACTGTTAGTCCACAACAGTCACAAACAGCAAATTCAAGTTCAGTTTCTGCAACTAGTATGCTAGCTGCTGCTGATTGAGTTTCTGGTGCCGATATCACCATAGGGTCAATGATCATAGGAGCAAATTCAAGTTCAGTTTCTGGCTTGATTGTGCATAACAGGTTCTCTTCACCTGGTTAGCTCTTCTCTTGGTAAATCCAATGCAAAACATTCTGAATGTGTAATTATCAGTTGTCTTTACATCCACATGGGCTTCAATAAGAGTTTGCCATTTTCGTACCAATGACCTCAGCAACTCTGTTGTGAAATCCATTCCCTAGAAATTCAAAGAATAAATAGAAATTCAAATTTGATGTATAATGCAATACAATATTACAATCAAAAGAAGCTTCAGCCATCACCCATCATACCTAGAAATTTGTCAGAACATTCTTCCCTTGCACATCTTCAGCTCTCAACCTAATCTTCTTGAATGCATCATCCTCATCCCCTTGAAGATCAGTCAAGGAGACCTCAAACACTCTATGCTTGAGTCCTTCATAAGCAATCTGTTATTTGAAACAATCACATTCTACATGAGCATACAAAGTTCATAACACAAAGTCACACACCATAATATGCTTGAAAATAAGCGACAGTAAGCAGACCCTTGGAAGATTCATAAACCCTCATTCTCCCATAGAAAGAAAATGCAATAAGCACACGCTATAAAGCAGTATTATTTTTTCCCATATCCTATAGAGATTTAACGAGAACAGAAAACCTCATAAGAGGGAGCTACAATTCTGTTTAGCTTCTTTGTTCACACAGTAAATAAAAAAGTACACGCACCAAAACAGTAGAGAAACAAAGTCCTCTGCCAAAATGATAGCATACATTTATAATAGATCCAACTCAACAATTAGCACATAGGTCCAAGCTATATCATAATGATAGCATACATTTCTAATAGATTCTATTGTTGCTGTTTTTTCTTCGTGTATGAAGGAGTTGTTATCATGAACTGATTGGTTGAACCTATGAATTTGAGTTTTTGATCTAAATCCCCACCAACCTATGCCCAAGTTTATTTGCCATCTTCAAATGAGTAAACCTGCTGACACATTTGAGTGGCCACAAAGAACTGCATCAACAGTGTATGTACAAAAGGGTAAAAGGGGGGTCACGTTGGAAATCATAGCTAATAGAGACAATGCAATATCAATTCCAACGTAACTAACTGCTGAGCTGGCAAGAAAGATGGGGAGTGTGAGAATTCTGTTGTGGAGGCTATACGACACAACGGTGGGACGGTGAGAGGAAAGTGGAAATTAGTTGACTTTCAGAAAATAGTGGGCACTCTTAAATTACCTACCTAGACTACTTTGTTCTTTCATTTTCTTTAGCATTCAGAACCCGTTATCACCTTGATACAGGCCTAGGATTTGCATTCAAGTATATAGACATTCTATTATTTATGTGACATCTATCAAAGAGGTAACTAAAAGTCAAACAAAGTTACACTGCGCTAAGTAATTTGTGCAGCTCTTTAGCATATTCATATGGAGGGGAATAATTGAATTTCTAGGGTTTTCTCTGTGTCCTTACCAGGTGGTCTGACTATGGCTTCTTTAAGGCAATCACCGTTGTTGCTATGCATAGGAACTGGAGAGCTTCACTGCACTAACGAACTTGTTTGTTAGCGACTGTTAATCTCGCACTTGTTTGTGCGTCAGATGACAACCTGTTCTATTCAATCTTCTACCCACTTGACCACTGTCTACTAAATAATGACTATGGTAAAAATAAATCGTAATTAATAACCAGAATAAGAGAAAGTACTATGTGAGAGCTCAAGAACATACACAAAAAGCATAATATCAAAGAATTAATACCACATTTGATTAGGTTGACCATATGGATAGCATGTAGTTGGTAATAATGTTACTTGTGCCACTAATGACAATGGTAGCGAGTGTCACGAAAATGTGAGCCACATCAGCATATTAATGACTTTTTATTAAAGTACCAATCACCCTAATTTCTTTCACAACACCTTCAATGCCCCAATCCTAATTCGCAATATACAAGGTTTGGCTTAAATTAGTGCTTATAGCAAAATCTATTAGTATACAAGGTTTGGCTTAAATGAGTTGTTGTTTCTTATCCTTTGTTCAGCTACCAAAGAGTTTGCAAGATCAAAAGAAAAAATAGAAAACACAACAAAGCAATACACAGCAGAGCAAGACCCAAAGATTTACGTGATTCGGCAATATGCCTACATCCATGGAAAAGTGTAGCTCCTCATCATCACATTGATCATGAAATTACATGTTCAGTACAAGCAGCAGCTAGCTTTGATCTCTCTTGGTTTCTCCTCTCAAAACCTCTCTCAATCACTTAGTTCACTAACTCCTTTAAGAACTTTATGAATTTTCCTACAACTTCTCTGTTTTGCAGCCTCTCAAAACTCTCCTTCTGCATTACATGATCAAGAGTATATATACACTCTAGAAGCTAGTCCTAGGAACAAAGACTATACATTGGTGTCAAAACCAATTCAATTATAATAACTGAAAACAGTTATGACAGCACCACTTTAAAGCCTTCTCACTTGTGCCAATGTGATTTTGAGTCACACACCACAAATCTCCACCTTGACTCCAAATCAGCAAGTGTCTACCTTGTCATTCATCACATGTTCAATTCACCACATACTCACAATTTGAATCATCATTTCATATCCTCAATATAACAATTTCTACAAAAGATTATCACAACTTGGGGACTAAAACCCCTCAAATAATATTACACAATTATATCAAAATCATAGGTCAAAATATACAAATATCAAGAGCACAATTTATCAAGCAATTCTCATCAGAACATCAATATTTTATTTATAATTATAAAGGAAAAATTGCAATTTAATAAACATCCCAAAATAAAACTCCAATTTAAACTTCTAAGGATCCCTACACATGTTCTCACTAATTCCCAATTGTGAATAACTCATCCCTTACCTCTAAGCGGACTCACGTGTCTTTCGAAAGTGATAACGACATCTCTATCAAGTTCCTAAGATTCCTCAATTTCTTCCTTTGGTTGCTCTGATAAGGTTCCCAAACATTAGAGAGAATGAGAAGAGATTGAAGACTCCATTTGTACTGTCTTCGTGCGATTCCTTTTTCTCCCTCCACGAATATTATTTTCCAAATCCCAACGATGAAGGTGTGCGCAATTGAATTTCTCACAACATATCAAAATTTCACGATAATCCAACGGTTAAAGAAATCGGGATCGTAGTTTTACCGAGACAGCTCTGGGTTTCTGCGGGAAAGGAAAAGGCTACAATGCGAGGGGTATTTTTCTTAGCTCAGACATGATATCGAAATTCACAATGGTGAGAATGCTCGAAATTGGTTTGCGAACTTTCTACTTAAATTTCACGACGATTCAACGGTGAATGAATTCGAGATCGTCATTTTTCTGAGACATATTTGGTGGCCTGTGGGAAGAAGAGAGGGTTTTGGGAGAAGAAGAGAGAAAATCGAAATTAAAAGGTAGAGGAAGCTGAGGAGTCAATCTCAAAACTGACCTAGCATGTTACTATTTATAGCAAGTGAAAAGAGTGGAAAAATAATATTTAATTAGCAGAGGTTATAAACCTCCGCAAATTAAGTACAAAAAATTGTAGTTTTTAATAAATTAAGGAGGTTTCTAAAACCTCCGCAAAATAACCTCCATTATTTAATATTTTTTTTGTAGTGCATTGATCATGAAATTACAAGTTCAATACAAGCAGCTAGCTAGCTTTGATCTCTCTTGGTTTCTCCTCTCAAAACCTTTCTCAATCACCTAGCTCACTACCTCCTTTAAGAACTTTCTGAATTTTCCTGCAACTTCTCTGTTTTGCAACCTCTCAAAACTCTCCTTCTGCATTACATGATCAAGAGTATATATACACTCTAGAAGCTAGGTCTAGGAACAAAGACTATACATTGGTGTGAAAACCAATTCAATTATAATGACTGAAAACAGTTATGACAACACCACTTTAAAACCTTCTCACTTGTGCCAATGTGATTTTGAGTCACACACCACAAATCTCCACCTTGACTCCAAATCAGCAAGTGTCTACCTTGTGATTTAGGGCTGCACTTCTACCAATCTGCTTTAGGCATCTTCAAAATTGATCAAGTCCAGGCAGTGCTTGAACTTGACACTAGAGAGGGACTTTGTGAACATATCAGCCAGGTTTTCTTTTGTTGAAACCTTCTCCACCTTCACCTTCTCAGATTCAATCACATCTATGATGAAGTGTAGTTTCACATCTATGTGCTTTGTCCTCTCATGGTACATTTGGTGATTTTCTAAGTGAATGACACTTTGACTGTCACAGTGAATCGTGACACAAGCTTGTGCTATTCCAAGTTCATTTACCATACCTTTAAGCCAAATTGCTTCCTTCACTCCTTCAGCTAGGGCCATGTATTCTGCTTCAGTTGTTGAAAGAGCAACAACTGATTGTTGATTTGCTTTCCAACTGATTGTTGTACCAAACAAAGTAAACACATATCCTGTTAAGGATTTTCTTATGTCTACATTTCCTACAAAATCTGCATCTACATAGCCTGTGATTGCTGCCTCATGTGTTGTCTTCTTGTACCTTAATCCAGCTTTCAAAGATCCATTTAGATACCTTAGTGTCCACTTTATAGCTTCCCAGTGTGCACTGTCAGGATCTCCCATGAATCTGCTTATAATACTTACAACATGAGCCAAGTCAGGTCTGCTGCAAACCATTCCATACATTATGCTTCCAACACCACTGGCATAGGGTGTTTGACTCATTTTAGACCTTTCTTTAGCTGTTTCTGGTGCTTGAATAACAGATAGCTTTGTATGATGGCCAAGTGGTGTGCTAATAGGTTTGCTTTGATGCATCCTAAACCTTTCCACCATTTTCTTGAGGTATTTGCTTTGGGACAAGAATAGTTCACCCTTTGCTCTATCCCTATGAATATCTATCTCGGGTATCCTCCTAGCTGACCCTAGATCTTTCATCTCAAATTCTGTGTTCAAGCTTTCTTTGAGTTTCCTGATCTCTTCCTTATTAGCACTTGCTATGAGAATGTCATCCACATACAAAAGAAGGTAAATAACACATACTTTCCCATTTTTCAGGATATATACACAACTGTCATATTTGTTTCTAATGAAGCCATATCTGATCAAGAACTCATCAAATTTTAGGTATCACATTTGAGGGCTTTGCTTCAGTCCATACAAAGATTTTTTCAGCAAGCACACATTGTTCTCCCCTTCTTCAAAACCTTCAGGCTGGTTCATGTAAATGGTTTCCTTCAAATTTTCATGGAGAAAAGCTGTTTTAACATCCAGTTGTTCAAGTTCCAAATCATACTGATTTACCAGACTAAGTATGATTCTAATTGAGCAATGCTTCACAACTGGTGAAAAAATCTCATTGTAATCAATTCCTTCAACCTGTATAAAGCCTTTTGCTACCAATCTAGCCTTGAATCTAGGCCTTTCTACTCCTGGAATGCCTTCTTTCTTCTTGAAAATCCACTTACATCCAACAGCCTTCTGCTTCTTGGGTTGATCCACAAGTATCCACGTCTTTTTTTTCCTCAAAGATTTCATTTCTTCACTCATTGCCTAAAGCCACAGCTGACTGTCTTCACTTTCAATTGCTTCCCTCCTGGTCTTTGGTCCTGAATTTTGAATCTCCTCAGCAACACTTAAGGCATAGCAGATAATATCAACATGACCATACCTCTTTGTAGGCTTTATCACCCTTTTTTCTCTATCTCTAGTCAATTGATAATAGGACAAGTCATGCTAAGTAACCATCTCTTCATTATCTCCAGCTTCTGCTTGATCAGAGTGATCAATAACATTTCCACTGTCATGATCTGAAATCTCAGAATGCTCCACCTCAAAATTGGTATTCTCACTACTTAAGTTGTTATCCTTCTGCTCCTTACTTAGCATTGTCATTCTGCTATCATCAAAGGTTACATCCCTGCTGATGATGCATCTTATCTCACCCGGTTCCAATTTCCACAGCGTGTACCCTTTAACTCCTTTAGGATAGCCAATGAACACACACTTTACAACCCTTGCATCTAACTTTCCTTGTTTAACATAAGCAAAGGCCAGTGATCCAAACACCTTTAATCCTGAATAATCAGGTCGTTCACCACTCCAAGCTTCCATTGGTGTCTTGAAACCTAAGGCTGATGAAGGGCATCTATTAATCAAATATGTTGTTGTGTTTGCAGCTTCTCCCCAAAAGGTCTTTGGTAGTCCTGCACTTAGAAGCATGCACCTCACTCTTTCCAAAATGGTCCTATTCATTCTTTCTGCCTAACCATTCTGCTATGGAGTGTGAGGGACTATTTTATGCCTTTTGATGCCTATTTTCCTGCAAAACTCATTGAACTGCTCTGAAACAAACTCCAGGCCATTGTCAGTCCTTAAAACTTTTAATTTTGTACCAAGTTGATTTCCAATAAGAGTATGTCATTCTCTGAATTTTTGAAAAGATTCTGACTTATTTTTCAAAACATACAGCCATACTCTTCTTGAGAAATCATCTATGATGGTGAGAAAGTATGAGCTTCCACCATGAGTTTTTACTCTAGATGGTCCCCATAAATCTGAATGCACATACTCAAAAGGCCTAGATGAAACATGAATACTCGTGCCAAAGCTTATTCTATGTGATTTACCAAGCACACAATGATCACAAAATTCAAGTTTATCTAGTCTATCACCACCTAGCAGATTTTGTTTCTTAAGTTCATGTAATCCTCTTTAACTAACATGACCTAATCTCAAATGCCAGAGTTTTGTTTTATCAATCAATGTATTACTAGCTACCGATGCATGTCCAACAATAGTGGAACCTTCAAGAATAAACAAGCCATTACTTTTATTCTTGTTACCCTTGGCAATGACTAAAGATCCATTTGAAATCTTAAGAACACCATTTGAAATTTTAGTTGCATATCCTAGATCATCAAACATGTTTATGGAAATAAGATTTCTTTTGAGTTCTGGAATGTACCTTACATTTTTTAGTAGATACTCTCTATTATCAAACATCTTCAATCTCATAGTTCCAATGTCTTGTACCTTGCAGGGGTAGTTGTCTCCTAGCAGTACAACTCCTGCTGGTTTCAGTTCCAAGGTTTCAAAACAGTCCTTTCTCGGGCTGCTGTGATATGAGCATCCAGAATCCATAATCCATTCTGTTTGTGTTTTGGTATTAGAAGCTACTAAAACACCTGCACTCTCATAACCTTCAGAGGCTTCAACTATGTCAGTAGAGTCCAAAGATCCTTTCTTGATCTTGTTTGGGCAGTCTATCTTGAAATGACCAGTTTTGTGACAATTAAAGCATTTGAACTTTGTTTTTTGGCCATTCTTTGAATCCATTGACCTTGATTTGGACTTCTTTCCTCTTGTTCCCTTGTTTTCACTCCTTCCCCTTGAAATATTCAGGCTTTCACCATTATCCTCAGATTTGGAGTCTTGCTGTTTTTGCATCTCCTTGGTCCTTATTGAGGTCTGGACTTCTTCTAGGGTAATGTCTTGATCTTTGCCATAAAGAATTGCATCCTTGAAAAGGATTTTGGTAAGGAATTCAGAAGCAAGAGAGCTTTATCCTCCTCTTCAAGCTTTACTTCAATATTTTCCAAATCATCAAGAATCTTGTTGAAATCAGCCAATTGTTCAGTGGTTGTTCTTGACTCTGTCATCTTGAAGGTGTACTGTTGTTGCTTCAAGCATAGCCAATTTGCAAGGGACTTTGTCATATACAATGACTCCAATTTCAACCACATTGAGGCTACTGTCTTTTCTCTTGCAACTTCTCTTAAAGCTTTATCTCCAAGGCATAGAATGATTGCACTTCTGGCTCTATCAATCATCTCTAATTTCTCCTTTGAGCTTAGAGATTCAGACATCCTTTCTTCTCCTTTAAGAGCTTCTGCATAGTCATGTTGAATCAAGATTGCTTCCATCTTGATTCTCCATAACCCGAAGTCATTTTCCCCTGAAAATTTCTCAATATCGTACTTTGTTATTCCCATCTTTCTTGATCTTGATCCTTTCCCCACAGACGACGCCACTTGTTGTTTCTTATCCTTTGTTCAGCTACCAAAGAGCCTGCAAGATCAAAAGAAAAAATAGAAAACACAGCAAAGCAATACACAGCAGAGCAAGACCCAAAGATTTACGTGGTTCGACAATATGCCTACACCTACGGGAAAATGCAGCTCCTCATCATCACATTGATCATGAAATTACATGTTCAGTACAAGCAGCAGCTAGCTTTGATCTCTCTTGGTTTCTCCTCTCAAAACCTCTCTCAATCACTTAGTTCACTACCTCCTTTAAGAACTTTATGAATTTTCCTGCAACTTCTCTGTTTTGCAGCCTCTCAAAACTCTCCTTCTGCATTACATGATCAAGAGTATATATACACTCTAGAAGCTAGTCCTATGAACAAAGACTATACATTGGTGCCAAAACCAATTCAGTTATAATAATTGAAAATAGTTATGACAACACCACTTTAAAGCCTTCTCACTTGTGCCAATGTGATTTTGTGTCACACACCACATGAGTGTTTAAAGCAGAATCTGTCAGTATATAAGGTTAGGCTTAAATGAGTGTTTATAGAAAAATAATTCTATAATGGTAAAAGTTGCATGCATGGCAGATGTTATTGACACAGACCTACACAAAATTGACCCTAGAAATTTGCCTAATTCCAGTGTCCCATTTAAATTATTGCTAGTTGTATACGCAAACCATGTTAGTAAAATGAAATTTTGATTAATGGAGAAAATCACAAAGTATCATGGTTGTCGTGAAGTTTGGATAGAACTAGTTTAGTGTTTCAGAATATTTCAATGGAACATTGTGCATTCTCAACTCACATGTTGCTGCCCTGTTTTGGTTGTAGGTACTTGGTTGACACAAAAAGTTAGGGAGTAAATTATTTAGTTACAAACGTCGGACTTCAATCTTCACTGTTGTGTAGACCATACCACAACTTTTATTGCATGTGTTGCAGTTGTTATTGACCATATTTTGAGGTATGTATTCCTTTCACTGACACCAATGATAATTACATGGTTATTTATAGATTAATTTTGTATTATCTAAGCAATTATGTGCATTATGAGTGAACCATAGTTTCCCGTTCAAGATTCTATACACCAATTAATGCGGAAAGTTTGCATTAATCGATGTATTCAATCTTGAATTGTCCGTTTGGACAATTTGGGAATACTCTTTTTTATAGTAGATTAGTACGTACAACTTAATTGGATTTTCTTAAATTTGTTAACATTTCGGTATAGTTCATTTCACTTTGTCCTCCAAGTGCATATTTGAATGCGGTGGATGATGACAAGCCACTACTTTCATCTCATGTACTTGGGAACTTATGCGGAATGCTGCCAAAATTTAGACAAATATAGAAAATACAATTAAGTTGTAGTATTTAATCTACTATAAAAAAGTATTCCTGAATGGGATAGGGCCACACCTCTAATGAAAAAGTGAGGTTTTCATGCATGTTAGATAACTTTATAAAGTGTTACAGCAAAGGGAAAACATGGATCGAAGTTGGATGAAAGCATCACGCATTACTGACGAGTATGGGAATGAGGTTGAACAATTTCTCCAATTTACTGAAATGAATGCACCATCTTTGCATGGGAAATTTTTTTGTCCATGTGTTAAATGTGTAAATGGGAGACACTAATCGATAAATGACATAAGATCACATCTCATATGTCACGGGGTCTTTCCAAATTACACAAAATGGATATGGCATAGGGAATTGCCAAACAAGCCATCTGTCAATCACACTGAGTAAGTCGATGTAGACATGGGATATCATATAGAAGACATGATTCACGATCTAGGACAAGACGGATTTTAGCAAGCACATGCACCTTTGTATAGAAATCAGTTTGCATAAATGTGCAATTGCCTTACATGTGGTGTATCACGGTACAAGGTCAACAATGGTGAATGTAGTGATGAAGCAACTGCAAACAACATTCGTCCAGCAAAGGTTTGTTGGTATCTTCCAATAATACCAAGTTTTAAGTGATTGTTTGCTAATGGACATGATGCAAAACACTTGACGTGGCATGCAGACGCCAGGAAAGATGATGGTTTGCTCCGACATCCAGCTGATAGTTCGTAATGGAAGGCATTTGATAGCTTGTATCCTGATTTTGGGAATGAGCCAAAAAATCTAAGGCTTGGTTTTGCTTCTGATGGAATGAATCCTTTTGGTAACTTAAGCACTAATCACAGTTCATGGCCTATTTTGCTAGTGATTTACAACCTCCATCCTTGGTCGTGCATGAAGCGCAAGTACATAATGTTTTGCATGATGATAGCGGGTCCAAGACAGCCAGGCAATGATATTGACGTCTATCTGACTCTGTTGATCGAAGAGTTGACCAGATTATGGAAAGATGGGGTAGATGTGTTGGATGGGAATCTGTAGCATACCTTTAGGTTGCATGCAATGGTTTTCTGTACCATTAATGACTATCCAGCATATGGCAACTTAAGTGGTTATAGTGTCAAAGGCCATCACACATGCCCTATATGTGAGAAAAATACGAGATTCCTCCAATTCAAACATGGAAAGAAGACAATATACACAAGGCATCGAAGATTTCTCAAACATTATCATCCATATCGATGATTGAAGAAAGATTTTAATGGATCTCAGGAAAATCAAAGTGCACCAAAACCATTAGATGGCAAAGAAGTTTATGATCGTGTGAAGGACATCATAACTATCATTGGGAAGACACAAAAAAAATTTGCAACTGAGACAAACAGTTGGAAGAAAAGGTCCATATTCTTTAATCTTCCATACTGGTATGATCTTGATGTTAGACATTGTATAGACGTCATGCACGTGGAGAAAAATGTTTATGATAGTTTAATTGGCACCTTTCTTAACATTAAAGGCAAGACAAAGGATGGTTTGAAGTGTCATCAAGACTTGGTTGAGATGGGTATACGAGAGCAGTTGCATCCAATCTCACAAGGTCCACACACATATCTACCCCCAGCATGTCACACAATGTCAACAAATGAGAAAAGGAGTTTTTGTCAATGTCTACGTAATGTTAAAGTCCCACAAGGATACTCTTCAAATATCAAAAGCCTTGTATCTGTCAATGAGCTGAAATTGGTTGGCTTGAAATCTCATGATTGTCATGTATTAATGCAACAACTATTGCCTGTATCGATTCGGGGAATCTTGCCTGACAAAGTTTGGGTTGCTATAACTCATTTGTGCTTTGTGTTTAATGCTATATGTAGCAAAGTCATTGACCCTAGAAGATTGGATGAACTGGAGAACGAGGCTGCCATTGTCCTTTGTCAAATGGAGATGTATTTTCCTCCATCATTTTTTGACATAATGGTTCATTTGATTGTTCATCTAGTGAGGGAGATCTGGTTGTGTGGTCTGGTTTTTTTATGGTGGATGTATCCAGTTGAGCGGTACATGAAGGTGTTAAAGGGGTATACGAAGAATCAATACCGACTAGAAGCTTCTATTGTTGAAAGGTATATGGCTGAAGAATGTATCGAGTTTTGCTCCCAGTACATCGAAGGTGGTAAATCTGTCGGGCTTTCTGAAGATCATCATGGTCCAAATCAGGGGTAAGGGTACACGAGGATACAATGTTGTCACAATGACTTGACAGGAGGTGTCACAAGCGCATCTCTATGTATTAAACAACACAGCAGAGGTCATTCCATACATAGATGCTCACAAAAAAGAACTCACAACAATGAACCTAAAACTGAACATGATGAGGGTTTTTCAAGAGCACAATAGAAGTTTCATTAACTGGTTTAGAGAAAGAATATTTCTTGATAATGGTGCTTACAAAACATTAAAATTGTTAGCTGTTGGACCAAATCTGAATGTACCGACTTGGAAGGGTATGATATCAATAATTATTCCTTCTACACCAAGTCTCAAGATGACAAAAGCTCAATGTAGAATAGTGGAGTGACTGTTGATGTTGATTCTGATCACTTTTCCAGTGCAGCAGACAACAATCTTATTCAAGCATCCATGCCTTACTTTGGAGTGATTAAACAAATCTGGGAGGTTGATTACAGTGAATTTAGAGTGCCTGTGTTTAATTGTAAGTGGGTCAATGGCAATACCGATGTCCGTCAAGATGAATTGGGATTTACTTTAGTAGACCTAAATAAGGTGGCTTACATGAACGAATCTTTCATTATGGCTGAACAAGCAAGACAAGAGTTTTGCGTCCAAGATCCATGCAATTCAAGATATTCAGTGGTTCTACAGGGAAGACCAAGTCATTTAAATGACGCACAACATGGTTCCACGCTTGACATTTGTGAGACACCAAGTTTTTCCACAAGAATGCCTTCTATAAATGAGTCTCCCGACGTTGATGATGTACACACAGCTCGTAATGATCATGATGAAGGACTATGGGAGAACATTGTGACGTAACAGAAACCTATGCAAGTAATGTAACAAGCTTATTGTGTTATTTGTTTTGTAATTTATTCATGTTTATATTTCCATTTACCTAAGTATATGTTATTTGTGAGTCCTTATTGTAAACATATTTGTTTTATTTTGACAGGGTCATCGGAACACCACCATCGTCACCCCTGCAGTCAGATGTTCAGTCAGAGGCTATGTTTAGGAATACTAGACAATCCACACGGCTTAGACGGTTGACTTTAAGAACCTTGGATCAGCCCAAACCAACTGTATACCTTGATGCTGCTATTGGGCGAGGATTGGGCCCACATAAAGAGAAGTTCCACAGTTATCTAGAGGTCGTAGCCAGAGAAAAAATTCCAATTGTACATAACAGCTGGCAAGATGTATCGGATGCGCTAAAGGACCTAGTGTGTAAGCAATGCCTTCCAAGATTATTTTGATGATGCCAAAGAATCAAGAGTCAAGCAAGTTTCAAGAATCATGATCAAGATTCAAGATTCAAGATTTAAGTAAAGAATCAAGACTCAAGATTCAAGAATCAAGATAAGTATTAAAAGAGTTTTTCAAAAACTATTGAATAGCACAATTTTGTTCACAAGAATTTTTCAAAAGAAAAATTTTACCAAAGAGTTTTATTCTCTAGTAATCAATTATCAGTAGCCAACATTCTTTTCAAACTGATTTACAAAGATGTAATCGATTACCATAATCATGTAATCGATTACCAATGTTTTAAAACGTTAGATTTCAAATTTCAAGAGTCACAACTTGTGATAAAACATTTTCAAATCATTTCAAACTTGTGTAATCGATTACTAGTGTTTCTAAACATTTTGATTTTCAAATTTAAACATGAAGAGTCACATCTGTTGATGTGTAATCAATTACACTATGATGGTAATCGATTAACAGTAACTTGTTTTGAAAAATAAATAACAAAAAGTCACAATTCTTAAAGTGACTTGTTTCTGAAGATTTTTTCAAAAGTCACAACCTTTAAGTGACTAGTTTTCAAAAGAATCACAACTTTTAAAGTGACTAGTTTTTCAAAAAGAGTCACAACTTTTAAATTGACTAGTTTTAAAGAAATACTAAGAGTCACAAACTTTAACTTGAGTCATCAAATGATTATAAATATGTGACCATGGCACAAATTTCATATACTGATTCCTTTCATACATAACAAATTTCTTTCATTCATTTCTCTTCATCTTTCTAAAAGTTTTTGTTCAATACTTTCTTTATTCAAGAAAAGTTCATTGTCCAAAAATTTGTGCTATTCTTCTTCTTCATTCCTTCTCTCTCTTGCCAGAAGAATTCAAAGGACTAACCGCTTGAGAATTCTTTTGATTCTTCCTTCTCCCTCTTGAAAAAAGATTTCAAAGGACTAACCGCCTGAGATATCTTCTGTTTCTTACAAAAGATTTCAAAGGACTAATCGCCTGAGATATCCTTTTCCCCTTCCCTTTATACAAAAGATTTCAAAGGACTAACCACCTAAGATATCTTTTGTATCCCCATCATAGAGAATTCAAGGGACTAAATGCCTAAGAATTCTTTGTCTTAACACATTGGAGGGTACATCCTTTGTGGTACAAGTAGGGGTACATCTACTTGGGTTGTAATACTGAAAACAAGAGAGGGTACATCTCTTGTGGATCAATTCAAGTGGAGGGTACATCCACTTGGTTGTTCAAAGAGAACAAGGGAGGGTACATCCCTTGTGGATCTTTGCTTGTAAAGGATTTTACAAGGTTATTGGAAATCTCAAGAATCGGTGATTGCTTGGGGACTGGACGTAGGCACGGGTTGTGGCCGAACCAGTATAAATCTTGTGTTTGTCTTTTTCTTCCCTACACTCTTTATCTTTCCGCTGTGCACTTTTTATTTTCGCTTTACTTTTGTCTAAGTTATTGTTTCTATTCTTTACTTTCTCATAACTTAGTAGTAAAGCCTAATGGAATCTGGTAACATTAAGAAGGATAAATTTTTAATTACTCAAGACACATTAATAATTAATTCAACCCCCCCTTAATTATTCCAAGACCACTTGATCCAACACCTAGTATGGGATGACATCTTGGTAAGTGACGTGATTGTTAAGCAGTGTATTTTTATTTGCCAATTTAAGTGTTTAAACCTTTGAAATTATGCCAGTATTACAAAATAATTTGTTATGTAGGAAAAATTTGAAATCCCAAAAGCGCTGAATGCAAAGAAAAAAGTGATGTCCACTGTGGCCACCAGATGGAGGCAATTTAAATCAACCCTCACCACTAAATTTGTCTATGCTAACTCTGAGGGGCAACGTAAACAAGATCCTTCGGTAAAATATGGTATAGATCCACACGCTTGGGATGAATTTGCTGCAAGCCGTAAAAACCCTAATTGGCAAGTTAGATATTTATTTCTTTGATTTTGACTGTGTAGTTCTCATTAAGTAAAGCATTTCAATTTGTTTGATTCAAAAAATATATGGTACATGACAGGGAATCAGAAAAAGATGCAGGAAATCCAGAAATACAATGACTGTCCCCATTTACTTTCTTGTGGGGGATATGATTTGCTTCAAAAGAAGCTCTTAGACGAGAAAATAAAGAAAATACAACATGAAGCAATGATGATGGAGAATACAGCACAAATTGATGACCCCCCATCTCCCATTGAAAGACATGTTAAATGGAAGTTGGCATGCACAAAGCGATATGGACAAATGACATCTTAGGCGGCATAAGAAATATTTGATAAAATTGTGAGTGGGTTCTTCAATTTTTAATACAATTATTTGAATTTTGGATTAATTCTTTGTTTGTGTTTATTTTGTGCTTCATGAAGGACTCAATGGAAAAACAGACGACACAGGGTACGTTTGTCCCCCATGGTCGTGACAACATACTTAACACTGCCATTGGGCGACCGGATTATGGAGGTCGTGTTCGTGCAGCGGGGTCTAGGGTCACAATAACTCAATACTATGGAAGAGCATCACGTGGCTTCAATACCTCATCCATATCCATCAGCCAACAACAGTTGGCTGAAATAATAGGAATCCTTAAGGAAGAGTGGAGGAAAGAATTTCAAGAAGAAAACAAACAAAGTCTACAGCTATTGAAATAAGAGTTGAAGGAGGCCATCATAATGGAGATGTCACAAAGGGGATCGCAAATCTCATCACCTATTGAACCAAATATACATGTGTTAGGTGCACGAGTCAACACAAAGGGGAGCAATGCTGAAGTTGTTGTGAACCCATCTGGGGAAGACCATGTTGCTCATGTGATATCGACTATGGGGTTGTATGTCCATCGTCAAGATTCTACAGAGTTGGTGGGCTTGGGAAAAATATATGACAAAGCCCTACCATACACAATATGGCTTATGCAAATGATGTGGTCAGAGTTAGTGTTGACAAAGTTATTAACGATGACGTTGAAGTCCTGTTGCCTACATTAGAAATTAAGTATGTCAGACAGACCCTTGGCATATTCATTGCAAGGCCAACACCGCTTGTAAAACTCGTATTAGATGAGGTATTTTAGTTTTTCTATTTTCCAAATG
Source organism: Glycine soja (assembly GCF_004193775.1). Taxonomy (NCBI): domain Eukaryota; kingdom Viridiplantae; phylum Streptophyta; class Magnoliopsida; order Fabales; family Fabaceae; genus Glycine; species Glycine soja. Next base: position 7,361,727 of record NC_041004.1, read on the forward strand.
TATACATTAGCTTCATGTATTTATTGGTTTAATTATTGGTTTTGTTAATCATATAGGTTTCAGCCATTAGTCCAAATAAAGTGATTAAAGTTTTTCAACCGGTGAATGATGTTGCTGTAGATGACCCCTTGCGTGAGTTGATCAAGAGTCTGGTTGATATTTATGAGAAGCCTATTCAGTTGGTGTGGGATGTTAGTAAATTTGGAATTCCAGATGTTGATGCATCCTTGTTCCAAACATGTGCTAATGTCAACGAAATAATATTAGGCGTACAATGTTTGAACATAGCTAGTCTACAATTGTGGACCATGTAAGAAGAATAGATGCCACTGATTAATAAATCTCATTTTGGTGCGTTATATACATGATGATAACTGAATTTATGAAATGTTCAAAATAAGTATATGGATTAATGGAGTAATAGCTTGGGTCATGGATCGATGTATGGGTTCCTTGAGCCGCAATCAATACTCAATGCAAAGGATAGACGTGGCCAATGTCAAGAATACATCGAGAAATGGCTTAAGGAATCGCATCGAAAGGTGTATCTAGGAGCTTATTTGAATCAGTAAGTAAAATATATTTATGGTATCCCTGTAAAGGATGCTTGTGTTATTCATACAACATTGTTGTGTCAATTGCAGGGCCCATTGGCAGTTGCTTGTTTTGTGTCCTACAAACAATGTTGTTGTGTGGTTTTGTTCGTTGCAGAAAATGCCAGATGTTCATATAAAAGCTGCAATTAACAAGTTAAGTAGCATATTTTAAGTCCTTCACTGTATTTTAAACATGGGTTCGTAAATAGTGTTGCCCACATTAGCTTACGATTTTATACCATAATATGCAGTGCATTTAAGACATTAAACACGACTTCTGACGGGAAAATTCATCAAAGTACACCTCAGTGGATTGAAGTGAAGGTTAGTCATACTACAGTTGCAAAGTTTCCAATTGATAATCTTATTAAACATCTCAATTCTAGCATTCAATGATTTACCACGTGTGAATGTAGAGTCACGTTCAAAGTGGAGGCTATGAGTATAGCTATTATGTCATGCATTGGATTTGGAACATAATCGGCGGGAAGTTGAAGACTGATTGGACCATGGTAAATTTTCTTTCCCCAAAAGGATGACAACAAATCTTTAATTTTGATTCCTTTTTTACCATAAAATCTCTAATTACTTCTATTTTATAATGTGTAGTGGTTTGGTGATGGCACGCCACTAGTCATCGACACAATCATAACATTATGGAAAAAATGGGCAGCATATTTTTTAAGACTTAGAAGCATCCAATTAGAGCGCTTTAGATGACATGTCACTACAAGAAAAATGACTTTTACCTACAGTCAAAATCTATCACTAGAAGTCCAAAATCCGTAGGTAGATGTATAAAGGACTTTGTCCTACGGACATTTTTTGCGTCAACTTTGAGGGGGTATACAGTGACAACTAATAGTCTGTCACTATAAGCTTTACCTACGGATATATTTTTACCTACAGTCAAATTTAACTATCACTATAGGTAACACCTACTATTTCAAATGTGTAGGTAAAAGATATTAATTTATACCAATAATCTCTAACTATAGGTAAAAGTCAATTTACTTGTACCTATGGTCTTATGTAGGTAAATGTCATATAAAGTATTAACCCCGTATGCTACCCCATTATGTCCAACAATGTGAAGAAGACGTCCCTTGTTTGCGAATGAGAGCCCACAAATCCCCCTGTATGATGACCAGAACAATGTATTACAGACTGACATTAATTATCATTTCAATCTCATACGAAAGCATAAAAATCAATATATAGATGTCCACATGCAATAATATTAAGGAAATTAATCGCTTTTCAATTTGAGATAGAAGTACATAATATGCGTATTAAATGTAGATTCACATACACCATAGACCAAAATAAACAAACAAATGTTTATTTTATCCATACCCCAATGAACAACAACAATCTTAACGCAAATCAACCTACTTCTGTAAAATCTCCAATTTCCTCTGCCGAATTTTCTCCAAGATCGAAGAAATTGGCTTCTGAACCAGAGGAGCGGGTTTAAAAGCTGCATCTCTAGTTTCTTTTCAAAGCATGGTGAACTATTAGGGTTTAAGAGAAAAAAATGACGTAGCCACAGCTCCAGAGAACAAAATAGGAGACTCTAAACCAAGGAAATGGCTGCCAATGAATGCACCAATATCACAACTGTGAGCTAGATAAGTGCCTAATGCTTACCAGTTTAATTATTAATTGCTAAAATTTGCAACTCAATTCACTTGGAGAAATAATGAAAGGATATCATTAACAACGACAAAGCCATTCATTCTAGACTTCTAGTCTTAAAAGTAATATCACTAATATGAAAGTATTTTTCAATTTTGCACCAAAAAACAATAGGAATCAGGCAGGAATCAGCTTTACTAATTCTTCATACATATCCAGAAACAGAGAGAAGGAGAGTGTGAAAATTCAAACTTGAGAAAAATACGTACCTTCTTCTGCTTTCCAGTGACTTTTATCCTGCTGCTGCGATCAGACTTTCCAACATTGAAATCAACAGTTATAGAGAATTAAAAAAAAGAAGAAAAAAAATACCAACACAATTCAATTCCAAGTAGAATCTCAAAAGAATGAATGAATAGTATATACCCATTGGCGTGGCGGTAAACGTACTAATCGTGAGTTGGCTTCATGAATCTACAATTAAAATTAATTAATTAATTAATTATTCTCATCAGAATTAAGTGTTAACCGAACTAGAATCTGCAATTCAAAATATTATAATAATAATAATAATATTTACATTGTATTTACCTGGCATAAGAGTTTGGTTAGTTGACTCAGCATTACCTTGTTCCTCAGCATTCTCATTTTGATCAGTTTGGTTAGCTGACTTCTGGATCATGCCAGCCTCCTCATCCAAATCAAGGAGATCCAAGAAAAAATAAGAAAGCTGCAAAACATCCCAGTGGAAGCAAATAGCCATATAAGTATACAGAAGGAAAATATCTGTATTACTCTGAATGTTTCAATTCACTGAGACATAACCAATTACTTTAGGCACATGCACGTGAAAGTTATTCCACAATACAAAGAAATACAAATATGATAGAAGGTACACTACTGTGACTAGCATCTAACATTTAGTTATTCATTTATTTAAGGTAACAAAATAAGGATTGAAGAGTGCCATTTACAATTCCCTCCATCCTTATTATAAAAGAAAGATTTGATAGCAGATACAAAGGTTGGCTGTTCAAGATAGACTTTCCAGTCCATGCATCACTGAACCATCTTTCTCTGAAAAGAAAAACAACAACAACAACAACATCAACTGAATGATGATACCCATTGATGTTAAAATTCAAATCATAGCATCTTTGCTGGGACGAGGACTTGCAGAATTGAAGAGCACACCTGGGAATGTGACAACAAGTTTTCCTCATTAGGAACAAACATGAATGAGTCTTGACCAAGGCTTTTGGATCCTAATTTACACCAATTACTGGTGAAAGTCAGAAATGTCCACAAAAGCTTTATGGAAGTATAAATTAAAGACAACAACAAAAGAACCAAAAGAAAATAACAAAAGGAAACAATGTAGAAATCTACATGACCTGAACCTATTGTTAAGAATTAATTTGATTTTGAACTTTCAAAATATGCTAAGACATCATTAAAGAAACTCTAAAGATAGTAAGACATTGAATATGCTTAAGTAATTACTCATTAGAACTTAACTCATTTGATTGGTATATATATCGTATATATTGTGAGAATTTTTATAGGTATTCATTGAATATGGTTCTAAATTGTCATTCCTATGTTTTTTCTATCAGCAAATAAATAAATATTTCTAAAAATGGGGTACACGGGTACTCTAACTCAGGTACAAAAAAGTTTTGGAGTAAACCAACTGAAATGAGCTCTATGACAAAAACGTTTTCTCATCCTACTTTAGTCCTCTAATTTTTTTCTATTTTTTCTTTTTTCTTTTTTAATTTTTGTTCCAATATTTTTCTCATTGACACTTCCAACTAAATAGAGTTGTCCTACATAACATTCTTTTTCTATTTTTCTTTTACCTCACCCACTAAACAGACTTGTGTTTCATTGATATATTTACTGTATATTGAAATTTAATCAATTAAAAATAAAAATATAAGTTATAAAATTTTTCAAATTTTTAGTTTACTTATTATTAGTTTTTACATTTTATTGTTTATTCTTGGTCCACAGGCTAGCCTATAAAATCGTGGACTAAATAAGGCAGGTAGGCACAAAAGAAAATGAAACCCATTTATGTCACAAACAAAGCTGGTCCAACTTATTGAAATTGAAAGCTAAAGAAGATAGACCTTAATAATAATGCCATCAAATAATAGTCTATTACCTAGGGATCAAAGACCGTAGAAGCTTTTGAAAGTCTCATACGTCCTTCTGTCCAATAACAACCAAATAAAAGATGTAAATCCAAAGAGCAAAAGCAACTTTTTACAACAATAATCTGAGTACCCTTTAGATGGTACAAGTGGAATCTTAGTACCCCATTAATCAGAATCCTTCATGTATTAAGCTCAAGAGCTTGCTATAAAATATTTTTAAAAAAAAAAACTACCTGTAGACAAAGGTTAAATGTGTCTGTATGCCTTCAGATTCCAGCTACCTTGCAGCCTCTATTCCCTAAATAAAATGCAAGCAGCCCATCAGTACATAAAGTAAATAATCACTCATCAGTATTTCTGAATTCAGCTGGCACTACAATAAGTAGACAAATAAGTAGACAAATGCAAAGTACATGACACAATTGAAAAAGTAAAGCAAAAGTGAACATTTTTAGATAATATCCATTTCTTTATCTTCACATACAACTAAGTACTTTCTTTGGGGTTAGGAATAAAAAAATGAAGGAAAAAAAAAACACAAACAAAAATTGTTTCTAACTTGATTTTGCTTTGTACATTGGATGAGTCTGAAAGAAAAGTGGATTCTTCACTCTTCTAGCATGTTTTCTTGTAAATTCCTTTTTTTCCCAAAAGTCAATTCTTCCTTATCAACAAACTCGTTTGGAAATCTAAAGCTCTACAAATATTTACTTTCAGCCACGGTGCTTAATAAGACATCAACAAAAATTATTTGCTACAAATTTATTGGCCTCAAGGTAGCTACTATCCCTTGGAACAATCCTTTTGGAACACTAATTCCTGCTCAAGGTAGCTACTATCTTGGAATTGAAAATAATCCATTTGTAAAAAAGATTTCAAACGTGGTAAAGATCAGTCTATACTGCTGAGCTTGACTTAATGGGTGACATCTTGTAGCTTAATGCAATAGTTTCATGCATCAAAGGGAGTTGGATATGAATACAACAATTACCTTCCACCATAGAGAAGAAAGCCAATGGCTGCACACAAAGAGAACCCTATTGCAATGCACCTGATCAGACTTAGGGAGAGAATATAGTCTAACGAACTGCCTAATTGAGCTATGCTTCAGCTAGGCCTAGCTTGATTCACTTCTACATAGATAAGGCAGAGGAATCAAAGGAAGCTATGAGAGTGGGAGTCACTTGTCAATGGAAAGAAGCATGTTAACAAATCTAGGATGCCAACATAGAGGAAGCAAAAGAATTCAGTTTGATGTTTCAAGGTAAAATAGAAAAAATTTGAATCTAGTTTGTTATTATTAAATGCTTGCATATTGCTCTCTTAGAATTTAGAAACCAATATTATTATCTATTCCTTCATATCTCTACAACCATAACCTAGTTGTACAACTATACTACTATATCCTATTATTGGATATCACACAATTTTCCTTCTAGCCACCATATAGTGAATCACAACCAAAGTCAAACATCATTCAATAGTTGATCACATACATAAACTTTGTAAACAGTAGAATTTTCACCTGAACAACATAAACCACAATATTAATCGTATAGAAACTTGGTTTCAACCCATTAGTTGATACAACATGTGCCTGCAAAAGCATTTAACACCCAGGTGGTAATTAGCCCATCAAAACCAATCAGCAAAACACACTGCCATGGAAGAAGAAAATCATAGGAGGCAAACCAACCATGTAGAAGCAAATGCACCACAAATCAAACTTGCCTGGTAATAAATCTCAGCCTAGAACAGGACCAAAAGTGCATATGTTGTAAAGAAAGCAAGACTCGACATATCAAGCAAGATGTGTTGAACAATCTACAAACACAAGCAAACGCAGTGAGTGAGTATAAGTGTGAATCTAACCACATTCTGTAATTAGAAAATAATAAACAACTAATCTTATGTTAAGAAAAAATTACTCATATTAAATGTTACATTCTATTCCCTATACTCCAATACCTCTAGCTTCAACCTCTGCACGTTCTGATAGAAGATAAAAACTACACACCGAACTGCAAAATTAAAAAGAGTGCACAATCCCTTAACAAAACATCACATTATTAAGCAGTTACTACACAAATAATTTTAAAAAGTAAAATAACAAAAGGTTTGAACGATACAAACCCCCATTCACCAAAATATTGATAAGGTGAAAGACCACTCTCAATTGTATCCAAGCCAGTTGAACCTAAAGTTCAATCAAAATAAAAAAATTATAAAAGAAAATCGAAATAACAAAAATAAAACCCTAATTTGGAATTGAAAGAGTACGCGACGCAACGATACCAAAGCTACGGTGGCCACGATACCGTAGAGTACAACGAGAGTGTAGGAAATACGATCCTGCCACGCTGGAGAGTCATCAATTTCGTGCCACCAGCTGGAGGCGTCAGTGAGCTCGACGGTGGCCATCGACATGACCTCCACCACCATCGACGGCACGCCCTCGCTGCCCATTCTCGAATAGACGGTTCTTAGCACGCGCGGTGCCGAGAGTGAATGTGTAACATCCCAATTTTTCGTAAATAAATTTAAAAAGGCTTTTTAGTATAAATAAATAAATAAATAAATATAGAGCAAATAATAGGCTGAGTACCCTAGGTATAAATAGTTATGTTAAGTCAGCTGCCTCCTTTTGGCCTCATTTTCGTTTTTTTTCCTTCTCCTCTCAAAACCCTTTCTTTTTCCCGCAGCCCACCAAACCAGTCTCAGAAAAACGACGATCTCAAACCCGTTCACCGTTGGATCGTCGTGAAATTTGAGTATAATGTTCGAAACCCAATTCCGAACATTCTCACCGTTGGGAATTTCAAAATCATATCTGAGCTTAGAGGAAAACCCTTCGCATTGTAACATTTTAATTTCCCGCAGAAACCCAAAAACTGTCTCGGTAAAACTACGATCCCGGTTTCGTTAGCCGTTGGATTTCCATGAAATTTGGATATGTTGTTCGAAATTCAATTACGCACGCTTCGACCGTTGGGATTTGTGAAATAATATTTGTGGAGGGAGAAAAAGGAATCGCATGAAGACAGTACAAGTGGAGGTTTCAATCTCTTCTCCGTCTCTCTGACGTTTGGGAATTCTATCGGAGTAGTCGGATGAATAATTGAAAGAATTTCAGGAAACCGCTAGAGATGTTGCTATCACTTGCTGAAGACACGTGAGTCCGCTCAGAGGTAAGGGATGAGTTATTCACAGTTGGGGATTAGTGAGAACATGTGTAGGGATCCTTAGAGGATTAAATTGGGGTTTTATTTTGGGATGTTTGTTAAATTGCAATTTTTCCTTTATGATTATAAATAAAATATTGATGTCCTAATGAAAATTGCTTGATAAATTGTGTTCTTGATATTTGTATATTTCGACCTATGATTTTGATATAATTGTGTAATATTATTTGAGGGGTTTTAGTCCTCATGTTGTGATAGTCTTTTATATAAATTGTTATATTGAGGATATGAAATGATGATTCAAATTATGAGTATGTGATGAATTGTAGAATAACATGTTGCTTTAAGATTATAATATTGTTATTGAGATTGAGTATAAGTGTAAAGTTGAACATGTGTTAATTTGTGAGATACATGTGAACATGTGATGGTGGATTGTGACACTATGAGATGTGAAATTGTGAATGAGTTCTAGTTGTGGATAAGTGTGTAGTTAACACTTGATGTGAAATCACTTGTGTTGTAAGCTATGAATTGTACAATAACCCGACCAGTGTTATCTTGAGAAAAGCGTTGATGCGCAGTGTTAAAGAGAAAATGTAGGTTTCCTATTTAGGAACCAGTGTTAAATCATAGCGCAATTGTGTTGAACGTGTTTAAAACACAAGTGTAAGGTCGTGGGTGTTGTATAATTCATGAGCAGTGTCTGCATGCAAAAATTATTTTAGGGGTTGGACCTGAATCAGGAGGGAGAGGCCCTGACGGACTCTTCGGAGTGTAGGCCTTGGGGGTCACCGGGTTTGAGTGCTCCTTTAAGCCTATGCTGATCTCATATGGTTGGAGCATTCTCGCAAAACATCGTGACCCTGACTGGTCTCCCTATGATCTTACTTAGTGAGAGTGACCTGACAAACCCATTGTGTGGTGTGTCTTGTTATGTACTCCTAAGCGCCCCAGGGTGGTTTTTCACTGACATGGTACCACATTGCATATAGGATTGAGTCTTAGCATAACTATTGCATATGCTTGCTAATTGATGTGTTATTATATCTTGATCGAAGTGTGAGATTCTTGTGTAATGTGATTGATAATTGAAAAGTGAATTTTGAATGATGAAGTGGTGAAGTTACGTGAGCTATGTTTAAGCAAGTGGTATCTCATTTATATAATATGTATATTTAATTGTCTTGTCTCTCTATTAGCTAGGAATGTGATAACTCACTCCGTGTGTGTTGTTGTGTTTGGATCCTGTGATGATGTTGAACTTGTGTTCGGGGGAGCAGATGAATAGGTGGATGACTATGAAGAACCTCATCCTAGAGGACACGGGAACACAACGCTCTGATAGGATGTGACATTAGGATATAAGTTCTATATTAATTGTATGAAGCTTAGACGACCTTGTTGAGTCGAGAATACTTTATTATTTATTTGGACAAGTTTGAATATGATGTAGAAGAAAATGAATGTGAGCCTTTTTCCCCTTTGAAACACTTGTTTAAAAAAAATGTTTTAAAAATACTTTTAATTAATATTTGAATTTTTTATTCCTTATTAGTATATATGTGAGGGGTAGAGGGTGTCACAGAATGAAGGAACAAACGAACAATAGAGGGAAGAGAAAAACATTGGTATGATGAGGAGCTAGGCTTGTGTGTGTGGTAATAACTTAGATTCGATTAAGTTTAGGGAAAGGAAAGCAAACAAAGAAAGCCAATCAAGAGAAAGGATGAGAAGGAAGATGGTAATCTTATAAGTAATCTATATTTTTCTTTATATGTTATTTTTCATTTTTCTTTATCTTTTATAACTTCTTAATTATCTTTTTATCTTGAAATGAATATACATTATCATTATCATTCTCTCTAAATTCAACTTTCTTCTGGTATAACTTCTTAATTATCTTTTTATTTTCTTTCTATTTTTTATGGGATTTTACTTGCATGTATTTGTAGGTAGAAACTTTTTAAATTTTATCTACATCAATAGACCCTAGGTACAAGTTTTATAGGATTTGACCAACAACAAGTAACCAAATAATCGTAGGTATATGTTTTTTGAAATTCTTCCAACACTGGACATTTGTAAGTAGAAGTTATTTTAGGTTCTACCTACATCAAATAATAGTAGCTAAAAATCTTTGAACTTTACCTATAACAAACAAACAATTGTAGATATAAATATTTTTTGACTTTTACTTATGATAAGTTATATCTATAGGCAAAAATTTCCGTAGGTATATGTCATTTTTCTTGTAGTGTGTAGGTATAAGTTTTTTAAAATTTTGGCTACACTGTGCTTCTGTAGGTAGTAATTCTTTTGAGTTTTACCTACACTAATCAACCATAGGCACAATTTTTTTGGAGTTTTACCTACACAACATAGTTGTAGGTAGAAGTATTTTTTTAGTTTTAATGAATTTGTCTACACCAAATAATGGTTGGTACAAGTGGTTGAGTTTTACCTACATTAGTCAGTTGTAGGTAAAAGTATTTTTGAGATTTACCTACACTAATTTATGTCTGTAGCAAAAAAGCGTCCGTAGGCATAGGTTATTTTTCTTGTAGTGTGTCAACAACCACTTTGGTGTTTTTCATGTATTTTTTTAAGTTTTAGAAACAATTTTGCTACTGTAATGACTATTATTTGCGAATAAAATTAGATATTTGTTCATTTCATTTTGGTATGCATGCACTCAAACTTTGAGACAATGTGTTGTATTTGCATTCGGAATTAGCGTGGGTAGGATATGTGTTTGTTGTGCAACTAAGCTGGCCATTTTTGCAGGTCTTTGGAAAGTTTTGCATTTGAAAAATAGTAATGATACCGAAATTTTAGAATGTTCATTATAATGTGTGGAGTCATCATGGGCAAGTGTAGTGTTGTCAAGTGTAAGGCCCCTTAAAAAGGTAAGCCATAATCATTTTTGCTTTTGTTTCCAATTTGTCATTATTGGTGTCTAAATGTGTTTCTTCATTGGTACTGGAGTCTGCAATGTGTACACAAGCACTACTTACATCAGGTGATGTGGAGCACGAGGCAACAGTTTCTGACAACCCTTTCACAACTACAGATCTCGTAGTCACGGATATTAAGATATGTAATGTTGAGAAATGACATGAATTCTGGTTGAGTGCCTTAGAGTTTTTTTCCTCAAAATAGAGACCTTCTTTCCTTTTCAACGTCAACAAGGAGGAAGAATGAAGGGGTAGTTTGGTTCTTGACTAATAAAATGCTTTTTATGTCTTGTTGTTGTATTTTCAGTGTGTTTAACTATTGGATCTTATTCAAAATGGCTTGATTATGCATCTGAGGCAATGTTTGTATTGCCATTAGTTTTAGATATCCTAATGAATGGCATGGGTACATATGAAGAATGTGCAGTTGCTACTGCTTTGGCATTTAGAAGGTCTATTCCACATCTACAACAAGACCGTTAATGGAGAAAATAGTTTCAAAGTTCCTACTGAAGACTCTTTGCATCTGGTTGAAGCTTTCAGGCAGTTTAGTTCCTTTAAATATTTGCATCTAGGATTGTTTGCTATTGTTTATATCTTGAATTGTAGGTATTGATTTAAACGTCTTTAATTTGTGTGCAGTATGGTTGTTACTGAACTTCCTCAAGATGATGCTAAGAGAGCTCTTGAGGCATTATGCATACCAGTCATAACTCATTTACAAGTTAGTGTCCAATCTACAGAGATATTTTTAATTATACATTTTCTTTTGATGTTTTTGCCTTCTATATTTTGCTTTATCAGGAAGGAATGCATGAAGGTCCAGAAAGCTTGAGTAAAAGACCTTCTCGTCAGTTAACAATTCATATTGATTAATTTGCCTACATCTTTAGGTGTGTTCCATACTTAATATTGTCATGTCTATGCACCCTACTACCTTTTATTCCTTTTAACTCAATTTTGTCACAATCCTGAACGCATGACTGAATCTTCTTCTACATTTGCAAATCATTCTCAAGTTGTGGTAGATGTTATTCAACGGCTATGGCCAATTTTTAAGGCTATTTTTTATATGTAAGTGGTCTCTAATTGCTTATGTAATGTCTATCATTTCTTCTTTTGTTTTCTTCTATTTTCTGAATCTTGGTTGTCTAAGACATGTTTATGTGATATTGATGTCAAACATGCTTGGGACATGAGAACAATGGAATCTCTCTATTGAGCATGTAAATATGTAGTAAGCTAAACCATTAACTTTGCTCCATATGCAAATTTACAATGTAAACAAAATAATTAATAATGACAACACATGAGTTGGTATTAAGTCATCCAATTTGGATAAGGCATTTATGTTAAATTTCCATATTACTGCAATTTTTGTTTGTGGATTCAACTTTCAACCCAGGCTTATTATTTCACGGGGCTCACAATTGGTATCATGCTTGAAGAGATTCAGAGTCTTTATAGGCAGCACCACCAACCATGTTTTCTTTATTTCTCCAGTGAAGTTATAAAGGTACAAAGATGTTGCTACGCCATTGGTCATTCCTAATGACCAATTGTTGCCAAAGTTATATATGGTATTAGCTCAATTTATTATGCATGTTAGTAAATATCTTTTATTATAAGAATGAGTTTGGATGTAAAGGTGGTCTTAGAATTACCTTTCAACTTTTAATGAAGATCTTTTTTACCCTAGGTGAACATCAATTCATGCTTATTAATCCCTGATCATGGCATGCATGGCACGGCCAAGCCCAAAAATACCACAGCAGGATAGCAAAAAATACCACACAACCAAGTCAAAACAATTGTGCTATGATGCATGAACAAAGTCCAAATAGTTGTGCTATGATTTCATACACTTACATTTACAAGCATAGTTTTGTAATGATTTTTCAAAAATGTTAAGGAGTTTTGCTATAGTGGTAAGGACGGGGTTCCTTTATCACTTTCATTGCCTAAGTTTAGCCTATCTTGGTTAGGGACTGAGGTAATGACCACCAGCTTTTATTTTGTAGTGTTTAAAAGTTTGTGAGTGAAATATTGCTTGTTTGAGCGAGAAGTGTAGGAAATTTGTTTCTGAACTTGTTGTCAAACATATTGTTACTGTGATTCATTGTGACAACATGAGCAGTGTGTCTCTTGCTCATAACCCTGTTCTGCATGTTATGTCTTTACACATGGAACTTGATCTGTTTTTTGTCTATTGGTCCTTAGCAAGTTTCTGAAAGTGGTCTATGTTCCTGCCCTTGATCAATATGTTGATATTATCACCAAGGCTTTGTCTCCTACTCACAGCTCTTTTGAACAAAACCATTTTTTATAGTGTGTGATTCTTCTGCTTCTACTCAGAATCACCCACCATGAGCTTGCAGGGGAGTATTGGAGTATACTTATTACGTCAAGTGTTTTTACTTTGTGTATTTTGTTTTCTATTATCTGTGAGCTGTCAGTTAACTCATACTTTGTTATAGCTCTAACCAGAGTTACTTTGTAACAAATATATAACTAGCCTTTTCATTTTTTTGATCAATGAGAAATTAGAGGTTCCCAAACTCTATTAGTTAGTATCCAGAGAATTATAGACATGTGCTGCAATCTTTGAACTTCTTTTATACTTGTATCAGTAAAGAGAGAACAACCCTTTGATAGATAGATATAAGGAGAAATGAAGTTTACTTATTTTATTTGTCTCTCCCCCTTTCTTTATTACATGTATGTTCTTGCTTCTTTTAAGATTTCATATTCTTGAGTAAATTACTCCTGCAATTTGTTTTCCTAATAAAATTTCTTATTTTAAATTAAAAAGGAGTTTTTATAGATGTACTTCTCATTACCCCCAGTTTCTTATTCTACTTGTATGCTTTTTCTCTATGATTGAGATATCAATAAAAACGAGCTTTACCTATTTCCATCTTTCCCCTTGTATATTCTTGCTTCTTTGTGCACTTGGATTCCTCAACTAATTTACTCCCCTAATAGTTTAAGTTATTAACTCATAGCCACTTTTTCCATTGAATCTAATAATGAAAGCAAATTTCATGTTAATACTCAATACAATAGGAAATTGCAAATACATAATGTAGTGCTCATACTTTTGCTATTTTTTAAAACTAGATACACAACAGGAGCTGCTACTTTGCACATATTTTGAGTATCATTCAATCCATTTATATAGGAATATACACAAAAAGGGGTTGTTTGTTTGATGTTGAATATTCAATTTTATAGAAGTTTACTTGTGTGAAAAGCTATCACTAGTAAATGAGATGTACTTAATTTGCTATAACACTGGATCGCACGAGTGCTGATCCAGTAAGTTTCCTATTTCAAAACTTTTTCTTTCATTTGCTTTGTATACAAATTTAAATTCTTACAAGTACCATTAATACCAAATTATTCCTTGTTATCATGTTTAATATATGGCTCCATCTTCCCTTCAATTACACACTACTACCATTAATACCAGATTATTCCTTGTTAAACATCTCATCTTAGGTTAATATATAGTCTGTATATCAAATATGTGATAGATTATAAAGTTAACGACATTACAATCATGCTAATATATAGTCTTTTTTTTTTGTTTTTTTCAGCTTCTCTCCGTGTCTGCTGTTAGAGATAATATCTTGGAGGCTATCAAAGTTTTAGTTGGTCCTCTCAATTTTTGGGAAAAAATAATTATTTAATTTAGGAGTTACTTTATAATAAAAAAATTTGATAAATTTTTTTTCTATGAAAATGTCTTAGGAATTTTTAATTTGTCAACCTCTTATTTTAATTTAATCTATCATTTCAATATTTATTTTTAAATAAATTTTAATATTAATATTAATTACAATCATACTAATAAAGATTTTTTAATTATATTCGTTCAAAAAAATATCAATAATTAAAAATAATCCTTATTTCAAGGACGGTGCCTACATAAGTACCGTCTTAGAAAGCAAACACCGTCCTATGTAAGCACCGTCTTAGAAAGCAAACACCGTCCTTGAAAGCTTGTTTTCTAAGACGATGTATTCTTACCCATCGTTGAAAGTGTTAACTTTCAACGTTAGCTTCTACGATGGTCGACAACCATCGTTGTATGCTGTTTTCGACCGTCGTAGAAAACCATTTTTTTAGTAGTGTCAAAATAACATACGTTGGGCCTGTTTGGATGCACTATTGTAAAAGACCTTATAGAGAAAGAACTTATCCAAGAAGCTCTTATTTGAAAAGTTACTTTTCCATAAGTTAATTTGATGTTTGGATGATAAACTCTTAAGTGCTTATTTAAATTAATATGGTGTTTGGATGAAATTGTAGAAGATCTTTTGCATAATTAAAATTACCAAAAAGGATATTATATGCTTTGACATTATTAAAACTAATAATTAAATACTTAAACATTATTATATAATTATTAAATGCCTTAAATAATTAAATATTATTAAAAATAATAAAAATTATTTTCTTCTTCTATTTCATTTATAAAAATATTTTAACTTTATCATTATATTTAAAATATTGTTATATATTTTCTAGAAATTTTGATTAAAAAATAATTATTTTTATAAAAATAAAATAAATGTATCTCATAAAAATATAGTTATACACCTTTCTACATAATTACTTTTCATATTTAAAATCTAATTAATTTATTGTTTTAGTAATGTTGTCACATACATTCTAGTTTATAATTTAATTATTATCTATGTAATTATAATTTATAACAAAATATAAAATATCATTAACTTGGTGATAATACGATCAATAATGTCTTTCAATATAAAATTGTTCAAATGTACCCATACCATAAACATGCAACCTTGTAGTATTAAAAAATAAAGAAATTAAATACGTGTTGGAAACATATTCTTCAAAGATTCTCTAAATCGTTCCATTTGTAGAGTACTTTGAGCATCCGGTTCTTCCCATGTTGTAATACTAGGACCAACTTCACTTTCATCCTCATCACTATCTATATCTTCATTATCTTCATCTAGCGAATCAAATTCTCCATCACTCTTGTCATTTCTTTGAATGAAGTTATGTATAGCCATGCAAGCAACAATGATTTGGTTTTGTGTCTTCAAAGCAAAAAGGTGGCATATTACCCAATATCTTCCATCTTGCTTTACATAAACCAAATGCACGTTCAATTGTACTTCGAAGACTGGAATGATAATAATTAAAAACTTCAACTCTTCCCCTGATTCTAGGCCCAATTCTAAATTGCGGGAGATGATACCTAGTTTTCTTGTGCGGTCCTAGAAAACCCATAAAAGTAGGGTAACCAGAATCAACAAGATAATATTTACCTAAAGAATAAAACAATAGAGCATGTTAGGACACAAAATTATAATGATACATATTTATAATATATAAATTTTAAGTACCTTGAGGAGGATGAGGAAAATGCAATGCAGGCTTACATAAAGCCTCCATAAATATCTTAGTATCATGTGCAGAACCTTCCCAACCTGCCCAAACAAAAGTGAAACACATGCTAAAGTCACAAACAGCCATGACATTAGTGGTAGTGTAGCCTTTCCGACCAATATAGACTCCTTGTAGATGAGAGGGAACACAAACTCGTATGTGAGTACCATCTATTGCACCAATACAATCCCTAAAGTAAGGGCGATATCTGGCATCTTTTAGAATCTCATCAGGAGTATCCCTAAATGATGGATCAATAGGCTTAATTATATCCTTTGCAAACATACACACAGCTTCTAAGACATTATGGAAATGTCTAGATATTGTTTCACTTGAATGTTGAAATCTTTCCTCACAATTACGAACAGAACCTGGTTGACTCAACATGTATAAAAACAAGCCAACTTGCTCATAAATGCTGACATTTCGAGTTTTCTTTAAGTTGTACTTGGTTTCCAAGATATCACATAATTAAAGAAAGACAAGTTTCTTCATTCTAAACATCTGATAACAACATATTGGATGACCATTTAGAATTTCAGATACCCAACGATGGCCTGTCATGCTTGAATCTCTACATGGATTTTTCACAACATATTTCATGAAGTAATTGGTAACATTAGCTACAACAAACATCAACACTTTGTTCTTCGTAATGTGATCGTCATCGTCAGAGGAAGAGTCATTTGATGATAGTGATGAGTCATTTGATGATAATGATGAAGACATCCTGTAGAAGGAAAAAAAATCATAACACAACTGAAAATAAAAAAATCAAGAGCCAAACCATAACTAATATCCATAACATAACCAAAATTAAAATCAAAGATCCATGACATAATTGAAATTAAAAACTAAGATCCATAACACAACCAAGGTTCATAACCAAGCAAAACTAGCAAGTGTCAATGATATCAAATAGAGGAGAAACTAAGGAATTTGTGCTTTAGTTTTAGACTTGATCCATCCAAGTTGTAGCTCAGGCTCTTCTAAAGCAACAAAGGTGATCCTGTTTGCCCTTTTTTTCATAAGTTTAGTGGCTTTGTAAAATAGTTCACTCCCACGCTCAAGTCCTGGTAGATCTTTCAACTTTGCTACACATGCAGTAATGCTAGTTGGGTCTTGAGCAGATACACTAGATTCAAATGTTTGAATAATACGATCTAATTGTGAGGAAAGCTTGGCAGCAACCCCAATTCTTTTATCACCCTCTCTTCCTCTCTTCCTCTGTCCATTTTCCTTTGCCGAAGACGTGTTCTGAGTTGTCGTGTCTATCTCAGGCTCATTCACTTCCATGTCAGTGTTATCATCAATGTTATCATTTGTCTCTTCTGTTCTTGTGTTGAATCCTTCATATTGTCTTGAATCTTCAGATGGTGCATATGCTGCAAAACCAGTAGCAATAGTACCTTTAAAAAGGAATTCCATCTCAGGTAAGAATTTGAGGCCTTGCTCTCTAAACTTTGCTACTTCAGGATCCTCCTATAAAATAAAAAATAAGAATTATAATATATATTTGGCATGAGAATTAAGAGATAAAAATCAATCTCATTATAATATATTTGGTAAGGTTGACATTCCTATATAATTTAAATTAAGCAAAACCAACTTTCTAGCTAGCAAAACTTGTGTTATCACGAATAATCAATTTGGTGACCTTCGAGTGTTATCATGAATAATCACTATTAAAAAAAAGGACAAGTTGAATTGACCAAAAGAACAAAAGAATAAGAAATGGAGAGGAGTCACTAGTCAGTACAAGTAAGCAAAATAATTTAATTAGGAGCAACAATAAATGTTATAAACTTTTTCTTTTTTTTCTATAATGTGTTAGGAAATCTCCCAAAGCATACATCACTACCACCATCACGCCTAGATGCAGATTGATTGGCCTGTGGGACACAATATTATAAGAGGTCAACTTGACAAACCACCCAAGAAATAGTCCAAATTGTGCAAGCAGTGAAATTTGCAACGTAAAGAAAATTAGACAACGTGATGACCAAACTAGATCTGGTGTCTTAATAAGCAATGTAAAGAAAACTAGACAACGTTACAAGCTTAGCAACAACCTTAATAAAGCAAGTAGTGAAATTTGCATTTATATTATTGTTCTCTGCATTGACATTAAGTAACCAGTGACTCAACGAACTTAGTGGAGGGTGAACTAACTACCTGCCAAATACCACCAATAAAAACGCGAAAGGCAATGCTATCTAATACTAATATGCTAATATAAAATATTTGGTTTATCTTTTAGTTTTTTTCTTTATATGAAGTTAGACCAAACAAAATTTTAAAAATTATTCTAAAAGTAAAAGTAACTTTTTAATAAATAATTTTTTTATATAACTTTAAAAGAGAGACAAAAACTAAAAAAAAAAAGTTAAACATTGCAGAAGTTCCTACTCCAGAAGCAGAGTGGAATACTGAAAATATGTATATAATTCAAGACCAAACAAATTAGCAACTTGCCTCTGCAACATACAAGAGGCTCAACATGACATAATAAATCGAAAAACCTCCTTGAGTGCCTCACCGAGTCAAAAGAAGCATGCATATATAGTAGTATAAAAACAAGGAGATCAAAGAAAAATATGACAATCAATGCATATAAATATGTAATAAATTAAACAATCATTAAAATTTGGCAATGCAGAGGCTACAATATCACACAATGATATTATGAACCTAGACAATGAAAGGGTAAAGTATATTCACTCCAGGCTCTCTAAGAATTTGGGTCGAGAAAATAGTGTGAAGGAATTGGATTCAACTACCCTACCCACCAAGTCTGATAGCCATTTTGGGTCTAGAATATATTTTGTTGTTGTTGGTCTTGGTACACCCAAGAGGGACTTGTCACTCATTTTTGACACAGGTAGTGATCTTACATGGACTCAGTGTGAACCCTGTGCTGGTTCTTACTACAAGCAGCAAGATGCAATCTTTGATCCATCAATGTCAAGGAGTTTCCTTGTTGGTTTTGTAGAAGGTCTAGTTCTTGCTGTTCTGATTCAAGCTCAGGACCAATCAAGTTTGATAACAAATTAAAACATGAACTTCAATATAGAAATATTTAATTTAAATTTTAGGTGAGGCCTCAAATCCCATGCATATATATACATTTCTATGTCTTTAGGATTCACCAGCATAGACTGCAGAGCTCCTGCAGATTTAAACTACACTGAGTCAACAACAGGCATAAATTATACTTCAGATGCAAATTTCATAAATACTGGTGTGAGTGGGACAATAGTATCTGAACTTAGAAATGACTATCAACGAACGTACGAGAGTGTGAGAAGCTTCCCAGAAGGAAAAAGGAACTGCTACAAAATAAACATCACAAGAGGCTCTAAATATCTGATCAAGGCTGGTTTTTTGTACGGAAACTATGATGGCCCCCCAACCCAAATCCTTGCTCTTTATTTCCCAAGAAAATGGATTTTCAGTTTTTACCACTTTCAATTTTGGGTTTTGATTGGGCATTGGGATTGTTGGCCTTTTGGATGCTTTCAATTGAGTACAAGTCACAATTTTCAAACTAGTGTGTAAAGATTGTGTTACTTGGGCTCCTGATTTTTGGTTTTCTTTATCTATACCTCTTTCCTTACAAGATCCTGGAGGACTCAACCAACTGTCAATACCTCCCTTTATTCCTAATTTGAAAATTTAATGTTGGGATTAGCATTGCATTTTGCATTAGCTCTTCACATGTTTTGTTAGTCTCTAGGTTCTAAAACTGCAGTGTGTTAGGTATATTTTAGCAAATAGTTTCTTAACGTGCTTGTCAATAAATTCATTCTGCCATTTCAATTTTGAGCCTTCTCTTCTTGCTGTTAGTTGGATACAGCCTTATGGTGAGATCTGTTCTATTGTATGCCTGCAATTCAGCTTTCAAAAGCTAATCCTATTTATCTTTCTTTTTATAATTTTTGCCAATAAATTGTTCATTATACATGATTTTTCTGGTTTTCCTGTATCTTGCTTATGAAGAAAATGCTTCTTCTATTTGACTTAGTTTTATGTGGGATTGCTAATCCGAAAATAGAGAGATTGACTAGTTGAGAGCTGCCTTATCAGTTTTAGCTCAATTTCTGTTAGAGGAGTGATATGAACACACTCCTTCAAACACATTCTATCAGTAAATCCAATTGTTTGTGAGTGCAAAGAAGGAAAAAAAGATGCAATCACTTGGTCAAAATGAGGCACCTCTAGCATGCCCTCAAGGGTGTTGCCCTACTTCTTTATTGTTCAACCCTCCACCACCACCACCACAATCTCAGAACACAACAGCCAAACCTAGAAACAGTTCTGCAGAGTGTAGACACAACTTTGCAGCTACAACAACATCCTCAATCTTCCCAAACACCAAATTCACCAACCATGAGTCCCTTCCTTCTCTGCATGAATCATTCAGTGGGTTCAAGAAAGTGTATCCTCAATACTCCGAGACTGATCAAGTGGACCATGTGAGAGCCAAAGAATATTACCACCTCTCTTTCTCCAACCAATCATGCCTTGACTACATTGGTATTGGCCTCTTCTCCTATTACCAATGCCAACACCACCATGACACCTCAAACACCCAACTTGCATCTTCTTCAACACCCCAATATTCTGATAATATTCCCTTCTTTAGCATATCCTACAAGACTGGGAATCTGAAGACACTTTTGCTTCATGGGGGACAGGAATCAGAGTTTGAGTCTGCAATGAGGAGAAGAATAATGAAGTTCCTCAACATTTCTGACAATGACTACTTCATGGTTTTCACAGCAAACAGAACCTCAGCTTATGACTATGAGAATGAGGCAGTGGAAGCAATGATTAGTTGCTCAGAGAAGAGAGGAGCCAAGGCACATAGTGGCACCTGCAAAACCAAAAGAAGGTTCTGGAAGTGTGGAAGCAAAAGGACTAGTTGAGAGCCTTCAAAGTAAGAAAGCACAAGATAGTGGTGAGAATGGGGGGTTTAACATTGAGTGCAGGTGTTTGGATCAAGTGGACTCTTTGGGATTGATAATGATCACCAATAGAACGAGGTACCTTATAAATTGGCTGGTGAACTCCATGATGAAACTGAAGCACCTTAATGCAGAAGGGGTTCCCCTAGTCAAGATTTATGGTCCTAAGGTGAAATTTGATAGGGGACCTGCTTTGGCTTTCAATGTGTTTGATTGGAAAGGTGAAAAGGTTGAGCCTGTCCTTGTACAGAAGCTTGCTGATAGGAACAATATATCTCTTAGCTATGGATTTCTTCATCATGTTTGGTTTGCAGATAAGTATGCAGAAGACAAGGGGAAAGTTCTACAGACCAAAGAAGGAAGAGTCCAAGGAGTTACCACCAACAAGAAGAAAGATAGAGATGAGCTAGGAGTAATTGTGGTTACTGTTGCATTAAGCTTCCTGGCTAATTTTGAAGATGTATATAAACTATGGACTTTTGTTGCCAGGTTCCTTGATGCTGATTTTGTGGAGAAGGAGAGATGGAGATAAACAACTCTCAATCAGAAAACAATTGAAGTTTAATACAATAAATTTCACCTCATTCTTCTGGATTGTGGAACACAGAAGACTCAAGAGTGTGGATTCGGATGAGGATTTCAAGAGGAGAAAATAGTTTACTTATCTAATCATTTTGTTGATTAGTTCATAAGTCATATAGACAATTCATCAGTCAAATATATTTGATTTTACTTGCTTCTTCTATTTTGTCCTTGCATACACATTCAGGCAAAGAAATCACAACTAGAAAATTGAATATACCCTTCTATTTATTCCCAAACTGACAAAAGTGTAAGTTCCAGCACTAGTATATTGAGCAACTATTCTTCAATGATATGTATGTCTATTTAACAAAAATCAAAATAAATAATAGGCGAGGTTGGTTCTACCTCAGTTTTCTTGTCACTACACTGGTTGCAATGGTTTTCGTTGAATAACACATAAAAATCAAAATCAAGAATTACACATAAAAATCAAAATCAAAATCAAGAATCACACATAAAAAACAAAAGAACAAAAGAAGGCTGCAATGGTTTTCGTTGAATAACACATACCTGAATTTTGGCTTCCCACCATTCATCACTAGCTGCAATGGTTTTCTTCTCCCCATCCCAGCCAAGACCTGTGTCCTTCCCAATAAGCTTAGCCCATAATTGCCATTCTTTTTTCAAAGAATCCCACCTATTTCTGAATTGCTTATATTCATATCTCAAATTTGTTGCCTTATTGAACTTTTCTGCAATATTTGCCCAACCAAGCTTAGTGAAGTGGTTGTGAGGTTTATTTCCAGCATTCACCTCTTCTATGCACACTTTCAACATAATCTCAGTATTTTTATCACACCATTATGCTTTCTTTCTTTTCACAGGAACTTGATTGAGAGACATTTCACAAGCTTAACGAAACAAACAAAAGCATACAAAGGAAGAAGAAAAAGTGACGAAGGAAGAAGAAAAAGAATGACGAAGAAAAAAACCTGTGATGCTAACAAAGGAAGAAGAAAAAATGACAAAGGATGATCGGAAGAGATGACGAAGGAGATCGGAAGCATGGGAGAAAATTTTCGAGGAAGGCACAGCACGGCAAGTTCTCAGGAACGAGAGAAAATTTTAGGGTTCAGAAAAATGAGGAGGATATGCTTGTCATTTTGAAATTTTCTTGAGGACATTATTGTCCAAGCCTTATTTTGGGATCAGATTCCCGAAAAAGAGATTTGAGAAGCTGGAAATCAGAGCTTAAGAGAAAGATCTGCTGAGAGCTTTTGCTTTTGTAAAAGCTAAAAAAAAAATAACCAAACACTCTTAAAAAATAAAAAAGATCTTTTTTCAGTAGATAAGATGATAAAAGATCTTTTGGGCCACATCCAAACTGGCCCGTTCTGACAAACTTGTCTCTCCCTTCCTTAAATATATAACATGATATGGTATTATTGTTGAGTGTAAATGAAGTCAATAAACCATTTTTTAGTAGTGTCGAAATAACATAGGTTATGACAAACCTGTCTCTCCCTTCCTTAAATATATAACATGATATGGTATTATTGTGAAGTGTAAATGAAGTCAATAAAACTCATTTAATATATTTTTAATAAATATTTAATGTCATTAATTATTTATTATATATTTAATATCATTAATTAATTAACTTTAATGTCATTTATTCAATATAGTACATTTACTAACTTTATTTAACCTATATCCCAAAATAAGTATCTTATTTAGAAAAAAAAAATTCCAAAATAAGTGACATATTAGCTTTTCTCTACTAATACTCCTAAAAATTTAACTTTAGTTTTTCAATATAATATTAATTTTACTCCATGTGTCCCATTATAATTATCACCTTAGTTTGTCTTAAACAGACAAACAAAATAATACATACATGGTAGAGAATAACAATTTTACAAAATTAATTTTATCATCATTTATTCATTTTGTTTTGGTAGCCCATATCATTAATATTATAAGAGTTATAGGTATAAAACAATTAGTTAATGTTACATTGAAAAACTAAAATAAAAATTATTTCAAGGAAATTTTTTTCTTCTTACATGAAGATTATTATGAGATTGAGAAACTATCATCTTTTATTTAATAATTTTATAAAGCTAACCTTATTCAATAAATGAAAGAGAACAATCCCTTAATTTCATACTAAACACTTTGTAAGAACAAAAAATTTATTCCAAAATAATTGTCTTTTTAGTTTTTCAATATAACATTAATTAATTTTTTTCACTTATAATTCTGATAATATTAATGATATAAACTACAAAAGCAAAATGAATAAATGATAATAAGATTAGTTTTATAAAATCGTTATTATCATTCATCTATTTATTGATTTTTCTTCGCCTACTTAAAACAACCTAAGATGAATTATAATGAGACGGAAGGAGTAAAATTAGTATTACATTGAAAAATTAAAGTAAAATTTATTAGGAGTATGAGTAGAAAAAATAAATTAATATTACGATGAAAAGCTAATATAACACTTATTTTGGAATCATTTTTTTCCAAATACAATATTTATTTTGGAACGGAGCCCGAGATTAATGAAGTTAGTAAATGTATTATATTGAATAAATAACATTATATTTAATTAATTAATGATATTAAATATATTATAATTAATTAATGACATTAAATACTTATTAAATATATATTAAATGAGTTTTATTGGACATTATTTAACATCAACAATAATCTCATGATATATATATATATATATATATATATATATATATATATATATATATATATATATATATTTAATGAAGGAAGAGAGAGGTTCATTTGGCACAACCTATGTTATTCCCGGTTTCAAATTGCTATAAGATGAAGATATTCATAGGAATTTATTTAAGTTCTCATTCATTGTATTTTTTTTTTTTTATTTTCAGGTGCTATCATTCTCATATTGCAACAAATAATTCTTTTAGTAACAAAAAAGTGCAACTACCATCTCTTTTTAGATATAATTCTCTCTGGTAACATCCCTATTCAATCTCTATATATATCTCTCTCTATATAAACCCCCAGATATGTCACAAAATCCAAACTAGCCCAGGTATATCACTATAACCTTCAACTAATCATGTGTTTTTTTCTTCTAGAACCAAATGCAAAGTTCTTTTTCTTTAATTTTGTTGCCCCTCCCAGGGTGATAGTTTAATGGTTTAGATTTGATTATACAATGTTTGATATTGTATGTTGTTTACATGTAAGCTTTGAATAAACTCCTTATTACTGTAAATATTTTTATGAAGGTGCCCCCTTCTTATATCTTGCATTGAAACTATTTGCCTTGAAAGCGTGAATTGGTTAGATGCTCAATTGGTTTCTTGATCGATAACTTTAGTGTATATTAAATAATCTTTGGTTTGTCTTTAGGAAACTTTAACTGGAATTAGGAATTGGTTCAAAGTTTTTAAGATACATGATGGAAAAGGTGTTAACAAATTTGAATTTGGCAACGATGCTGCTAGCAAACAAGGTATATATTATTCCTGCATGAATTGAATCTAGAGTAAACGTTATGAATATTTCTAGTTAATTATTTGCTTATATTGCATTCTCAATAATTATCATAATATAAAAAAAAAGATGTATTGAATCTATATGTTATAACTTGGCATAGAGTCTCAAACAAGGTTTTCGATTAACGAATTACAAAACTAATATTATTTACGAATTATGTAACTAGCATGCACTCGCTCAAGATCATGCGTGACCATATATCATTAGTATTCAATACATATTTTTCTTATATTATGATGATTCTATAAAGAATCTAATAAAAGTAATCGTTTTACTATCAATACTACCAGTGACAACAATCGATCTTCTCTTATTCCAGAGGTTCGAGTTCCCTTAATTTTACATATTCTATGAATCCATATAAATTAAAATAATAGATACTTTCACTAAAATTATTTTTACATGCTTTATGAATATACCCAATTGCTTCTTATACATTAAATTTAATTAGTTTTATATTGTTCAAACAATTATTTTATAACCGATACACAATAAATATATTAAATTTTAAAAATTATTAAAAAAAATAAAAAAAAAGATTTTGATGTTTGTGAATATAAACAGAATTCTCCTATATCAACATTTGAAATAAAAAAGGAATAAGGTTTTTATCAATATCCTCATCTTATAGTAGTGAGAAACTCAGAATAGCTAGCATAGGTTATGACAAAGCTCTCTCTCCCTTCCTTAAATATATAACATGATATTATTCCGAAGGGTAAATGATGCCTGATAAAACTCATTTAATATATTTTCAATAAATATTTAATGTCATCAATTAATTATTATATATTTAGTATCTTTAATTAATTAACTTTAATGTCATTTATTCAATATAGTACATTTACTAACTTTATTAAACACTCACTCTATCCCAAAATAAGTATTCTATTTGTAAAAAAAATCATTCTAAAATAAGTGTCAAGTTAGCTTTTTCAATGCAATATTAATTGATTTTCTCTATTAGTACTCCTAAAATCTTTAATTTTTTATTGTAATACTAATTTGTTACCCCATTCATGTCATTATAATTATCATCTAAGCTTGTCTTGTACACACCAAGAAAAATCAATAAATAGATGACAGGGAATAACAATTTTATAAATTAATTTTATCATGATTTATTCATTTTGTTTTTGTAGCCCACATCATTAATATTATAAGAGTTATAGGTGGAAAAACATTAGTTAATTTTACATTGAAAAATTGAAATGATAATTATTTCAAAATAATCTTTTTTTTACTTGATAATTATTATGGGATTGAGGAACTACTCTCTTTTATTTAATAATGTTAGTTTTTTAAAATATTTTTTCACCTATTTATTAGTCTTAGGTTGTTTCACCTATTTTTAAAAATTATTCTAAATAAAGAATAATAATTTTATAAAACTAACCTTATTAAACAAACGAAAGAAAGTACTCCCTCTATCTATACTAATCCTCACGTAAGAAGAAAAAATTTGTTCTAAAATAATTTTTATTTTAGATTTTTAATGTTACATTAATTATTATTTTTTCCACTTATAACTCTTGTAATATTAATGATATGGACTACAAAATCAAAATGAATGAGTGATAATAAGATTAATTTTATAAAATTATTTTTATCTTATTTATTGGTTTTTCTTAGTTTGCTTAAGACCACCTAAGACAATAATTATAATGAGATGAAAGGTGTAATATATTAGTATTAGATTGAAAAATTAAAGTGAAATTTATTAGGAGTATTAGCAGAAAAAATAATTAATATTACATTGAAAAGTTAATATGATACTTATTTTAGAATTTCTTTTTCCAAATACGATAATTATTTTGAGATTGTTTAATAAAGGTAGTAAATATATTATAGTGGATAAATGACATTAAAGTTAATTAATTAATGATATTAAATATATTATAATTAATTGATGACATTAAAGATTTATTAAATATATATTAGATATGTTTTGTTGGGCATCATTTACCATTAACAATAATCTCATGTTATATATATTTAATGAAGGAAGAGAGAGGTTCATTTGTCGCAACATATGTTATTCCAGAATTCACATTACTATAAGATGAAGATATTGATCTGAATTTATTCAAGTTCTTATTTGTTGTATTTTTTTTATTTTCTTGTCCTATCATTTTCATATTGTAACAAATAATTTTTTAGTAACAAAAAAAAATGTAACTACTATCTCTTCCTGCATCTGATTCTCTCTAGTAACATCCTATTCAGTCTCTATATATCTCTCTCATTCTTTTTTATTCTAACTTTAAGTTCCATCTCTTCTATTCTCTCTTCTCCTCTTTATGTTTTTCTTTCTACAAAGATAGGTTTAGGAGTTCTTTCCTACTTCAATTTGAGTTTTAAGATTTTGGGAAGGAGGGGAAGTGGAGTAGATCTCGTGTCATTGTTGAAAGTCTTGAGATGACAACATTACGAAAGTACGAGTAAATGAATGGGTTAAGGTTTTCATGAAAAAAAATATGCAATAAAGGGTTGGATGTTGAAAGTGGGAATATCCAATTCCAGGCTAGGGTCTAGCCTCAAATTGCATAGATTCTAAAATAACACTTTTGAAGAAACTAAACCACTAGATATGATACAAATTTAAAATCCAAACTATAGCCTAATTTTATCACTATAGCCTTCAACTAATCACATGTTTTTTTCTTCCAAAACCAGGTGCAAGGTTTTTTTTTCTTTTATTTTGTTGCCCTCCTAGGGTGTTAGTTTGATGGTTTTAGATTTGATTATACAATGTTTGATATTATATATATATATATATATATATGTGTGTGTGTGTGTGTGTGTGTGTGTGTGTGTGTGTGTGTGTGTGTGTGTGTGTGTGTGTGTGTGTGTGTGTGTGTGTGTGTGTGTGTGTGTGTGTGTGTTGTTTACATGTAAGTTTTGAATAAACTCCTTATTACTGTAAATATTTTTATGAAGGTGCCCCCTTCTTATAGATCGACAACTTTTGTGTATATTACATAATCTTTGATTTGTCTTTAGGAAACTTTAACTGGAATTAGTAACTGGTTCAAAGTTTTTAAGATGCATGGTGGAAAAGGTGTTAACAAATTTGAATTTGGCAACGACACAACTAGCAAACAAGGTATATACTATTACTACATGAATTGAATCAAGTATGATGAGGAATTATATACTTTGTGTTAATGATATAGAAGTTAATAGTTTACATGTTCTATCAAATGGGTTGTTGGTTGTTGTTATGATTATTGATGATGAGTTTTTTTGGCTAATTTTTTTTTCTAGAATGACTTGATTAGTAGAATTTTCTATTTAAATGACATCTTTTTGTTAATTTGTTGTTTGTATCTTGAAGATTGCTACAACAACATGAAGACTTTAGTCAAGTCACTTTGAATTAATCATGTATCCATAATATTATCATACAATATTAAACATTGTAATAATAAAAAAAATGAACAATACATTAACAATGCCTTAACAATGCCTACAGATTGATTCTTACAAAATAGGAATGAGATTTAGTAATAAACTAGTATGCAACTCGTGCACATGCACGGGTTGTTTGTTAAGTTACTTTGCATGCTTTTTTTAATTGCAATATAGACTTAAAATTAATATGAAGAAAGATAATATTTATAATTAACTAATTACTCTGATGGATGTAAAAAGATGACACAACAGTAATTCTCAGTTGCAGGTCATCTAAAATAATAATAATAATATTTGAAGTGAAAAATCAGACTTACTCTGAAATTTCTTGTGCATGTGCCTGTCAAATTCCCAAACCAAAAAAGACAATTGTGGATCAATACGCAGCGAAAAGTTATGGAGTTCAATGGAATTAATGGAATTTGTATGAAGAAAGCCATTAAATTATGGCCTTAATATGAAGAAATGGAAAGTCATACCCATGTGACTGGCCTCCTTTAGTTGTGGCTGATCCTTTAGATGTTAATAAAGTTGCATGGGTTGCAGTTGTTCCACAAGAATCTAGAATATCAACACCAAGTGATAAGCGCAGGCCAACAATTACTTTTATTGGAGCTAACATGCATGGCCACAAATGATGTCTATTTAAAAATGGGGTAACCTGTAATATACAATTTAGTCATAGATGCATACAGCAAATAAATGGACATACATGAGCCTATATAAGTTCGACTGCAGTTCATTATATTATAGTTTATTCTTACAGCAAAACCACTTCTGTGGCCGAGTTCAAAATCCAAGTCACCTCCTCTTCAAAGTTAATATTTTTAAAATCAAAAACCACATACTGTGATGCTAAAAAGATGGGAAAGTTCAAATTGTAAAACACACAGTTTGATATTAATTAATCGCTAATTATTGCTACATGTTGAATGTGTACTCCTTTGAAGTAGCATAATACATAAATGGGTTACGAAGCATCAAAGTTAGTTTTTTTCTTTGTGGATCAAGTCAGTGCTTGAAAGATAATGTATCAATTATCAAATAAAATGAAAGAACAAGCCTTTATTCAAATGCCAGAGTCTCCTAAAAGGACTACACTTGCTATGTTCTTTCCTCCTGGAGCACATTTAGGATTCGCAGGATGAGAAAGCAAAATTTGTCTCATTTCCTTGGACAACTCATTCACAACAGCAATTGTGTTTCTTACTTCATTGGAATCATCCAAAGCTCTTGCTGTCAAAAGAATGTCGTTGTCCTTCAATGGGCATGTTCCTGCTATATTTCCACTCCGATTTGCTTCTTTAACAACCACTCCACATCTATCTTCTGCTGCATACCTAATTAAAGGAATACCCAAAACATATAAAGAATTGATAATTGCTTTGGCAAATAAGTGGTGGCAATAGCACAAACACATGGTGGGCAAATAGACATCGTCTATTTTTTGGCAATTATATTCATCCCATTATGATTATAGATGATAATTGAGCGTGGAGTATGCATCAAGAGAAAGAACATTTTACACTGATTATCCTCAAGAGAAAGAACATTCACATTTTTCTGAAATTTCAAAGTGGAAGGAAACATTCACAAATAGATAAAATAAATACATCAAAGATAAAACCATAAAAATGACAAAAAGGAATGAACTTACCATATCAAACCGTTGCATGAACACAACCCTTCACAAATTCTTCGGCCAAAGCGGAAAATGCTCGTAGAGAAAAGGAAGGTTGGGAAAAAAATAAAAATTAGAGACCAAACTGCAATGATAGAAAAAAGAAAAAGAAGCACTTACATAATATAAAATGGAAATTAAAGGTTGGAAGAAAATAAAAATAAAAAAACAAAAATTAGATACCAAGGTGCAGTGAAAGAAAAAGAAAAAGAAGCACGTATATCATATAAAATGGAAATTAATCCAAGATAAATTTTCATCTCTTCACATAAAAAATATATATTATGCAGAAAAATACTAACTTGCCAAGTCTTCACAGTACGGTCAGTGACTTCATATGAGTTGTAGAAAAAGAAAAAGAAAGAAGGAAATACCTTTGGGACTACCCCGTAGCTAGCAGCAACATGAATTTGAAAATCCAAAATAGTATGAGTGAGCTGGCAAAGGCAAAGTGATTTATAATGAGCAAGCAACAACAAAACTTTGGGAGTCAAGAAGGATTTATAATGAGCTGGGTAGCATTTTGGTTTGATGGATAAAAGAGTACTAAATTTCAACTTCAGAAAAAAAAAATTAAAATTAAATAAAAATAAGGCAACCATTCTCACAAAGCAAAACTGAAAGGAAAAAATAATATGGCTAAAAAAAATCCGAAGCCAGAAGAGCAATGCAACACTACAAATTACAACACCAGAGAGAGAGAGACAAACAAAAAACCAAGAAGAAACGGTTAAAATTTCAGAAAACAAAAAAGGAAAAAATGACCTGAAGGCTTCCATTCTTCACTAAAGTGACAAACTGCCCAAAACTTGTGCTTCTGAGCCGATGAATTTCTGCTGAGAAAGTGAGAGAGTGAGTTTAGATGGAAAGATAAAATAATTTTGGGGAAATAAAGCGTACACGCATCAATCTTTCAAAGTTTTCAAAATTCCAACTTTGTTAACTACAGGGGTACACGTGTCAAGCTCTCAGCCATGGGTACAACTCATGGAGAATTTAATAAGGAAGGACAGAGGTTCAAACTTAAAACCTTTCTGAGCTTTGTAATCTTTTGATAAACCATTGCCAACCTGCAATCACAAAGAAATGGTAAATCATTTCCTTACACCTTCAAATTTAAAAGAATAAGGTTGGAGAAAAATAAAACCTTAGTACCACAACAGATTAATAAAGCATCACCAATAACAAAGCATCCTTACAATCCCCTTGTCTATCTCCTCATGTAACCCTTTTCTGGAAAATAAATTGCACACCCGTAGTTATATAACCCTTTTATAAAAAGAAAATACCCCATTTTATATATGCTCTTAAGCTAATCCTTTGAAATTTCATGCCAACAATGAAAATCTAGGCTACAAAATCAAATTTATCAACATTGAAATTTGACCATTTGAGAAAAACTTCTCCAATCTTGAGAAAATGTCTATCCATCCTAATCACCCCCAGAAACTAAAACAACAACCACAACAATAAACAATAGAGACAAACCTCATCTTATACAATGTGTATGAGAATTTGAACTACATATGCAAATAACATGTTCTTTAACCAGAGATTGCAAGGGCACAAATTCTGTTTCGCCTTGTAAGGAGTAAAGAAGATTAAAGTAAACATTACAAAAGAAAAGAACAAATACATTGAAACACGAAGGGAGCACTTTTCCTTTTTTGTTGGCTTTTTTATACACCTTATCTGCAAATCCCATCACTTTTTTCACCATATTCCTCTTTGTTCTTATCTTTGTGCTAGTGTATTGAATACGAAAATACTTACCCATTTTTTACTTCAAGGGTGCATGAATCTTTGCTTATTAAGCTTGACACAATGACATTCAATCACTATTTTTTTTAAAGATGGACTATAAAATGATTTCTTATTTATGATAAATAGTTTTTTTTTGTTGGTAAAATAAAGTAGTTTCTTTTACTAAAGGGATGGTCCCACATTATAAGATGGTATAAGATGGGTAAGTATTATAAATTTGGTGATATCATATTTAATTGGTACAGATAAAAAAAATCTTCTTATAAATTACTATTATAGCATATTAAATTAAACAAACTCATTTCATTCAAATTCAAACCATGAAAACTCAAAACTCACTCATACATACATTAAAGATGTCAAATGACAAGGTAAATCTCTTAAATATTCTCGCACCCATTATGAGAAATCGAGACATGTTAATTGCCTCCAACTTGTAGTTGTTGCAACAAAAACAGTATATACTACACATATATTCATCCAGTTAATTTTATATCAATCAAAACAAAATCTGAAAGCCAATATTTATGTGTAACACACCTCAACTGCATCAGAAATACACTCCACCCACAGAATGCTTAATTCTGGCTCTACCAATAATATTCATGTAGAAAATAAACATCATTGCTGTAGAAATGGATTGTAGTTGTGGAATTTCATTCCGACAGTAGCAAAATGTGCTATCAAAAAAGGGGGAAAATAGAAAAAGTTAGACAATATGGAGAGAGAATTGGATTTGGTTAGACAATGTGTGGTACATCAAATACAAATACATAATTTTCCAAACTGGAAAAAGCAGCCGATGAATCGACCTTAAAGAAAGATCGAAAATTACACAAAAAAGGGGAAAGCCAAAGTGGAAAACAAAACAAACTCAGGCAAAAACAAACTAGGAAAGTTACCAACAAACCAAAAAGAAAGATAAAAAATTACCCAAAAAGGCAGAAAAATAGATGCAGTCGCCGCATAATATATATTGATGTATAAAGAATTATATAATACCACCACTTCTCAACATTTAACATATTTATTATTTATATATATACATGCTCCCACTCACAACTCAGGAGAGTGTATAACCGCAAAACTCCATATCCCTCTTGTTCATGAATATATACATTATCATTTTTCACATGTGTGCTCAAATAAGTCAATAGTGATTGCGGGAGACATGTCAAATTATCAATCACAAATAAATTCAAATTTAACTTGATTCAACCGAACACACCTACACATCATTGGATTCAAAGCTATTGATTTCACTATGACCAACATTATATATCATATAACTTTTTAATAGAAAAAAGATGCAAATTAAACATTCTCACTTCAACTTTGACATGAATAAAGTTGCAAGTCTTTCTGATATACTACTATGAAAAAAGTTGTTAACCTTCTGTCAATGCAACTTCTGAGGATAAAGCTGTAAACCCTCAGCAGCATCAGCAACGTAACTTATAATTTCATCTTCCTCATTCTGTTATACTTCCAATAATTCTCTCTATACTTTCTTTTTAACTCTGGGTATTTCAGTTAATCTTTCAAAATATTGAGATATTTCATTTGAAAGACAACATCTTTAAACATATTTTTCAAACTGCACTACCTCAAATAAGTCTCTAATACAATATTATAAATCTAAAATTGAAAATTGCTTGACAAACATCTAACCTATATATGGGTAGTGGAGATGGAGATTTCCCTATGATAAATTACGGTACTCTGTTTTGAATCATAGAAATTTTGTCGCTGGATGTATTTGGTGCAATCTATATGCCTGCGCATTAAACGATTTATTAGTTTGCTAATATGAATAATCAATTTAGAAGCAAGAATAAGAGTATTTGAAAATTTTCAGTCAATAAGAATATTTGATAATTTTCATTTGATTAAGAGCCAGTGCAAGAGAGAACTAAAGTAATTTAAAATTTAACAAACTCAAAGAATCTGACAATCAAAATGTTTAGTGACACCAATTTTATCAGGCATGCAAAATCCAGGGAGATTAATTAAAGAGGGTATTAGGATTGGTCTTACATGAAAGATAAAAGGAATAGCAACCCATGATGGTGACTTCCAATATCTTGCAATCTGCTCATATTTGAATTGGACCACTATACCAACCAAGTATGGAAAAAGAGTTGCAGGAACTACAGGGCCAGTCCATGGCCAGGTCAAACCCATTATGACCAACGAAATTGCAATACTAACCAATCACAACCAGGGCAATATCAAAAGACACTCATTGTTCCAATTGTAGGCTCAGAGTATTACTGTTGTTTGCAGAAAGATCCAACTGTTTGGGTCTCATTAAACGGTCTAGCATAAGAAGAAAAACCGCAACTCCATAATAGAAAGTCGCTTCCGTGAAGAATAATAGGAGGACAACTGGAGATAAAAAATGAATGGAAGTTCAAAGTTCAGCATTAAGTAAAAAGAAGGAACAAATAAAAGATATTATAAAATATCAATATTTAAAGCAAGCAATGGGATATTCCAGTAGAAGAGGGGTTTGTTCAGGTAAAAACAAAACACCAGGAAAAAGGTAAAAAAGTGCCACTCATAAAGACAACCCGTATTGAGGATATGCAAGCTGATGTCCAAAGAGGAAGAAATCATAAAGCTGTAACTAGGGTCGAGGAGGCTTCCTCCCGTCCGAATCCATGATCATTGCCTCTTGGAACATCAGAGGCTTTAATTTGCCTCTGAAGCATCATGCGATGCAGAACTTCCTTCGCTGCAAGGAAATTAACGTCATGGTTGTGTTGGAAACAAAGTTGAATAAGGCTTCAGTTAAGGAAATCATGAGAAGAAATTTTGGTGACTGGCACTTCACCCATAACTTCGCTTCTCATAATGCTGGCAGAATTCTTATCCTCTGGAAGCAGGATAAGATTCATCTTTCTGTTTTGGAGTCAAATGCCCAATTGATTCATTGTGCTATTGATTGTAAAACCACTGTCAAGCGCCTTCAGGTTTCATTCATCTATGTTATTCACTCCATTATGGCAAGAAGATCTCTTTGGATAAATCTGAATAGTATCAATGCTAATATGAATTGCCCCTGGCTCCTCATTGGTGACTTGAACTCCATTCTGTCTCCCACCGACCGTTTCAATGGAGCTGAGCCCAATGCTTATGAGTTGCAAGATTTTGTTGATTGCTATTCTGACCTGGGGTTGGGAAGCATCAACACTCATGGTCCCTTGTACACGTGGACTAATGGCAGGGTGTGGAGCAAACTGGACAGAGCTTTATGTAACCAGGCCTGGTTCAATTCCTTTGGAAATTCGGCTTGTGAAGTTATGGAGTTTATTTCTATTTCAGACCATACTCCTCTAGTTGTCACCACTGAGTTGGTAGTGCCTAGAGGTAATTCTCCATTTAAATTCAACAATGCTATTGTGGATCATCCAAATTTCTTAAGAATTGTTGCAGATGGCTGGAAGCAAAATATTCATGGCTGTAGCATGTTCAAGGTCTGTAAGAAATTGAAAGCTCTTAAAGCTCCCTTGAAGAATCTTTTTAAGCAGGAGTTCAGCAACATCTCCAACCAAGTAGAGCTAGCTGAGGCTGAATATAACAGTGTGCTTAATTCTCTAAAGCAAAATCCTCAGGATCCTTCCCTTCTTGCTCTGGCAAACCGCACTAGAGGGCAGACCATTATGCTTAGAAAAGCGGAGTCTATGAAATTTGCTCAGCTCATCAAAAACAAATATCTCTTGCAGGATGATAAATGCTCCAAATTCTTTCATGCTTTAATCAAGTGCAACAGACACAGCCGGTTTATTGCTGCCATAAGGCTAGAGGATGGGCATAACACTTCCTCCCAAGATGAAATTGCCCTTGCTTTTGTGAATCACTTTAGGAATTTGTTTAGTGCTCATGAGCTGACCCAAACTCCTTCCATTTCGATCTGCAACAGGGGTCCTAAGGTTCCCACCGATTGCTTTGCGGCCTTACTTTGTCCTACTTCTAAGCAAGAGGTTTGGAACGTTATTTCTGTGATGGATAACAATAAAGCTCCTGGGCCAGATGGTTTCAATGTTTTATTCTTCAAGAAGGCTTGGAATATCATTGGTGATGATATCTTTGCAGCGGATAATGAATTCTTTACAACTGGAAAAATTCTAAAGCAGCTCAACCATGTTATTATTGTGCTTATTCCTAAGCATGATCAGGCCTCCCAGGTTAACCATTTTAGACCCATATCTTGCTGTAATTTGTTATACAAGATTGTATCTAAAATTTTGGCCAACCGCATAGCCCCAGTGCTTGAGACTATTATTGGGGAAACTCAAAATGCTTTCATTAAGAACAGAAAGATGATGGACAACATCTTCCTAGTTCAAGAGATTTTGCGCAAATATGCCCGGAAAAGATC
Organism: Glycine soja; assembly: GCF_004193775.1. Classification (NCBI taxonomy): domain Eukaryota; kingdom Viridiplantae; phylum Streptophyta; class Magnoliopsida; order Fabales; family Fabaceae; genus Glycine; species Glycine soja. The sequence goes on from NC_041004.1 coordinate 7,397,982, forward strand.
CTCTCCGAGATGCCTCCTGAAAATTGACTTGCATAAAGCTTATGATTCCATTTCGTGTGAATTCTTGGATTGGATGCTTAAGTCCATTGGCTTCCCAGCCCAGTTTTGTACTTGGATCATGGAATGTGTTTCTTCCACTTCCTTTAGTGTGGCAGTCAATGGATCCATTTATGGTCACTTCAAAGGGCAGCGGGGTCTTAGACAAGGGGATCCTCTCTCCCCTTATCTGTTTGTGCTCTGTTTGGAGTACTTTTCCAGAGATATGAGCAGCCTCAAGGATGATGCCAATTTTAAATTTTATCCCAACTGTGCAAGTATTCAACTATCTCATTTGGCTTTTGCAGATGATATTATGCGTCTATCTAGAGGAGATATCCCTTCTGTGTCAACTATGTTTGCCAAGCTTCAGCACTTCTGTAAGGTTTCAGGGCTTTCCATCAGCTCCGATAAATCTTCCATATACTCAGCCGGTATTAGGCCTCATGAGCTTTCTCATATTCAGCAGCTTACTGGATTTAGCTTGGGTGACTTCCCTTTCAGATACTTGGGTGTTCCCATTTTATCATCTAGATTAAATGTATGTCATTATGCTCCCTTACTTTCCAAGATTACTGGCCTGATTCAGGGATGGAGCAAGAAGTCTTTATCTTATGCAGGTAAGTTAGAGTTGATCAGAGCAGTTATTCAAGGAATTGTGAATTTCTGGATAGGGATTTTTCCTTTGCCACAATCTGTTCTGGACCGGATCAACGCTTCGTGCCGTAATTTTCTGTGGGGCAAAGCGGATATTGGCAAAAACAAGCCCTTGGTTGCTTGGTCAGTAGTTTGTTCTCCGAAAAAAGAAGGGGGTTTAGGCCTTTTTAATCTCAAGGACTGGAACCTTGCGATTTTTTCCCGTATCCTGTGGGACTTTCATTGTAAGAAAGATTCTCTATGGGTTCGGCGGGTTCACCATTACTATTTCAGAGGGAGCGATGTGTGGAATTACAATACTTCTTCATCAGATTCAGTTTTGATAAAGAAAATCATTCAAATAAGGGACTTTATTATCTCTAAAGAGCTAAGTACGGAAGAGGCCAAAAAGAGGATTCAATCTTGGAGCACCAATGAACAATTGCTTGTTGGCAAAGTCTATGAATACATTAGAGGTGTCAAGCCTACTGTTAGTTGGTGTTCTGTTATATGGAACCCAGCAATCCCCCCTAAGATGTCTTTCATTTTGTGGCTTGCTAAAAGGAATCGGCTGCTTACTCTTGACAAAGTTGCTTTTTTGAACAAGGGTTCTCTCTGCCCTATATGTTCAAATGAGCCTGAGTCAAATGCTCATTTGTTCTTTTCTTGCAAGAAATCTCTCCAAGTTTGGGCTCACATTCGTGATTTGGCTCATTTCCGCAGGCGTTTGACTTCTTTACAGCGCATTACTGACTCTTTAATTAGGAGCAAATCCACATCAGGTGTTCAAGGAAAATTATGTTGTCTGGCTATAGCAATTACAGTCTACTGCATCTGGCTGTCTAGGAACAAGCTGATTTTTGAAGATTATCAATTTTCTGTAATAGAGGTTATTAGCAAGATTAAGTTTCTTATGTATAGACAAGCGCACCTGTTGCATTTGTTTTAGCATCTTGATATAGGTCTTCTTGTATTAGGGAGGTTTTTGATTTTCTTTAACTGCGGGGTATGCCTCGTTTATTATTGTATCATTTTGGGTTTAATATAATTTACATTTTTTTCCAATACTAAGCCACCACTTCTCAACATTTAACATATTTATTATTAATACATTATCCCATCAACTTCAGATGTTGTGATTGTTGAATCATCCATCAAGGTTGCACTATCTTCTTTGGCAGTAACTTGTTCAGCACTTACTACGTGCAACAAGAGCCACTGGTAGAAGATCATCAAAAGGATCCATCGAGGCAACTAATTAGGTGGAGTACAGTTGTATGCCGCAAGCCCAAATCTGGAAACAACAGAAGAATTGTCCCGTAACTGCAAACTTGGAATTTACATTATGATAGAAATTCGACATTCATAGCAGAGGTAGTTAAACTTAGAAAACAGTTTATTAATCATCTAAATAAAAATTATAAAGGTCTTCATCAACAGTCAGCGCTTTTTCCATCATAATTCAGTAAAACAAAATACCTTATACCTGAGGGTACTCCACCCAAGGGGCCCAAACAAATTTACATATACACACAATATCATAGGGAGTAATGAAACAAACATGCATAACAGCAAAAGGGGAAAAACTTGTCTGTTGGATGCTTCTTCGTCGATAGCCCAGGAAAATAAAAAGGAACAAAAAATAGAGTTGAATCAGTAAGAAAAAATAATTATTAAGAAGAAAACATGCATAACAACAAGCATGCATAATAGCAAAAATAAAATCAATACATAAACACCATTTTAATAAAATCAAAATAGAAGAACCTCTATCTTCCTCTTAACTTCTCCGACAACTTCTTTGCCAAAGTCTTCGTTGTTACTGTAGCCTGTTCCAAAAATAAAAGCACAAAAAATCAGACCAATCAAAGAAAAAGAACCGTAGGAAAACTGCAACAACCCCGCCAAACACAGACATGCACAAAAGTCCCACCTTGAACCATAGAAGCAACAAAAGAGGAAGAAGAAACACGAAACAAAAAACTATGAATCACCAAATAAACACGCATAACAAAAAAGAAAAGGTAAACCATGGCCTTGAAAAAAGATGCACAACAACAAAAGTAAAACCTTTATTCGAACAGAAATTCCAAAACTCAGCAGAAAACAAAAACATAAACTCAAAGTGAAGATGGAACAAATAGACCACAAAAATGAAGAAGAAACAAAGCAAACGGTGAAAGCAAAATGATGAAGAAAGAAAGCCAGTTGGTGAGGAAATGACGCAATCAGAGGCAATAGCTTTCAAGTTGGTGAAAAGACTCCAAAAGAAGAAGGCACGTGGGTGAAGATTGGATTACTCAGCAAACACATGTCACAACCAAAGCACTCTCAACTGGGCACCCAAAATGACCAAAAACCCAATAAAAGGGACACGTGGCAACATTTTAAGCTGGGGTACAATAGTATTTTTTCTATACTTCCCTTTTATAATATAGGATATAGAAACATTTTTCAAGTAGGTTGCTCAAAGAAAACCCAACATTAAAAAGTATAAGTACGAGAAACCTACTTATATTTACAAATATCAAATTTTTTTTATTTTTAATAATATTTTAAATTTATCATCTCTATCATGCTTTAATTATAAAATAATATTCAAAACAATATAAAACTAAGTAAATTTAATGTATTAAAAAATAATTGTTGTTGTATATTCATAAAGTTTGTAAATTCTATGTAAAGTATCTATTATTTTAATTTATGAATTCTTAAACATGTAAAATTCAAGGCTAAACTAATCTTTGGGATCAAAGAGGATGGATGGTTGTTACAACTAGTATTACTAGTTAAATTATTGCATTCTCTAGATCAAATTTTCATAGTATAAGAAAAATATGAATAAATTATTTCTTTACACATGGAACTTGATCTGTTTTTTGTCAATTGGTCCTTAGCAAGTTGCTGAAAGTGGTCTATGTTCCTGCCCTTGATCAATATGTTGATATTCTCTCCAAGGCTTTGTCTCCTACTCATAGCTCTTTTGTACAAAACCATTTTTTATAGTGTGTGATTCTTCTGCTTCTAATCAGAATCACCCACCATGAGCTTGCAGGGGAGTATTGGAGTATACTTATTACGTCAAGTGTTTTTACTTTGTGTATTTTGTTTTCTATTATCTGTGAGCTGTCAGTTAACTCATACTTTGTTATAGCTCTAACCAGAGTTACTTTGTAACAAATAGGGCTAGTCTATGGCTAGATTTCAAGTCTCTCTCTCTCTCTCTCTCTATATATATATATATATATATATATATATATATATATATAGAGAGAGAGAGAGAGAGAGAGAGAGAGATGACTATATTCTTTGTAACTAGCCTTCTCATTTTCTGATCAATGAGAAATTAGAGGTTCCCAAACTCTATTAGTTAGTATCCAGAGAATTGTAGACTTGTGCTGCAATCTTTGAACTTCTTTTATACTTGTATCAGTAAAGAGAGAATAGCCCTTTGATAGATAGATATAAGGAGAAATGAAGTTTACTTATTTTATTTCTCTCTCTCCCTTTCTTTATTACATGTATGTTCTTGCTTCTTTTAAGATTTCATATTCTTGAGTAAATTACTCCTGCAGTTTGTTTTCCAAATAAAATTTCTTATTTTAAATTAAAAAGGATTTTTGATAGATGTACTTCTCATTACCCCCAGTTTCTTATTCTACTTGTATGCTTTTTCTCTATGATTGAGATATCAATAAAAACGATTTTTACCTATTTCCATCTTTACCCTTGTATACTCTTGCTTCTTTGTGCACTTTGATTCCTCAACTAATTTACTCCCCTAATAGTTTAAGTTATTAACTCATAGCCACTTTTTCCATTGGATCTAATAATGAAAGTAAATTTCATGTTAATACTCAATACAATAGGAAATTGCAAATACATAATGTAGTTCTCATACTTTTGCTATTTTTTAAAACTAGATACACAACAACAGCTGCTACTTTGCATATATTTTGAGTATCATTCAATCCATTTATATAGGAATATACACAAAAAGGGGTTGTTTGTTTGATGTTGAATATTCAATTTTATACAAGTTTACTTGTGTGAAAAGCTATCACTAGTAAATGAGATGTACTTAATTTGCTATAACACTGGATCGCACGAGTGCTGATCCAGTAAGTTTCCTATTTCAAAACTTTTTCTTTCATTTGCTTTGTATACAAATTTAAATTCTTACAAGTACCATTAATACCAAATTATTCCTTGTTATCATGTTTAATATATGGCTCCATCTTCCCTTCAATTACACACTACTACCATTAATACCAGATTATTCCTTGTTAAACATCTCATCTTAGGTTAACATATAGTCTGTATATCAAATATATGATTGCATTATAAAGTTAACAGCATTACAATCATGCTAATATATAGTCTTTTTTTGTTTTTTCAGCTTCTCTCTGTCTGCTGTTAGAGATAATATCTTGGAGGCTGTCAAAGTTTTAATTGGTCCTCTCAATTTTTGGGAAAAATAATTATTTAATTTAGGAACTACTTTATAATAAAAATAATAATAACTTTTTTTATGAAAATGTCTTAGGAATTTTTAATTTGTCAACCTCTTATTTTTATTTAATCTATCATTTCAATATTTATTTTTAAATAAATTTTAATATTAATATTAATTACAATCATACTAATAAAGATTATTTTGAATTATATTCGTTCAGAAAAATATCAATAATTAAAAATAATCTTTATTTTAAGGACGGTGCCTACGTAAGCACTATCCTTGAAAGCTAGTTTTCTAAGACAGTACATATATAAGCACCGTCTTAGAAAGCAAGCACCGTCCTTGAAAGCTTGTTTTCTAAGACAATGTCTTCTTACCCGTCGTTGAAAGTGTTAACTTTCAACGACGTTAGCTTCTACAACGGTCGACAATCATCATTGTATTCTGTTTTCGACCGTCGTAGAAAACCATTTTGTTAGTAGTGTCAAAATAACATAGATTATGACAAACATGTATCTCTCTTCCTTAAATATATAACATGATATGGTATTATTGTAGAGTGTAAATGAAGTCAATAAACCATTTTTTAGTAGTGTCGAAATAACATAGGTTATGACAAACCTGTCTCTCCCTTCCTTAAATATATAACATGATATGATATTATTGTGAAGTGTAAATGAAGTCAATAAAATTCATTTAATATATTTTTAATAAATATTTAATGTCATTAATTATTTATTATATATTTAATATCATTAATTAATTAACTTTAATGTCATTTATTCAATATAGTACATTTACTAACTTTAATAAACCTATATCCCAAAATAAGTATCTTATTTAGCAAAAAATTGTTCCAAAATAGTTTCATATTAGTTTTTCAATGTAATATTAATTGATTTTCTCTGTTAACACTCCTAAAAATTTCACTTTAGTTTTTCAATTTAATATTAATGTTACTCCATGTGTCCCATTATAATTACCATTTTAGTTTGTCTTAAACAAACAAACAAAATAATACATACATGATAGAGAATAACAATTTTACAAAATTAATTTTATTATCATTTATTCATTTTGTTTTGGTAGCCCATATCATTAATATTATAAGAGTTATAGGTGTAAAACAATTAGTTAATGTTACATTGAAAAACTAAAATAAAAATTATTTCAAGGCAATTTTTTTCTTCTTAAATGAAGATTATTATGAGATTGAGAAACTGTCATCTTTTATTTAATAATTTTATAAAATTAACCTTATTCAATAAATGAAAGAAAACAATCCCTTAATTTCATACTAAACACTTTGTAAGAACAAAAAATTTATCCCAAAATAATTGTCTTTTTAGTTTTTCAATATAACATTAATTAATTTTTTTCACTTATAATTCTTATAATATTAATGATATGAACTACAAAAGTAAAATGAATAAATGATAATAAGATTAATTTTATAAAATCGTTATTATCATTCATCTATTTATTGATTTTTCTTTGTCTGCTTTAAACAATCTAAGATGATAATTATAATGAGAGGGAAGGAGTAAAATTAGTATTATATTGAAAAATTAAAGTAAAATTTATTAGGAGTATTAGTAGAAAAAATAAATTAATATTACGTTGAAAAGCTAATATGACACTTATTTTGGAATCATTTTTTTTCCAAATACAATATTTATTTTGGAACGGAGCCCGAGATTAATAAAGTTGGTAAATGTATTATATTGAATAAATAACATTAAATTTAATTAATTAATGATATTAAATATATTATAATTAATTAATGACATTAAATATTTATTAAATATATATTAAATGAGTTTTATTGGACATTATTTAACGTCAACAATAATCTCATGATATATATATATATATATATATATATATATATATATATATATATATATATATATATATATATATATATATATATATATATATATAATTAATGAAGGAAGAGAGAGGTTCATTTGGCACAACCTATGTTATTCCCGGTTTTACATTGCTATAAGATGAAGATATTCATATGAATTTATTTAAGTTCTCATTCATTGTATTTTTTTTTAATTTTCTGTTGCTATCAATTTCATATTGCAACAAATAATTCTTTTAGTAACAAAAAAATGCAACTACCATCTCTTTGTGAATGTGATTCTCTCTGGTAACATCCCTATTCAGTCTTTGTATATATCTTTCTCTTTCTTGTTTTATTATAACTTTAAGTTCTATCTCTTCTATTCTCTCTTCTTCTCTTTATGTTTTTCTTTCTACAATACAAAGATTGGTTTAGGAGTTCTAGCCTATTTTGATTTGAGCTTTAAGATTTTGGGAAGGAGGAGGAGTGAAGTAGATCTTGTGCCATTGTTTAAAGTCTTGAGATGGCAATATTATATAAGTACGAGTAAATGACTGGGTTAGGGGTTTCATGGAAAAATATGCAATAAAGTGTTGGATGTTGAAAGTGGAAATATCCAATTTTCTGGCTAGGGTCTCAAATTGTGTGGATTCCAAAATAACAATTTTGAAGAAACTAAACCCCAGATATGTCACACAATCCAAACTAGCCCAGGTATATCACTATAACCTTCAACAAATCATGTGTTTTTTTCTTCTAGAACCAAGTGCAAAGTTTTTTTTCTTTAATTTTGTTGCCCCTCCTAGGGAGATAGTTTAATGGTTTAGATTTGATTATACAATGTTTGATATTGTATGTTGTTTAAATATAAGTTTTGAATAAACTCTTTATTACTGTAAATATTTTTATGAAGGTGCCCCCTTCTTATATCTTGCATTGAAACTATTTGACTTGAAAGCGTGAATTGGTTAGATGCTCAATTGGTTTCAAGATCCATAACTTTAGTGTATATTAAATAATCTTTGGTTTGTTTTCAAGAAACTTTAACTAGAATTAGAAATTGGTTCAAAGTTTTTAAGATGCATGATGGAAAAGGTGTTAACAAATTTGAATTTGGCAACGATGCTGCTAGCAAACAAGGTATATATTATTACTGCATGAATTGAATCCAGAGTAAAAGTTATGAATATTTCTAGTTAATTCATTGCTTATATTGCATTCTCAATAATTATCATAATATAAAAAAAAAGATGTATTGAATCTATGTTATAACTTGGCATAGAGTCTAAAACAAGGTTTTCGATTAACGAATTACAAAACTAATATTATTTACTAATTATGTAATTGGGCCTCATGCACTCGCTCAAGATCATGCGTGACCATATATCATTAGTATTCAATACATATTTTTCTTATATTATGATGATTCTATAAAGAATCTAATAAAAGTAATCGTTTTACTATCAATACTACTAGTGACAACAATCGATCTTCTCTTATTCCAGAGGTTTGAGTTCCCTTAATTTTACATATTCTATGAATCCATATAAATTAAAATAATAGATATTTTCACTAAAATTATTTTTACATGCTTTATGAATATACCCATTTGCTTCTTATACATTAAATTGAATTAGTTTTATATTGTTCAAATAATTCTTTTATAACTGATACGCAATAAATATATTAAATTTTAAAAATTATTAAAAATGATTTTGATGTTTGTGAATATAAATAGAATTCTCCTATATCAACCTTTGAAATAAAAAAGGAATAAGGTGTTTATCAATATCCTCATCTTATAGTAGTGAGAAACTGGGAATAGCTAGCATAGGTTATGACAAAGCTGTCTCTCCCTTCCTTAAATATATAACATGATATTATTCTGAAGTGTAAATGATGCCCGATAAAACTCATTTAATATATTTTTAATACATATTTAATGTCATCAATTAATTATTATATATTTAGTATCATTAATTAATTAACTTTAATGTCATTTATTCAATATAGTACATTTACTAACTTTATTAAACACTCACTCTATCCCAAAATAAGTATTCTATTTGTAAAAAAAAATCATTCTAAAATAAGTGTCAAGTTAGCTTTTTCAATGCAATATTAATTGATTTTCTCTATTAGTACTCCTAAAATCTTTAATTTTTTAATGTAATACTAATTTGTTACCCCATTCATGTCATTATAATTATCATCTAAGCTTGTCTCGTACCTACCAAGAAAAATCAATAAATAGATGAAAGAGAATAATAATTTTATAAATTAATTTTATCATGATTTATTCATTTTGTTTTTGTAGCCCACATCATTAATATTATAATAGTTATAGGTGGAAAAACATTAGTTAATTTTACATTGAAAATTTGAAATGACAATTATTTCAAAATAAATTTTTTACATGATGATTATTATGGGATTGAGGAACTACTCTCTTTTATTTAATAATGTTAGTTTTTTAAAATTATTTTTTTCACCTATTTATTAGTCTTAGGTTGTTTCACCTATTTTTAAAAATTATTATAAATAAAGAATAATAATTTTACAAAACTAACCTTATTAAATAAACGAAAGAAAGTACTCCCTCCATCCATACTAATCCTCACATAAGAAGAAATTTTTTTTTTCTAAAATAATTTTTATTTTAGATTTTTAATGTTACATTAATTAATTTTTTTTCCACTTATAACTCTTGTAATATTAATGATATGGACAACAAAATCAAAATGAATAAGTGATAATAAGATTAATTTTATAAAATTGTTATTATCTTATTTATTGATTTTTCTTAGTTTGCTTAAGACCACCTAAGACAATAATTATAATGAGATGAAAGGTGTAATATATGGGTATTAGATTGAAAAATTAAAGTGAAATTTATTAGGAGTATTAGTAGAAAAAATAATTAATATTACATTGAAAAGTTAATATGATACTTATTTTAGAATTTTTTTTTCCAAATACGATAATTATTTTTGAGACTGTTTAATAAAGGTAGTAAATGTATTATATTGGATAAATGATATTAAAGTTAATTAATTAATGATATTAAATATATTATAATTAATTGATGACATTAAAGATTTATTAAATATATATTAGATATGTTTTGTTGGGCATCATTTATCATTAACAATAATCTCATGTTATATATATTTAATGAAGGAAGAGAGAGGTTCATTTGTCACAACATATGTTATTCCCGAATTCACATTACTATAAGATGAAGATATTGATCCGAATTTATTCAAGTTCTTATTTGTTAATTTTCTTGTCCTATCATTTTCATATTGTAACATAAGTTTTTAGTAACAAAAAAAAATGTAACTACCATCTCTTCGTGCATCTGATTCTCTCTAGTAACATCCCTATTGAGTCTCTATGTATCTCTCTCATTCTTTTTTATTCTAACTTTAAGTTCCATTTCTTCTATTCTCTCTTCTTCTCTTTATGTTTTTCTTTCTACAAAGATAGGTTTAGGAGTTTTTTCCTACTTCAATTTGAGTTTTAAGATTTTGGGAAGGAAGGGGAGTGGAGTTGATCTTATGTAATTGTTGAAAGTCTTGAGATGACAACATTATGAAAATACGAGTAAATGAATGAGTTAAGGTTTTCATGAAAAAAATATGCAATAAAGGGTTGGATGTTGCAAGTGAGAATATCCCATTCCAGGCTAGGGTCTAGCCTCAAATTGTGTAGATTCTAAAATAACACTCTTGAAGAAACTAAACCACTAGATATGATACAAATTTAAAATCCAAACTATAGCCTAGTTTTATCACTATAACCTTCAACTAATCACATGTTTTTTTCTTCCAAAACCAGGTGCAAGGTTTTTTTTTTCTTTTATTTTGTTGCCCTCCTAGGGTGTTAGTTTATATATATATATATATATATATATATATATATATATATATATATATATATATATATATATATATGTAAATTTTGAATAAACTCCTTATTATTGTAAATATTTTTATGAAGGTACCCCTTCTTATATCTTGCATTGAAACTATTTGACTTGAAAGCGTGAATTGGTTAGATGCTCAATTAGTTTCGTGATCGACAACTTTTGTATATATTACATAATCTTTGATTTGTCTTTAGGAAATTTTAACTGAAATTAGGAATTGGAACTGGTTCAAAGTTTTAAAGATGCATGGTGAAAAAGGTGTTAACAAATTTGAATTTGGCAACGACACAACGAGCAAACAATGCATATACTATTATTACATGTATTATTACATGAATTGAATCAAGTATGATGAGGAATTATATACTTTGTGTTAATGATATAGAAGTTAATAGTTTACATGTTCTATTAAATGGGTTGTTGGTTGTTGTTATGATTATTTATGATGTGTTTTTTTGGCTAATTTCTTTTTCTAGAATGACTTGATTAGTAGAATTTTCTATTTAAATGACATCTTTTTGTTAATTTGTTGTTTGTATCTTGAAGATTGCTACAACAACATGAAGACGTTAGTCAAGTCACTTTGAATTAATCATGTATCCATAATATTATCATACAATATTAAATATTGTAATAATAAAGAAAAATGAACAATACATTAACAATGCCCGCAGATTGATTCTTACAAAATAGAAACGAGATTTAGTAATAAAAACATTTTTCAAGTAGGTTGCTGAAAGAAAACCCAACATTAAAAAGTATACATACGAGAAATCTACTTATATTTACAAATTTCAATTTTTTTATTTTTAATAATATTTTAAATTTATCATCTCTATCATGCTTTAATTATAAAATAATGTTCAAAACAATATAAAACCAAGTAAATTTAATGTATTAAAAAATAATTGTTGTTGTATATTCATAAAGTTTGTAAATTTTATGTAAAGTATCTATTATTTTAATTTATGAATTCTTAAACATGTAAAATTCAAGGCTAAACTAATCTTTGGGATCAAAGAAGATGGATTGTTGTTACAACTAGTATTAGTAGTTAAATTATTGCATTATCTATATCAAATTTTTATAGTATAAGAAAAATATGTATTGAATACTGATGATATATGATCACGTGTGATCTTAAGGTGGTGTGCAAAGTTTAATTACAGAATTAGTAAATTATATTACTACCATACTTCTATAATTGAATACTTTTTTGAGACCTTGTGTGAAGGTATATCATATAGATTACATACCTCTTTTTTATATTATTATAATTCTTGAGAAAGTAATATATAAAATGTATTAACTAATAATATTGATAGTGACAACAATTGATCCTCTCTGATTTCAAAGCTCTCTTGCCTCTTAGTCTCGGTTGAGAGACTTATTCTGATAATTATAAAGTATTAGATCTATTAAAAATTGTGATCATAAAACATTATTTCCTCTCAACTCACCAAAATAATTTTATAAGAATAAAATTGTGACAATCAAAATAATTTTATAAGAATAAAATTGTGACAATCAATCGAACACTTTGATACCTTAAACATACAGAAGAAGATCCTAACATGGTCGTCTAAGAATTTGAGATTCGATACCTTAAACATACAGAAGAAGATCCTAACATGATCGTCTAAGAATTTGAGGTTGGATGTTGGTTAATTTGAAAATCGAGATAATACTGGATAAATCTGAAATCGTGTATAACACTTTCAGATTGAATCAAATTTCGGGGTTCAACCAAAATTGTTCAATCGGATAAAATCAGAAGATTATAATTCAAGAGTATTGTTTTGGTCTTGTATGTTTTGTCACCCGTTATGCTTTCTGAACCAGACTGATTATTTATGATCAAAGAACAGGTGGTTTTTGGCGGTTGATGGAAGTTTTATTTTTTTTAAAAAAAACTGTCTTTTCCTGAAAGTCACTTCCATGTAATTTCCAAAATTTGCCTAAACCGAACATCTCGTTATTACATTAAAATAAGCGTGCACTCTTATTTTAACATAATAAAGAGATCAATTACACTAAAATGTTTTTGTCACCCGTTATGCTTTCTGAACCAGAATGATTATTTATGATCAAAGAACAGGTGGCTTTTGGCGGTTGATGGCGGTTGATGGAAGTTTTATTTTTTTAAAAAAAAAACTGTTTTTTCCTGAAAGTCACTTCCATGTAATTTCCAAAATTTTCCTAAACCGAACATCTCGTTATTACATTAAAACAAGCGTGCACTCTTATTTTAACATAATAAAGAGATCAATTACACTAAACTGTCCAACAAACCTCCCCCATTTTTGTGTAATTACCGATCAAATCACCAAAGTCATAACATACAACAAACTACTGCATAGATGAAATATCGTGACGATTGAATTTCATCTTAGCAAATTACACGTTTCAAATATTCGAATATCAGGGTGTCACTAAGGATTGAAGCCTTTTTATTCATAATGAATACATGAAGATAATCTGCACAATAGTTTATAACATTACTCTTGCTCGACACTAGTTTACTAGCCTGTGTCCCTATCCTTCATAAGCATATCAAAGCCAAGTCCCAGCTTCTTGAAGCGGCTAAACTTCATGCTTATATAGGTAGTCCTTTTCTTTCTTGCACCTGCAAATGCAATTTTTCAAAAGAACCATTGAGAAGTTATACTTCAACCTCCTTAACTTACAGAACCGAACACATACCTTTTGGGATACTTTCGATGATGTGTTCCAATCTCTACATGTTAAGCTTTCCACATTGAATTCAGCACCTAATGTCATATTAGATGGGAATTGGGTATCTTAACATAAGAGATTTCAGATGGACTTTAATCCTAATCCCACAGCTGACCTTTTCATGAGATCTCTACTTAACCCTTTGGTTAAATTATCGGCCAAATTATGCTGAGTTCTCACAAACTCCACTGATATCACACCATGCATGATTAACTCTCGAACCATGTTGTGTCTAACACCCAAGTGTCTAGACTTCCCATTATACACTTGACTATATGCCTTAGCCAAAGTAGCCTGACTATCGCACCTGATAGACATGGGAGGTATAGGTTTGGGCCACAATGGAATCTCATAGATCAGATTTCTTAGCCACTCAGCTTCTTTACCAGCTACTGCTAAAGCTACAAATTCAGATTCCATTGTTGAATTTGTAATGCAGATCTGTTTCTTGGATGCCCAAGAGATAGCACCTCCTCCAAGGAGGAATACCCAACCACTTGTGGATGAATAATCTTCCATATTGGTTATCCAACTTGCATCAGAGTAATCTTCAATAACCGAAGGAAATCCAGTATATGTCAAACCATAGTCAATGGTTCCCTTTAAGTACTTGAATACTCTATTCATAGCTTGCCAATGATGAGAACTGGGATTACTTGTAAACCTACTAAGTTTAGCAACAGCATAAGCTATATCAGGCCTAGTACTAATCATTGCATACATGAGTGATCCTATTGCCCTTGAGTATTCAAGTTGAGACATTGCTACACCTTTATTAGGTAATAGCTTCAGGTTAGGATCAATGGGAGTACTTACCGGAGAACAATCTTTAAAATTAAATTTCTCCAATATCTTCTCAATATAATGTGATTGAGAGATGGAAATGCCATTGTTTCCACGTTTGATCTTTATTCCTAAGATCACATCCACCTCCCCCATATCTTTCATATCAAACTTAGAAGACAAAAATGCCTTAGTTTCATCAACTTGATCTTGGTCGGTACCAAAGATCAACATGTCGTCTACATACAGACAAATGATAACTCCTTTGCCATGAGTATCAAACTTGCTGTATAGACATTTATCTGCTTGGTTTAGAACAAAGCCACTAGACAACACAACCTCATCAAATTTTTGATGCCATTGTTTAGGCGCTTGTTTCAAGCCATAAAGAGATTTCATCAGTTTACACACCTTATTTTCATTTCCTGGCATAACAAACCCTTCAGGTTGTTTCATGTATATCTCTTCATCCAATTCACCATTTAAGAATGCATTTTTCACATCCATTTGGTGAATCACCAGATTGTGGATAGCAGCAAGTGCTAATAGCAGTCTAATAATGGATATCCTAGCAACAGGAGCATATGTATCGAAAAAATCAATACCCTCCTTTTGCCTAAAGCCTTGGATAACCAATATGGCTTTGTACTTGTCAACAGTACCATCCACTTTCATCTTTCTCCTAAAGATCATCTTACATCCTAATGGCTTACATCCAGGAGGTAAGTCAACCAATTTCCAAGTATTATTTTGCATGATGGAATCCATCTCACTTTGGATTGCTTCTTTCCAAAATACAACATCCCTTGAAGCCATTGCTTCACTAAAAGTCTTTGGGTCTTCCTCAACATTAAGGCAATATTGATATTGAAATTCAATATCATTCCTTGACCCTTCAACCAAATAGAGTTGAAAGTCATCACCAAATGACTTAGCCTTTCTTACTCTCGTACTCTTTCTAGTTTCAGTACTAGTTGAAGGTATATCCTCAATATTAACTGAGACTTTCGACATGGAATTCATGTCCTTTGGCCTAGGTATAGATGTAAACCTTTGTTCATCAAAGATAGCATCCCGTGACTCTATAATCGAGTTCACAGCAACAGAATCATTAGATTTTAGCACATAGAATCTATATGCTTTAGAATGTTCAGCATATCCAATAAATATGCAATCTATACCTCTTTCACCTATGGTTTTCCTTTTAGGTTCTGTAAGCCTGACTACAGCCCTACATCCCCAAATTTTGAGATAACTCAAATTTGGTGTCTTTTTGTGCCAAAGTTCATATGGGGTAACCTTATTCCTTTTGTTAGGAATTCGGTTCAACAAGTAACAGGCTGTCAACATAGCCTCACCCCAAAATCCTTCACTTAAACCCGAATAGGATAACATGGAATTCACCATTTCTTTCAAGGTTCTATTCTTCCTTTCGGCTACACCATTCTGTTGTGGTGTATAGGGAGCTGTAGTTTGATGTATTATTCCAGTAGATTGAAAATAAACCGGATCATAATACTCACTTCCCCTATCCATACGAAGATTTTTTATTAGCCCATTTTGATGAAGTTCTACCTCTTTCTTATAAATTTTAAATTTATCAAGAGCTTCATCTTTTGTATTTAATAAATATACATAAAAATACCTTGATGCATCATCAATAAAAGTAACAAGATATTTTTTATGACCTAATGATGGAGTAGCATGCAAATCACACAAATCACTATGAATAAGGTCTAAGACTTTAGTCTCACTTTTAACATCCTTAAAAGGTTTCCTAGTAATCTTGGTCAACATGCAAGTTTTGCATTTTTCAATGTTCATATCAAAAGGAGGAATCATACTTGTTTTTGACATATCTTTTAATCTTTTGTAATGAACATGTCCTAATCTAGCATGCCAAATTTCTGATTTTGTCATATTAGTTATAGAACTACACGAGACCATACAAACAGATTCATGAACAAAAGGAACATCAATGTTTAATTTAAACATTCCAGTACAACGATAACCAAATCCAACAAACGAACCATGTCTTGACAAGATGTACTTGTCACTTTCAAGTACTTGCTTGAAACCACAATTATTTAAAACCATACCAGACAATAAGTTCTTACGAATACCAGGTACAAATAAGACATTATCCAAACACAAACTTTTTCCGAAAGTAAAAACTAAATTCACACAACCTAATCCTAGGATTGGTTCAGTTGCAACATTGTCCATCTTCACAATAGAGTCATCATCGATTGGTCTAAATTCCTTGAACCAACGATGATCTTTGCACACATGGCTTGTTGCTCCCGAATCAAACCACCAAGCAACGTCATCATCCTGCACATAGAATGCATCAGATATTAGTGATACATAATTTGAATTCGTATTCGAATTAAAATTATTCACTACAATCTGACCTTGTTGCTTTTCAGGATCATTAGACCCACTTGGACCAGCCTTGTTCTTTCCTTTGAACATCCGGCAATCCCTCTTTAAATGATCAGGTTTCCCACACTTCCAACATGACAATTTTGTTTGTTTGTTTGGACCTTTGTTCTTATTTCCTTGAAATTTTCATTTGTTACCTTTAGCATTGTAATTTTGCTTAACTGTTCCACTTTCCTCTACCATATTAACGGAAGAGGAACTTGCTACGTTTTTATCATTGACTTTGTCAATTTCCTGAGCCCTCAGCGACTCCTCAATCATGAAATAACTACCGAGTTGAACCAGAGTCAACTCTTCCTTCTTATGTTTCAAGGTATGCTTGAAGGCTTTCCAAGAAGAAGGCAGTTTATCAATTATAGATGAAACTGTAATGGATTCATCCATTTTCAAATCATGTTGAGTAAACTGACCCAAAATCCGCAACAGTTCATTATATTGTTCCATAACAGACCTCGAATCAATCATTTTGTAATTAAAGAAATTACTAACTAAGAATTTGTTACTTGAGGCATCTTCTGCCATATACTTGGATTCAAGAAAGTCCCATAATTCCTTAGCAGACTCAACATTTTGATAAATATCAAAGAGAGAGTCAGACATACCGTTCAGAATGTGTCCACGACAAATGTAATCGTCGTTCTCCCATTTCGAACGCTTCTTTGTTTGATCCAGAGTTTCGTCTTCCATAAACACCGGCATCGGTGTACTCAGCACATACACCACCTTCAATGTTGTCAAGAGAAAGTGCATCTTCTTCTGCCATCTTCTGAAATCCTGCCCTTCAAACTTGTCCAACTTCGCAAACTTGCTTGTCATCTTCGAACTATCGTTCGTCATCTCGAAAAATTTGATTCAATCTTTTGTTGGTTAGTTTGAAAATCAAGATAATACTGGATAAATCTGAAGTCGTGTATAACACTTTCAGATTGAATCAAATTTTGGGGTTCAACCAAAATTGTTCAATCGGATAAAATCAGAAGATTATAATTCAAGAGTATTATTTTAATCTTGTATGTTTTGTCACCCGTTATGCTTTTTGAACCAGAATGATTATTTATGATCAAAGAACAGGTGATTTTTAACGATTGATGGCGGTTGATGGAAGTTTTATTTTTTTTAAAAAAAAATTATCTTTTCTTGAAAGTCACTTCCATATAATTTCCAAAATTTGTCTAAATCGAACTTACATTAAAACAAACATGCACTCTTATTTTAAGATAATAAAAAAATCAATTACACTAAAATGTCCAACATAAAAAACACATAATTTGGATATATATCATTCTAATCGAAAGTGCATGCATAATAACATTGATTTGAGAGTAATTTCGAAGTTTTGAACAAGAAATAATTATCTTGTAATATACAATGAGATGAAGCTCAAAAGGAAGAGACATACGGAAGTCAAAGTGATATTTGGTAAAATGTTTATCTCGTTGATGACACACTTTTAAAATGGTACATGTATAAAGCCAAAGACAATGCACCCACAATATGTTGTTACATTAGAATATAGCCATCAAGGTCGCTTCTCCTAACACTTTTAAAATGGTACATGTATAAAGCCAAAGACAATGCACCCACAATATGTTGTTACATTAGAATATAGCCATCAAGGTCGCTTCTCCTAACACATGTCCTTCAATGGTATCTTCCAACAACTTCTCCTTCGTCAACTGCAACAAATATATTCATGTAAGAAGAAACACTTTTGGCATGGAAAACAACCTTGTAACTCAAACCACATCAAGTCCAAGAGACGGATGTAAGGGGGGAAATTCATTTTTTTGAAAAGTATGTCCCCAACTTCTTCAATAAATAAATAAATAAATAAATAATTTTCGGTGGTAATTAGAAGACTCGGTTTTGTGTTATGAGGGGTTTCCCCAATTTGGTGGATATCATACAATGCACGCATTGTTTTTTCTATTTTTTTTGTATTTTGATTTTTGATCCAAGCTGGTACAGCGCTGTACCTTGGTCAGGTGGTCATAAAAAAAAATCTTGACTTTTTAATATATATATATATATATATATATATATATTCAATTTAAAAATAATATATACTAATTAATAAAATATACTAGACTTAATGAATACCATTAATTTTTAATGATATACTAGCACTCATTATAATCTAATAAAAAAATATCAATTAATAATTCTTAAAAGAATGATATCTACCCTTAATTTAGGTCTATTGACATTTTCTATAAAAAAAATTGCATAAATAAGATAACTTTTTAATTAATTAAAAAAATACCATTCATTCATACTAAAATTATTATTATTTATTTTATGATAATTACATTTAAAATATATAATACAATATCTAATTTATTATAAATATTTAGACGTTAACGGAGTATCACCAGTTAAACTCTAGCAGTACCTAATTTTATTATTTCAAAAATCTTCTAATAAATAGTTTATGTATCAAAAATCAAAAATAAAAAATTTACACGTTCAATCATCTTATCCGATGAGAAACTGCATCGGATTACAGGCCGCTGTTATATCAAAGGTTATTATTTTTTATGCTTAATTATTTATTTAATTTTTTAGTTTTATTTATTTAATTTTTCTACTTTTCAAATTTATGCCCTTTGTGAATTTTTTTAATTTTTATAATTTAAATTTTAATTCTCAAATATTTTAATTTTAAAAAATTATTATTATTATGCTTAATTATTTATTTAATTTCGTTTTATTTATTTAATTATTATATTTTTATATATTTATGTTCTAAGTGAATTTTTTAATTTTTAAAATTTATATTTTAATTCTTAAATATTTTTATATTTTAATTTTCAAAAATTTTAAAATTTTTTTTGGAAATTAAAATATAAATTAGAAGTAGAAAATTTTCTCATTTTTAATTTTTATAATTTATATTTTAATTCTCAAATATTTTAACTATAAAGGTTAAAAAATTTAACGATAAAAAACTTTTTAAAATTAAAATATAAATTAAGAATAAAAAATTTACTTACTAAATTTTAATCTAAAAAAATGAATTTAAAAATTATAAAAATTAAACAGATAACTAAATCTATTTTTTTTGTTAATTTACCCTATCTATGACATTTTTATACTGATAAAAATCACAAAGTCCAAACATACTTTTAAAATCAACAAAGGAAAAAATCAACCATTTTTCATTTTTCAAAAAGGCATTTTTTTTTCCATCACAACATACCTTGTTACCAAGCTTGAGCTCATCATCCAAAGCATAGAGCCTAAACTGAATCCTGTGTCCAGGCGTGGGCAGCCTGGGCCCATTCCACCCAGGCACCTTCAGGTCATTGTTCCCCTCCTTGATCGCCGCGTAGTCGCCCCCCATCTCGGCCGACTTGCCGGAAAATCCCTCCGGCAAGCCCTTCACCGTGGCCAAGATGTTTGCGACGACCCAGTGAGTCCATGGCACCATGGGCCCACCAGAATCGGTCGCATCAATATCCTCCACCACGAGGGCAAGAGTCTTCGTCCCCTCCGGGAGGTTATACCACTCCAATGGAGGGGATATGTTCTTCTTCGTACCCTGACCATCGTCGGTGTAGTGCCTCGGTAACTTCCCCCCGTTTTTGAACGCCGGTGACACTAGCCTGAACTCTTCGCTGCCATCGCTAGCCATAGTTGTTGTTACAAGTTACAATCTTCAACGTGCTTTCTTTTTTCTTTCTTCTTTGTGATGTTCACTTGGTTGCTAATTACTGCTTGTTTATATGTAGAGGAGGAATGTTCGGAAACTGTTGGGTGCATGACACGTGGCAAAGCGTGTAAGCGTGTCGTGACGTCGAGAGGGAGTGAGAAAGAGAGTAGGGAAGGTGACGCGTGTAAGAATTCGTGGAGAATGATAGAGCGTTCTGGACGAAATTGAAGGATCTCACTCATCTAATAAAAGATAGAAACAGTTTCAGAGGGTTCTTGATTTCGTCTTAATTCCTCATTTTAAATGTATGTACTTTATTTTTCTTGGGTTTATAATGTATTTTATTATATATCTTCTATGTTTTGTTTATATAATAAACAAATTAAGAAATTAACTAGCAACTCCTTTTAGTCTTAAATGGAAATATTGAAAATTTATGTATGTATGTTAACAATGAAGCATATGAGACAGTTCCAATTCTAAATAGATGTCTTTATGATGCGAGTGTTTTAAACTCTGCAAAATGTGGGACTGCACAAGCAATAATATGTTACCTGCACGTTTAAATATATAGTGCAATCAGCATTTATGAATCAGATAAGTTGGATTTGTTGTTAATGGAATAAGATAGGATGAATTTATATAATTGATCATACTCGATCTTAAGTTTGGATTTATATTAATTAGGCCGAATTTAAATCAATAAAATTGATTTATAAAATGAGAGTTGTTTAGTACTTTTATGTACAATATTAATATTAACATTATCTCTAATTAATATATATGGAGCTGAGGTTTTTTTTGGATGTATCCCTTCATATCCAACATATATTGGATTTGATAAGAAGGTGATGTAATAAATAAGTAATACTTTATGGATAAATTTTGATAATGTAATTTTGGAATTAACTTAAATTTATAAAATTAACTTATAATGTATAAGAGTTGTTTTTAACTTTTATACATGATATTATCTTTAGATGATCAATGAACATTATTTTGACACATTATTTTTTGTTTAAATCATGTATTTTACCTGAGAGACAATCTTATTTGAGTCAGATAAAATCATTATGAATGAATGACAAAATACTCTCTCTAAGTATTTAACATAGTTGTGAACTTAGAACTCGAATATCAAATCTCTACGATAAAATAATAACACATAAATTGAATCACATTCTTAATAATTTTTATATCTTACTTATATATAGTATCTTCACATTATCTTTTAATTAATAAGAGACTTAAATTTTCGTCAATCATCTATATGCCAAAAAGATGATGGACCTCAAATTCTTGTTAGGACGTAGGCCTGATTCATGATAATAGACCCTAGCCATCGAATAGATAATTGCTTCCTGCACCTCCTGAATGTAAAAAATTCTGAAAAGGCTAATTACATTCTGAATTAAGCAAGAAGCAAATACGAAGAAACAAGAAGCAATTGCCCATCAAATAAGCCACTTGACAAGCCGAACAATAAAATGATTATTGTATCATGCACTCCTACTATATAGAATATAAATTTATCAAAAAAAAAGGAATAAAATAAAAAATAAAATTCTTTGAGGCCAAATAGGCTGTGTTTTGAACAAGGTTTTTAAAATCCGACCGGTCGGTTCAACTGATTGGACTGCGAATTGGGTGCTTGTCCGGTTCAGATATCACGCAAAACCGTCCAGGCATCAAACCGAAGTAAAACCGGTGGAACCCATCCCGAACCGGCTAAACTGGTCAAAATCGGGGGTTTTACCGGTTGGCACGGTTAAGTGGAAATCAAATAATCTTCCTCTTTCCTTCTTCAGTTGGCAAGGTTACAGAAACGCCCTAAATTGGAAACGCTTTGATATGTTTTACGTTCCTTCACTATGCACGGCGGAATGTAACATCTTCTCCGGCGAGTTTCTTTCTAACGTCGGCGACTTGCTTCCCATCTCCGGTAGATTCACTCTTTCTCCCATTTTTATTCAGTCATATAGGCATTCTCTGATCTCTCAGATTCTATGTATTGTCGTTTGGAATTGCACACAAGCCAGGGCGTTTCAGATTTTGGAAGCGCATCACATAACATGTCACAGTAACTCAGATTGAAAATGACCGAAAGAAAGAGCAAAAATAGAAAAAGGAAGAAATTTATTTAATATAGAGTGCATTGTTTGCTTGTTAATTATAAAAATATTATAACCGTGAACAAGGAACTTTGATTTGACTAGTGGTGTTTAAATTTTAATATTCTGAAGCTATGAATTTTAGGTTATTTTTTGTTTTGTTTTATTTTTATATATTATACTAAAAATACAAAAGGTGTTTTTTACAACTCTAGTCTCTATTGAGGCTTTAAAAGTGTTGAGTTGAAACTTAATATAAAAATATTTTTCTTTTTGTTCGAACAGCCCTTGGCCTTCAAATAATGATTTTTCTCTCTCGTCATATTGTATTTAACTATTTATGCTATGTAAGAAAACTAATATTTATTTATATAATTATATGATACTGCATTTCTTATGATAAATGTTTAATTATAAAAGTTATATTATATTGAATAGTGTTAGTAAATGTATTGTATTTAATAAATGGCATTAAATTTAATTAAGGACATTAAATTTTTAATAAATCAATATTATATTTACTAATTTATTAAATGATTTATTATATATGAAAAATATACTATTTAATAATATTATAAAATATAATTCTATATTGTGTTTGATAAATACAATAGATATATTTTCTACAATATATGTCACGAAGTTCATCCTCATTGAAAAAAGTATCTACATGTAAAGTTCAAGTATGTATTAAACATACATAAAAAAAGTATGTATTGAACAAAATTATCTTTAGGGATGATCATACCCCATTTTGTCTTGTCCCACCCCAAGTCAACAAAAAGAAGTTGGGATGGGCTGGCTTGGCCACCAATGATTGACTGAAAATCATGATCAGTCTTGGCAAAATGAAAAAAAGAAGAGAAAGTTCAAATTTTTTATTTTGTAAAATTAACTTAAATCGGCAAATTTAGCTAAAGGATCTAACGTATATTGATTATATTTAAAAAAATAACTAGTAACCCCAACACGCACGCATATTTAATAATATTATTATTTAAATTTAATGATAGTATTAATTAAGTTTAATCATATTATATTTAGTAAATACTATAATTGATGCTATATACAAGCAAGCATATTGATCTAAGCACATGTATTTTTCATTGAGTTTTTTTTTTTAATAAATCACATGTATTTTTCATTAATCAGAAGTAATCATGTTAAAACCGTTGATGTATATTTGAAAATACTTGTGTGTATAATTAAAAGAGACATGCTTTGATACTATTATACATGTTTTAAAATCACATTTTTCAGCTTAAAGTAGTTACCCTAAATATAACAAAAAAAATGAATAGAAATAATATAAAAGACATTGAAGACAAAAAGAAATCAAAACATTAGCAATTTTTAAAATCAAATACATATTCAATGTAAAATATTAATTACACTTAACTATACCTTGGACAATATAAATACAACTAGATCTCATTATCTCAATTAGCAGATCCACTTGTAATACTATGTAGAGTAAAAATTAAATCACTCACATATGTATACTTATCAATATCATTTTCACCAAAATATACTTGAACTTTCTTAATTAAGAAATGCAAAATATAAAGATGACAAAAGAGAACAAATAATATTAGATGAAATTAAAGATTATATAGATATATAAATGTTTATATTATAGTAATCGGAGAGAGTATCATCCCCTCCAAAAAAGAAATCAAAATTATGCATAAAAAGAAGCATTTTAATTAAGAAAATAGATGACTAAGTGTATTATGAAAAATGAATTCAAACCAAGGATTGGATGGTTCAAATATACTTATCTGTATTGTATTTTAATTACGTATTAAAGTAAATTTTACAGGAAAAACGAATTTAGTATAATTAGGTGCGTGATTATTTAGTTGTATATATAATAGATGATTTTTCATACCATGTACCACATAATTTTACTATAAATAAGTTAAACTCTAATGTACCCTTAAAGTTAATTTGTTTCAAAAACTAATCCAGATGTATAGGTTGATATTCAATTAGAGAATATCTATGAGAGATTTAAATATTTTAATTTCATTATCAATGTGACAGTAATATACCAAGAGATAAAATGTCTACTGAAGCTTACACAAGAGTCTGAAAATGTAGTCAAAGACAAAAGTCCATAGACAAATGGAGCGTCTGTGATGCTTAATCGTAGTCATGACCTGGGAGGATTGAACTAGAAAGGAAAATTTGCGAGTGATTGAATATCAAACGAAAATAAGTGAAAGATATTGCAATCATGCTCCACACGTTACTCTAGCAGTGCATTGTTGCACCTATTTCTGCATATGCTATTTCTACTCTGACTGCATCAGCACCTGCATTTGCTGTCTCATCGAGAACGCATGGCTGAGTTTTCACACGCATTTGTGCTTGCTCTTCTTCAGTATCAATTTCATGGTTTGTATGAGCTTCATCTATCATCAATTCATCATAGTTATCAAATTCTCAAGTTAATTAGTTAACTCTTATAAATTTACTAATCTACTTATCTTCTACAAATTAACTCTTGAATAAACTTTTTTTAGATAAATTTTATAAATTTAAGTAAACTTTATAGACTTTCCAGTTTATCACCTAATCAATGAGTTAACAACTTCAAAAATTAGGCTAAAATGTAAGTTATTTTTTATTGTTTTATGTTTATTTAACATTCAAAATACCTCTATTTAACGTATTATTCTCAAATATAAAATTCTCACATTTAATAATATAAGTCCTTGTTCTCTAATAATATTCTCTCAATGAAAATAATCTACAATTATTATAATCTCTGTAAATTATTATCTAATATGTTATTTATAAATATTTTATTATTATTTTTATATAAAGTAAATTCTTATAAATTTACCAATTAAATTCACAAGTCAAATATATAGAACTCTCACTCTTAAGCTTGATAACATTTACGATCACCATATATGAAGGTGTTTCAAAACTCGACTTTTATTATAATTAACTACCGATTCATGACGTACATGACCAAGTTTTGTCAAGGCTATACAAATTAAATTCACGAATTAAATTTACGAGCAAAATATATAAAACTCTGAACAGTTTAACTAAACTCTTAAGTTTTTTATAACGTTCACTATCATCATATATGAAGGTGTTTCAAAACTCGACTTTTATTATAACTAGCAAGTCATGACGTACATGACCAAGTTTTGTCAAGGCTATACAAATTAAACATTGAAAATCTTAATATTCTATATACTCCAATTAAGGATAAATGTGCCTAGTTAATAGAGCCGTAATTGCATGCAAACTAGTCTCCAAGAAGTTTCCGATCTATGCATCACAACCAAAAAAGTTTATCTAAAATTATACCAGATTATTCGGAAAAGAAAAATAAAATTGTAAATTCACAACTGAAATTATGAAATGAGAAATTAGGTGTAAAATTTTGTACCTTGGAAACACAATTTATAGATATACATTAGGAGTAAAATGGTCATTTAGTTCCTAAAATAAGGAATATTTTTTATTTATAATCACTGAAGTGTAACAGTTAATTTATGCCGTTAAGTTGCGGAATGATTTTATTTTTAAATGTTTAAGAATCAATTTAATATTATATTATATAGTTTGGTAGACTAAATTAAAGATTAAATTAAAGAATCACTTTGTGCATATTAAAGATTATAAATTAAATTTTTTGTTCATTTAAAAATTAAATTATCATCATTTTATATTTTCAGGGATGAAATAATGTAGCCATTTACTCTATACATTATCAACGATAAATTAAATTAAAATCTTAAATATATTTTGTCATCAATTTTAGGTAATTTTGTTTTTCATTATTTTCTAAATTTAAATTTGTTTTTTAGTCTGTCAATCTTAAAAATAATTTTTTATTCCTTTTTATAGAAAAAAATCGCCACAGATCCTTTATTTAAACCGCCAAAAATCAATCTGTCAAAGAAACTAAAATGAATATTTTTTAAAATTAAAGGATTAAAAAATTATTTAAATTTGAGAGAAACTAATTAAGATGACTTAAATTAATTTGAAACATAAAAACATATTTAAGGCTAAATTAAAAACATAACTCAATGAAATGATTGTCAACGGTAAAATGAAAGGTCTCTTTCAAATTCACTTCAACGATAATATTCGCTCACAAATTCATTCCACACATATCGTTTCAAATGTAGGTCTAATGTACAGTGGATATTTGTAAGAGACCTTTCAACGATAATAACATCAGTGTTTAGCTTGGCTTGAGGTAGGTGAACCGCCCTCTTTGAACAATACCAATGTAGTTTGAATAGCAAAGTATGATGATCCATCTACCATGTGCGATCTTCGTCCCATTGCTATATGTAACGTACGTGGTTTATAAAATATTGTCATGAAAGTTCTTTTCAATAGGCTGAAGGGTGTACTTCACAAATGTATCTAGATCTCCTAAGAGCAAGCAACGTTTATCCCCAATATCGTTCTATAACAGACAATATTCTTGTTGCAATCGAAGTGATCCATTATCTGAAAAGCAAGTATAGGATAGACATAAGTAAACCATAAGATAGGATAGATTGGAGTATTTGACATCAATCGTGAATAAGTTAGGTTTCTCTCATAAGTGGGTGCAATGGATTGTATTTCTCAACTGATTTTGGTGGAATAATATAAGTGTGTTGCTATAAAAAAAAAAAAAAAAATCACAACTATCACAGTGTCATGTGCTAGTGTACATTTTCCAAAGTCAAAATAGCAAGAATAGTTACTGGGTTGTTCATCGGAATTTGTTGGAATTTGGAAATAGTTTTTTTAAGATGGAATTGTCAATATTATAGAGCAATGCTATTTTTTTAACAAATTTTATACAGTAATTTATAAGAAGGGGGAGAGATTAAAACGAAAAAACAGAAACCAAAAAAAAAACTAACTGAATGATTTAATAAAGAAAGACAAAAATAAAGTAAATTTATAAAAACTATATTGTTGAACTTTACTTTCTTGTAAAAAAAATTACTTCACGTATTCAATTTAGGTCTGCTACAAAAAATAAAAAATTAACCATAATATCAAACTAGTTCTTTATACAATGCCGATGTTAGTCAAGACTCGAGAGAAAACCCATCACGAGGTTAAAAGAATAGCAATTCGTTACCGGGATATCCTAACTTTTGCTTTATACCTTTACTTTCATCTTTCTAATTAAGTTGGATCGGAGCATATTAATATATATTAAACAAGTATAGTTTTTTCTGGGTACAGAAATTAAGTATAGTTTATGGCATTCAACATTTCAACTATTTAGTCAATTTAATTTTAATATTATAACTTATGAAATTAACTTCTTGTGTATTTTCTCATGTTAATCTCTTAATTTATATACAATGCATTTTCCACTCGTGAAAAAGTTCTGCATACGCATTAGCTTAAACAGCCACGACCACTTCACATAAACGCAGTAAGAACGAGTTGTTTTGTGACAGAGAGACACCAAAACATTAACAATTTAACACGCAACATAACACGATTACATGTAAAGTCTACAGTACACTCTACACTAAGTTTTTTCTCTACGTTGATAAAATATATCACACTTAAAAAGATAGCATTCATAAACGAATTACAAATTTCAAGAACTTATAAACTATAACACTATCAACTATAGACATAAATACCCCAGATAATTAAACTAGTACACAGAGAACCGAAGAACCTAATTATTAACTAATCAAGCTGGCCAATATTTCAAAGAGGCATCAAAATAGTTCGAGTCTTCACCTTGGAAGCCGCATTGTGCTGCCAGTGGCTGCAGATGCTGCAAATCCTGCATGTTGCTATAATCAAACGTTGCATTTTGCTGAGGTGAAACAAAATGTTCAGAAGGGAAGTAGTAACAATCGTTATTAGGGTACAGTAAAGAAGAAGACTCATTATTATCATTAATATTGTAATTATCATTGTCCATGAAGTTGATCATGGTTTGGTGGAGCCAAATCTGGGTCTTGAGGAACTTCACATACTGAATGGCTTCTTCAAGCATGGATACTGTATCCATCTTGCTCCCACCAGGGACCATGCTCTGCAGGATCTTGAACCTGTCACTGATTCTGTGCCTTCGTTCTCTTGCTGCCACGCTTTGTGGGTCGGTGGAAAGCCTCATTACCCCTTTGCATTTTTTGACACCCTTTTTCTCCTTGTTTGAAATTTGGTTTGGTTTTGAAGAAGAGAATTGAGATGATGAGGTTTGGTTAGTGGAAGGAGTGTGATGATGATCCATTGGGGAAGATGATGGAAGGGGTGATGCTGAGATGAGGGGAGAACTGAGAAGGTAGTGGAAGTGGAATGAGTTGGGTTTTGGACTTGGTGGGGAATAGGGTTACTTTCAAGGAGGATTTATATCGAAAGAAGAGAGAGTATGAACCCGTGGTACAATGATTTTGATCTTTGAATGGATGAAAAAGGAGAGATGTGGACGTGTGAATCTGCCAGTTTTTTGACGTAGGATGTGGATGGCTCATGGAGAGAAATTTTTGTTTCAACATTTTGTTTTTGTACTATAATAATTAATCAAAGGTTTGAAATAGCTTTAACGCAGATTTGAATTAAATATCGTTTTTGCAAAGGTCTTAAATTACGTGTGAAATAATATATATGTACAAAATTATTTCATCTTACACGGTAATCTCAAAAAATTCTGAATACATAGCAGTTAAATACTTGGGAAAAGTTTTATCCCCCACATAGTAATAATCCTACTTATATAGAACATAATTAGCTCTTGTGTTCTAAAAGAAGTCTTAAATTATCAATAAAGGTGTAACTCTCAAAAACATTAATACTTTGAAAGATTTTGTAACATTTAAAAAAATGCTTTATCATATTCTTTACTATTGAAATTCACATTAATTTCACTAAATATGCGACTTTCATTTTCTATTTAATAGATTTCACTTCCAAACTAGTAAGACTTGTGTAACAAGAGTAAATACTTCTGATTGGGGTGAAGTGTATAGGAACACGGTCACAGCCCATTGGGAAGATCTTCAAAATCTTAATATTTTGGCTGCAATTACATTACATGCATATTACAATTTGAGGATATTTTATGCTAGCTTATAGATATTGGAATTGGACCCAAGTAATAATTAATCTGATTTAAGCGGGGACCCGAAGCTTAGGTCCACCCAAGAGTACAGCTTATCTCCATTTTCCTTTCTTTTCTTTATAATTTCCTTTCTTTAATCTTCTTTAGGATATGCTGCTGCTCTTCAGTTTCTTGCTTCCATAATTTCTTAACTTTGATTAGGTGTAGTACAAATATCCCTTCACACAATGTGACATGATGACCCACTTGCAAGAAGACTGGAAAGAGAGCAAAATCATAGGTGAGTGAGAGAAATTAATTAGGCCCTCAAATTTATTTTTTTGATTCCAAAGGTCAAGATGTGATGATCAAAGAGAAAGTAAGTCCCTTTCCCCTGAAATCGAAGCAAAATGTATTTTGGTTGCAGGCATGTCTAAAACGAGTGACGAATAGGCCATTAGTTGCCTCTCTTTATTGTGTACAGTTTTTGTGCTTTTCATCCTTAGGTTGCACACAGTTAAAAGAGAATAACAACTATTCATATCCTTTAATCTAAAATACTTACTGATTTTATCGATTTTTAAATTTGTTAAAAATATGACTGGTTATTTTTAATGAAAATTTTCTTCCTAATCGTATTATTTTCATTCAAAAGTTTTAAAATTTAAACCTTAGGTCAGAGTTTAAGTTGAATTCCACTCTAATCAATATATCACCTATTCATGTTTTTTGTTTCATTTGGAGACTTTTCTTTTTAATGAGATCGGGAAAGAGCTTAAGGTGGAATCAAGCAATCAGCACTTCTTTTCAAGAAAAATACAAAACCAAAGTATCCCACTTGAAGATTAAAGCTTTAAAGCCTACAATTTTAAAATCCCACACATCCCGAAGGAAACAAAGTTCTGTTTTTTCACCTGTATCTTTGTTGGGGCACATCTTCCAAAAGCAATGTTTTATCTACATTTCACTGTATAACATTAATTTTTTTTCCATTACGCTTTTCTACTATGAAAGGGTCCAACATGCACGATAAATTTGAACAAAGTGACTTCGTCTTAAATTGCTTCTTTTTATTTATCTCCTTTTTAATGCTGCTAGAAATGCTCTCTTTGTTGGGTCACACGGTATGCGTAAACTTAATGATTTAGGAGCTCCTCTGCATTTTGTGACACTATATAATAATGCCCTGCTGCAGGAGCAGAATTTGTTCTTTCTGCTACATAAATGATGACATAGAAGCTTCGTGAGAAATCAAAGCTGAAAATATTGGTAGTAACAAGTAACTTATAGAAGATGGAAAAAAATTTGGAGTCAGAGACAAAGGGTGAGTACAAGTGCAAGTGTACAACCAAAACCACATCTGGCTCTGGCTTCTATGATAGCCAAATAGGGTAGGGAAACAAGTGTGTATTTTTTTGGTCAATATAATATTCATGTGAATGATTTATTGACTTCACCTTTTAATCACAATTTTTCTGTATAAAACTTGAATTTAAGTTTGGCATCCCTCAAACTAACATGTTAATAACAATTTTAACAACATGCTGATAATAATATATGAGTATATATTATTTTTGTAAGTAACAAGTGTATATTTGGATGAGTATTTATAAATTAATTTTAAAAATATTTAAAAAAATAAAAAAATGAATATATATACTCATTTTTTCTTTTTTTCTATTTTTATTTTTATTTTTTCTTCTTTTCTTATAACATTAGTTGTTACATTGTTGGAACAATAGTTTATGGCAAACCGAAAAAATTATTGACTAAGTCGCGGACAATGGCGCTTTCTTTAAGACGTTTCGTGGCACTGTCAAAAATTATGCAAGTAGACTATCAACCACGACGTCCCCAAGATAAAATAGTCCAGATCACTATATAAGATTCCCACTGCACTGAGGAAACCTTTTCTAGAATTACACCCTCTTGTATGACCTGAAAAGTCACTCTAAAGCCACCCGAAAATATAACTTGAAAAGTCACTCTAATAGCCAACCGAAAAATATGACTTGAAAAGTCACTATTATAGCCAACTGAAAATATGACTTAAAAAATCACTATTATAGCCAACCGAAAAATATGACTTGAAAAGTCACTCTTATAGCCAACCGAAAAATATGACTTGAAAAGTCACTATTATAACCAACTGAAAATATAACTTAAAAAGTCACTATTATAGCCAACCGAAAAATATGACTTGAAAAGTCACTCTTATAGTCAACCGAAAAATATGACTTAAAAAGTCACTCTTATAGCCAACCGAAATTTTAGAGCGACAGAAAGAAAGAGGGAGAAGTTTGCCGAGAATGCATCGGCTGAAATAAGGGAGGGAGAAAGAAAAGTTGAGGAAATGTTTTTCAACTGGGGCAAGGAAAAATGAAGAAATGAGCTCTCTATATATAGGGAGTGAAACACTATTCAAGTGTTTATCCTGAGCGATGTGGGATTTGAAGCCCTTTTTTTTCTCCTTTTTTTTTTTCAAACTTTCATCCTTTGTTCTAACAATCCCCCACTTGAAATTTGAAAAGAAGATTTTCGAGGATTTTCATAAAATTGTGCATAAACAAAGGTGTCATACAACTTGAACCTTTGCATAGTAAGATTCAGATTTTACTAGAGTGACTCGAAGTCTTGAACTCTATCTCCAACACCAAACCACACACAACCTTTTCATAGGTGTATTCTATAAAGCCCGTGCGTTAAAGGCCATGCACGTCTATCCCGGTATAGTGAACGCGCTCTAGAAATTTTTGCCCAAAATTTCATATGAAGTGGCCCCCACTTCAACATTCACATAAGTGAGTCTATCAAGAGTACTCTTGTAGCCTAGGTACTCCACTCAACGTAGAGTATAGATCTCATTAAGAATTATGAATTTTTTTTTCATAACTCATCCTCTTGTTACTTCAGGAATCATGCTGCTTTCACTTATAACAGCATGTTCATCTCATATCACTTTGTAACTTGTTATTACCCATTGAACCTAGTTCTTGGGATCTCCAATCATTTAGGTCGGGCTACCATTATGAATGATCATCATAGTAAGGGCAATAGTCTCATTCTTTTAGAAGTGTTATTGAATTTCTCTCTAGCTAATCCTTTTGTCAAAGGATCTGCTAAATTATCATCAGTGCGTACGTGATCCACTCTAACAGCTCCTGTTGAGAGTAATTCTCTAACAATGTTGTGCTTACGACGTATCTGTCATTTCTTACCATTGTAATAACGATTCTCAATTTATTCAATAGTCGCAGTACTATCACAATGGATCAACATAGCTGGTATCGGTCTTTCCCATAAAGGAATCTCCGCAAGTAAGCTTCTCAGCCAACTTGCTTCCTCACTAGCAGTTGCTAGTGCTATCATCTCAGATTCCATAGTGGACTGAGCTAAGATAGTCTGTTTCTTTGACTTCCAAGACACAGCCCCACCAGTTATGCTAAATATATAGCCGCTGGTTGCTTTGGAATCATATGAAAGAGTGTTCCAATCTGCATCGTTGTATCCTTCAAGTACAGCGGGAAACCTTTTATAATGTAATCCAAGGTTTATGGTTCTTTTAAGGTACCTCATTACCCTTTCAATAGTGTGTCAATGCTCCTTACTAGGTCTACTGGTAAACCTGCATAATAATCCCACAACATAGGCTATGTAGGGTCTAGTACAATCAGTGGCATACCTAAGGCTACCAATGATACTTGCGTACTCAGTTTGTCGTATACCTTCACCAGTGTTCTTAAACAGTTTTACACTTGGATCATATGACGTACTAGCAGGTTTACAGTCAAAATAGTCATATTTCTTTAAGATCTTCTCAATGTAGTGAGATTGATCCAGAGAAATTCTCTCTTTTGACCTAGTAATCTTAATATCAAGGATTACACTTGCTTCTCCGAGGTCTTTCTTATCAAAGTTGTTACACAACAATGATTTCACATCTAATAGGTTTGCAGTCAAGAGGCAAGTCTACTAAATGCTAGGTCTTGTTAGATTCTAAATAATCCATCTCATTATTAATGACTTCTTGTCACAAGTCAGCATCCAAAGAAGACAAAGCTTCTTGGAGGTTTGATGGATCCTCCTCTAATGTATAGGTCACATAATCGGGCCCATACTCTTTAGCAATTCTTGCTCTCTTACCTCTTCGAGGCTCGATATCTGGTTCTGGTTGTGCAAGATTTTCACTACTAATAGCAAGAAGATAACTGGATGAAGTATCCCCACTATTCCTTAATTTAAAAGAAAATCAGAAACCAGATTCTTTCTCATCTCTGGAGTATGCATCACATCTTTGAGAATCAAAGTCTTTTCAGAGGTAAACTTCAGTTCAACATCTCCAGTTCCAGCAATAGTAGTGGTGTGGGAATCTCCCAGCAACACTTTCTTATTTTCAACATTCGTGTATGTTTTAATCATAGCACGATCATAGTAGACATGGCGAGAGGCGCCAGTGTCTACCCATCATCCATCTAATCCTCCAATCATATTAATCTTAGTTATCACAGCTATGTATGACTCTTGAGCATTTTTCTGTATCTCATGGGATTGAGACTCTACTGATTTATCATTAGTTATTTGATACTTGAGGTAGCGGCTAACAACATACTTTTTAGTCCCAGCTTCCTTAGTATCATACTTCTCTTCCAAAGCCAGCCAAACTAATTTGACAGACTTATATAGGCTATAATAATCATAGAGATCATCAGCTAACCCATTCAGAATGAAATTATTGCATATGTAGTCATTTTATCCTTCACTTCCTTCTTAGCATCTTTAGGCATCACTGGAATATCAGTGTTCAAAATATAGGCAACTTTTTTCATAGAAAACATCATCTTTTGTTTTCAACGTTTGAAATGATACCCTTCAAACCTAAAAGGTTTGTTGAGGTCATTGTTGTTCGAGCCAGTAATATCTACGGTAGCCATAGCAGAGCCGAAAACATCTTAAAATTGTTGGAACAATAGTTTATGGCAAACCGAAAAAATTACTGGCTGAGTCGCGGACAATGTCGCTTTCTTTAAGACATTTCGTGGCACTGCCAAAAATTGTGCAAGCAGACTATCAACCACGACGTCCCCAGGATAAAACAGCCCAGATCACTGTATAAGATTCCCACTACACCGAGGAAACCTTTTCTAGAATTACACCCTCTTGTATGACCTGAAAAGTCACTCTAAAGCCACCCGAAAATATGACTTGAAAAGTCACTCTAATAGCCAACCGAAAAATATGACTTGAAAAGTCACTCTAATAGCTAACCGAAAAATATGACTTGAAAAGTCACTATTATAGCCAACTGAAAATATGACTTAAAAAGTCACTATTATAACCAACCGAAAAATATGACTTAAAAAGTCACTCTTATAGCCAACCGAAATTTTAAAACGATAGAAAGAAAGAGGGAGAAGTTTGTCGGGAATGCATCGGCTGAAATATGGGAAGGAGAAAGAAAAGTTGAGAAAATGCTTCTCAACCGGGGTAAGGAAAAATGAAGAAATAAACTCTCTATATATAGGGAGTGAAATACTATTCAAGTGTTTAGCCTGAACGATGTGGGACTTGAAACTCTTTTTTTTTTCTTTCTCTTTTTTTTCTCCTTTTTTTTTTTCAAACTTTCATCCTTTATTCTAACACATCACATGTGATATTCTCATTCTTTATCTATTTTTATTTTCTTTTCACATCATTCATTCTATTTTGAGGTATACTTTTACCTTGTCTTATAAGTTTTGATTTTATAAAATTATCATGTTTGAAAATGGTTGCGTAAAAGTGTCCAACATGCTGACAAAATTTTCAACACCTCTTACTGACCAAAGAAAATTATCAACACCTCTTCAATAATCATTATATTCTTACAACTTATTTTTACAATACTTTTTATAATTTATTCTTCTTATTATATTATTTCTTTATATTTTTTTCCTAAATATATATAAAAAGGAATAAGACTCTAATTTCTCCCCTTTAAAATGACAACAGGTTTTCCAAACCATTGAGTTTTACATGTGTTGTTGCTTGTGCATGTAAAATTCACCAACTTCATATGCACTCTGATTTTACAGCTTCTCTACTCAACACATCAATCTCTGTCCCTAAAAATACAGAATAAAATCTAATAATTAATAAAATTGCAAATAAAAACAAAGTGAAACGCTACACACATCAGTCACTCCACCATTTCTTTTCCTTGCACATGCAAATGGCGATGAAGATAATTGAAGTGAACAATTATTAATTTTTGGTGAATTTTAGTGAACTGGGGTAGCTATTGATTGGACTTGATAAGTGATAACAAAAATCAGATGTGAAGGAGTAGGTGAACCTTTGGATAACTGATTTGATGGTGAATATAGATAGGTAGATTGCTTGATTAGGTTTGGGTCCCACTTATATAGTCAGAATAGTGTGGTAAAACTCTGCTAGCAATTTGCTAATAGTAGTGAGACATTGGCCCTAACAAGGTCTGATATTAGTTCTGAAGAATGGGGAGTGTGACTGTTTTGGAGAGACATCTATGTATATGGTTATGGTTACCACTTACCATGGGTTATGGTGAGGGAAAAAAAAAAAACAGTTCACAATATTTTGAGTAATGGAAACGCTACCAAAAAGTAGGGTATTGACTGCCATACACATAATTACCTTTTAAGTTTTAACTAAGGCATTGTTCTTATTCTGATTTTTTTAAGTACAAATAATTGATAAATTAGTTTAAAATGAAAATTATTAGAAAGTTAAAATTTTTAATGAATTCTATTAAATCAAAAGCATCTGATACAATTAATTACTTAATTAGTTAATAAATACCAAATGCCATAAAAACATATACATATATATATATATATATATATATATGATTTTTTATATAAAATTTATTTTATTTTTCATATAAAATATAATTTTAAATAATTATTTTTAACTCATATATTTTTATTTAAATATTAAATATTTTTAAAATAGTTAATATAGGTAACATAATAATTAAAATTACCGTGTATTAGTAAAAACTAACCCGAAAAATACTAAAGGCAAGAGCAAGGGGGCGCTGTTGTATTGAAGTAGACTCAGAGATGGGTATTACTCCATCAATTACGCGAGTAAGCATGAGGTTTTATCTGAATTATAAAAGGATAAAGGAGAAATTTTATAAAAATATTAAAGATAAAACTAAAATTAAATAAAATTCATTGTCTTAAAAAAATTATAAACTAATAAAAAATTCATTTGCCTAATACTTTTGTTTTGGCTGAGTAAAGACTAGTCACACTTACACATAGGCTTTGTGGGTCTAGCGAAATCATAACTCTTTAGGTTATTCTCAATAGAGATAAAAAGAGGGGGGGTGTTGTTGAAAAATAATCGTAAGCTACAAATTTTTAGCTTCTTACAAATAACTTATTCTTTCAAAGAATTTTTTGTCTCTAAATTTAAGCTAGGATCCCAAACATTCCGTTCATTTTGGAAACAATTTAATTTCTATAAAAAAAATAGCAGAAATTTTAGATGATAAGTTATTCCAAATATGCTCTTAATTTCGCGTCCTACTACGAAATATAGCTTTGAGTAGAGACAAGGATAAAATAAAAAATCAATATTAGGGGGGTTCTTCGTGAACTTCAGTTTTTTTTAAGAGTACGTCCTTTTAAGATGTTTTTTTTTTTAAATACACTTTCTCTCTCGATCTAATTTATTAAAAGATATAAAATTACGAGGAAGGATCAATAAATATAATGTGAGAAACCACAAAATTATATAATTTTTTTTTAAAAAATTAACCAAATAAAGAATATTTGTTCAAAAGAGTATATCAAATAATGTTTCGAGTAATTCTCTTTCTCTTAATGTATTAATTCAATTATGGATTTAAGAAAATGATTTTCATTTGTTATAAAATATCTTGAGTAAAACAAACATAAAAAGGCTTCAGAAGAAGAAAGAAAAGACAAAAAGGCTTCAGTACTACAAAGGAGTTAATTTGAGCATGTTTGATAAGTAGTTCAATTATTTTACATCTTATTTAATTAATTTATAAGTGTATCTAATCCAAATAGAGATATTTGGTACTATAAGGCTGTTGTTCTTTTTTCATAATACATTATGTTGTGCATTTTTTTTTCAAAATACACAATGAAATTCAGTTTCCTTTGTGTATTTTCTTTTAAAAAAAACACAATAAAAATATGATTCCATTTCATTTTTATTGTTCATTTCAAATGTAGGTCTAATGTACAGTGGATATTTGTTTTCATGTTTTGTTGATGGAATCACATTTCTGTTAAGGGTACTTTTGGAAATTCACATACATAAGTGGGAACAGTAACTTTGGGGTGGGAATAGCATCTCTCTACCTTGATTCTTGAGTAGAGGACTTGAATCCATTGAACAATACTTATACTCCACACTCCTATATGATATATCACTGATATCAGCCAACACTTATATATTCAGAGATTCCATAATATTCAATGAATAAGGAAACTCAATTGTTGGAGGAAGGCCTTGTGGACATGTTCGATTATCATGTCTTCAATGTGATTCTCCTACAGTCAAACCCTAAAAATTAGATCATAGCAAAAGGACCAGGTACACACGCATCCGAACCCTCCAAATAAGTTTTTATAAATTCCTAAATTTATAGTTTCTTTTTTGGCTTTTAATTAAGTTTAAATTATTTTTATCCTTATATTTACTAAAATATTTTTCTTCTATTATCTCACTAGAGATCAAAAGTATATGATTTCTTTTATAACTTTTAAATTTTAAAGAGAGACTTATTTAATAAAAAAACATTATATATTGAAAAGATATTGAAATATTAACGAGCATTCAATACATTGTATGATTATTTTTAATTTGAATAAAAATTTGAAAAGTATAAATCTAAAGAAAAATACTTAATTTGATATTTAAAAAAACTACGTATCGTTAATCCATATAAAATAGCTAAAGAATGCTTAAGTTTAGAAGAAGAAAGTATAAAAAGATACTTGATTTTTTTAATTTGAAAATATAAATAGTTATAATACGGAAGTATAAAATTTAATTTAATTTTAAAACAAGAAATTAAAATATAATTATAATTTAATTATTTTAAAGCTAAACTCAATACAAAATAATGCTAACTCGTATAGAAAATACTAAAATATAAGTTCCATTTCAACAAGAAAGACTTAATCATCTATTTGGTGGTTAAGATAAGATATGATAACATATAAAAGTAGAATAAGAACTTGATAAAATAAGAGCATGATAAATTTTAATCCTATCAAATATTTGTTTTATGCACACCATATATTAGTATTGTGTTATCTTATCTTCAATTTGATATGAACTAGATAACAATAAGGTTGTGGTAATGACAACGATGAAAATGATGGTGAGAACAATGACTATAACAATAATGAGGACAATAATAATGGTGATGACTACTATGGTAATGGTAGGAGTGATGACAGGAGTAGTTGTGATAATAATAATAATGACAATGATAATAACAATGACGACATTAATGATGATGATGATAACAACAATGACATGTTGGTGGTGGGGACAACAATATGATAGTGGAGGTGGTGGCATAGACTATGCCATTGATGATGAGAGTGATGCCGACAATAACGATAATTGTGATTGCTAAGACGATGATGGCAACAATAGTAATGATAAGAGCGATAGTGGTGGAGATGACGACAATGGTAAGGGTGAGAGGGACCCGAGTGACTCGCGAGCCTTGTTTCTTTTTAATCCAACTGCTCACATGACCTAAAAATAGGTTAAAATATGATTTTAGTCCATTACATTTTTAGATTTTCCTATTTTGGTCCTTTATTTATGTTTGTTAATGAATCCATTTTAATTCTTTTCACTAGGTAATAGACTTTAGTAACTATTGAATGTCTGTAAAATAATTATTTTTGAAATAAGTTAGACTCTGGTCTTGCAAATAACATGTTGCAAGTTTAAACCCCATTCATTTATTAGGGTTGGATAATTATGGGTGAGTTTGTTTAAACTTAAAAAAATCAACTTTAAAATAAACACTTTTTATATAAATGTTTTTTTTAATAAACATTTAGATTGGATAATTATGGGTGAGTTTGTTTAAACTTAAAAAAATCAACTTTAAAATAAACACTTTTTATATAAATGTTTTTTTTAATAAACATTTAGAATGAGATTTCAACTCAGCACCTTTTGAAAGCACAGTACATTGTGATTGTGTTCGCGGGCAGGGGGAGGGAGTTATCATCTATCATTTTATGGTAGAATCAGTCCGGGCCTGAGAGGCGGTGGTTTACCCTGTGGTGGATGTCAGCTTCTTGAAAAACACATATAGCTATTTTAAGTAAAAATGATTTAAACAAATACATCAAAAAATCATAAAATTGTTTATTTTATCTAAAAAATACTTATTTTAAAAAATAAGCTTAAACAAATTAGTAAGTATATTTGTAAATGGTTTTTCTTGTCTTACAATGAAGTGGCATTTCCTCTTAAATTTGTACTTACCCAAAAATAGAAAAAACTTTGTATTTTTCGTGTACAGAGAAAAACTTTTTATTTTTTGTTTTGATATTTGCTAATAATTTTTCTTTCAAAAAAAAGTATGATGATATTTTTGTAATAAATAAAGGGTTAAATTACTCAACTAATTTCTGAATATTTGGAGTTTTTTAAGTGAGTTGCTAAACTATTTTTTTAATTAAATCCTCGATTATGCAATTTTTTTTAATTGAGTACGTGTTTTAAACTGTCATAAATTACTCATAAAAAACGTCATAAATTATCATTTTCTGATAGATTGAAGCTGCCCCCATATTAGGATGACTGAAAAATTAACATGACAAATAAAAAAAATACTACGAAAACTAACCGTTAATTCGTTATGCATACTTTTGAGTCCAAAAGCTACAAACCCAATGACGAAATTGCGCGGCGTCTTAAATTGTGATTTTATTTTACTAAACCTAAATCTATAAATATAAGCCTCCGAGATTTCTTTCGACTAAACAGTGATTACCTGTGATCTAATTTTTAGCAATAATCGACGTTAGTAAAGATGCAATTGTTGAAGTGCATGGTGCACCCAATTGTCCAACAAAACATTGAAGTGATTCAGTTATTGTTGAATACGACATATACATGTGTGCTTTAATGTGTATTATATACGACATATACATGTATGCTTTCATAGGAAATAACAAAGGCAAGAAAAGAAATAATCAGAAACAGAAAGTCAGAAACAAATGATCATCTTGTGTGCGTGACTAAGGGGAAAATGATTTTGATGAATGAGAAGAATTTGAAGCTGATGATGAGGGGTAACATGTGCAAGTGGGGTCATGAATGACCTTCTTCATACTGATGTCAAGTTTGGAACAGAAAACACAATACCTTCCTCTGAAGCTTGGATAATCCAAATAATCTTCTTCTTCTTCTTCTTCTTCACTAGAGTCATCGTTGTTCGCTTCTGCATCATCATCCTCAATGGGGGTATAAGCTAACCCGAACAAAGGAAAAACTTGCATAAGACATTTGTCAATGGTATCATTGCTCCATTTCCTTCCTCTCTCCCAGATCATCAACGTAGCAACAGCTACTCCAGATCCAACCCCAAAACCAACTCCAGTGACTATGTACTGCCAATCATATTCCACGACTGACTCTGTAGTTGCAGGACTGGTGTTGGAAGTGCAGTTTGCAGTCAACGGAGGGCCACACAATCCTTTGTTACCAATGAAAGAAGTTTCTTGAAATGATTGAATTTGGGTACCAGTGGGGATTTTCCCAAACAGATGATTTAAAGAGAGGTTCAGGAATGATAAAAAGGATACAGTTGCAAGTTCTGTGGGAATGTTTCCTTCTAGTGAGTTGTTTGATAGGTCTAAGGACTCAAGCTCCATCAGATTTCCTATCGATGGTGGAATTTGTCCAGAAAAAGCATTATTTGACAAGTTAAGTATAT
The DNA here is from genome assembly GCF_004193775.1 of Glycine soja. Lineage (NCBI taxonomy): Eukaryota > Viridiplantae > Streptophyta > Magnoliopsida > Fabales > Fabaceae > Glycine > Glycine soja. Next base: position 7,439,648 of record NC_041004.1, read on the forward strand.
AGAGTGCCTTAAAGTCAAATAGCTCTTTTGGTATTTCCCCTTCAAAATGGTTGGATGAGAAGTCAATTGAAGTGAAGACAGTTAGAATCTTAACCAGATCCATCCGATTACCTTTGATAGTAACTGTCACTGAATCCTGATAATATATTTGACTACCAAATTGAAGAAACTGATATTGGATGTGATGTGCCTTGGATTCAGCTAGGTTTTCATCAGACATCATTGCTTCCCACCTTGTGAAGCAGTTTGCAGGTAGCTTGCCATTGAAATTGTTAATGGCTAGATCCACTATTTGAAGCCTGTGCCAAGTGCCGTTGGTCTTTGGACATCCAATTTGACCATAAAACTTATTTTGTCGCAAGACTAAGACCCGGAGTGTGGTTATGTTCTTCAACAAGCATGGAAAGACATCCTTAATCTCGTTTTTCCCAAAGTCTAACACTTCTAATGTTGTGCAATTAGAAAGAGATTTTGGAATCTTTCCATCTAATTTATTGTGATGGAGATCCAGAGTCCTTAGAGCACAGGAAGCTGAAAACTTATCTGGGATAAGACCTGTGAGATTGTTCTTTCTCAGATTTAACACCCCAAGGTTCTCACTCACTGTCATTAAACATGAGGGAATTGTTCCAGAAAAGTTATTATTGGAAAGATCAAGCACTTCAAGATATAAGGCATTGCAGAGGGAATCAGGGATGCTGCCACTCAAAGTATTGTTTGAGAGAGAGAGAAAAAATGTGAAAGACATGTAATTACCAAAGTCAGGTGGGATAATAGAGCTAAACTTGTTGCTTGAAAGATCCAAATACAACATATTTCTAGGAAAAACAGGTATTGGCCCCTGAAGTTTATTCTGATGAAGGTCAAGGTACAACAAATGGGAAGAAAGATTCTGGAAAGGTCCTTCCAAATGAGTCAACAAATTATGAGAAATATTAAGGCTTTCAAGAATCTGTAGTTTCCAAATCCAGTTGGGCACTGTCCCTTGGATATGGTTATCTGAGAGATCTAGAGTGGTTAATCTGGACTGATTTCTCAAGAAACCAGGGAAAGTTTTCAAGTTGCAGGATGCCAATTTTAGATTGCTAATGCTGGGAAAGGAAGATGAGCCAACATTTGTAACATTCACTTTGACTGATAAGTTGTTGTATGAAAGGTCTAGTGTAGTTAAATTTCTGAGAACCAAAATGTTATCTAGATGCATTGATCCATTGAACTTGTTTGAAGAAAGTTGGAGGATAGAGAGTGCTTCAAGCTGTAATATAAATGTTGGAAATGACCCTGAAAGACGATTGCTACTTAAATCGAGGGTGTTTAATTTAGAAGAAGACACATTTGTGACTTCATCTAGTTGACCAAACTGATTGTAGGAAAGCAGAATCCTTTGCAGCCGTGTGAGTGTAAAAAGAGATGAAGGAATGCTCCCATTGATTGAGTTATAACCCAAGCCAATGCTGACAAGATTATCCAGTCCTTCAAAGTGAGATGATGGAATTGCACCACTCAAACCATTATGAGAAAGGTCTAAGTGCTTGAGATTTTTTGCCCTACCAAGTGATGGCATTTGACCTGTGAAGTTGTTAAATGACAAGTCCAGGTAACTGAGTTCTGTGAGGTTTGACAGTGAATTGGGAAGTGTTCCATTAAATTGACAATAGGAAAAATCCAATTCAAATAAGTTCCTCATGCTACCAATAGAGTTTGGAAATGCTCCAGAGAAGCTTGTGTTACTTACTCTTAAAATCTGAAGAGATCCATTCCGTGGGAAGTCTGGAAAGACACCTTGGAGATTATAGTTGAACGATATGTCAATGACTGACAATGATCCAATGCTGAATATCCCCTGTGGAAATGTTCCATGCAACCCACAATAAACAAGACTTAAGATGGTCAGATTTTTCAAATGGGAAAATGTGTCTGGCACGGGGGATGATAAATTGTTTTGATCAAGAACAATGACTGATAAATTCTTAAGAGTTGCCAGGGAAGGATCCAAAGGTCCTGAGAGATTGCAATGTGACATGCTAAGTTCTTGCAGGTCACGCAGCAACAAGAAGGCACTGCACCATTCATGTCCTGGAACTTTTATACTTACTCCATCCAGATACAGTTGCCTAATACTGGTGAGATTTTGGACAAGCTTTTGTAGATTTGGGTTCTCTAGTTTCAGCTCTTGCCCAGTTAAGTAGGAAAGACAAGAAATATCAAGAGTAACCAACCTTGTCAGCTGAGAAATCTCTATTGGAATCTGCCCCACAAAGCCCGCATATGACAAATTCAGATAAGTCAACTTGTCCAACTTGTTAAATCCAGATGGGATGACAGAATTGAAATTATTAGAAGCCAAATTCAATTCCTGGAGATGTTGAAGACTGAAAATAACACTTGAATCATCAAATCCACCACTGATGAATTCTCCACCCAGGTCAAGGCCAATGACACGTCCCTCATCATCACAGCTTACACCGCTCCAATCACAGCACTCAACGCTTTGATTCCACAACCTGAGTTTGCTGGAATTTTCAGGGTTGAATGTGAGGTTGCTCTTCAGTTGAAACAGCAGCAATTGTTGATCCTCGAGACATTTCCCAGCAGTGACAGAAATGTAGATACTAAGATATATCAAGTGACAGAGAAAGAAAGAAAGCACTGAAACTAATGTAATTCTCATTGGTGTCTACTCGTAGTGACAACCACACAACACAACACTAAAATAGCCAAGGAACAAATGGTGGCCAAAAAGACTCATGAACAAGACCCTTATGGCCCGTGTTCTTCACTCTTTATCTTCTTAAACTCTCCTAAATTTTGCAAGGGATGGGGGTCAAAAGTGTAGAAGTTGTGTTGAAGAAGTGTAGAGTACAGAAGAAGGTTAAGAGAATTAGCTTAGAATGGGATATTTTGAAAATAGAATGCAGACAATAGATTGGTCAGAGACACAACCAACTCAGAGTTATTGCACCGTTCAGAGTAAACCATGGAATAAGTCAACTGGATTTTGTGAAATGGTGGTGGTTTACCAGAAAGGAAGAAAATTTAGGCTACCTTAGTTTGAAGAACAAGAATTTTTTTATTGCATTCTACGCGTTTGGATGCTGGCCCGTCTAATTATTTATTCACTTTTTTGGTAGCTTCCCATATGGGACTCTTCGCAATTTTGGATTATTCAAAACAATGGACCCAACCTTACATGGAATACTAGTATAATTTTTATTTTTATAACTAGTTGGTATTTGATGTTTTCACTTAGCACCTAACTAATCTCTCTTTTACTAGGTTGGGCCATTATAGAAGTAAAGTAGTCTTTTTAGTCGCAAATTTATTTCCAAAGGATATCAAATTTTAATGTTTGATTACGAGATATAATTCTCCAATCACTTGTCTCAATTACTTTTTGGTATAGAATATTGTTATGAATTATTATACTTTTGTCAGCAGCATGATAACGAAGATTTTCATTTCAGTGGATCGACCTAAACGGTAGGCATCATTCAATTATTCAAAATCTTACCGTTGAGTGTCATAAAAATGAAAATAAAATAAAAAGAAAAAACTTACAGTTGAGGTTGCTTTTCATTTATAATTATTCTTTTTGGAGAATGACATTTTGATTTATAAAATGTATTTTTTTTGTTTCTTTTAAAAGTAATTTATTTCCCATCAATTATTATGAAAAGCTTGGAATGATTGATACAGTCATTTAGTCGTTGATCACGAGAAATTCTATTTCTACTTTTGAAGATAAGCAAATTTTATTTTCATTTAGGTTATATAAATTATTTGATTTAGTTTCATGATTATTACTTTTTTGTTCTTATAGTTTAAAAGTGATTTTTTAGTCCTATAATTTATATTTTAATTCTTTTTTAGTTATTATAATTTTGAAAATGGTTTTTTTAGTCCTTATAATTTATATTTTAATTCTTTTTCAGTCTCTATAGTTTGAAAGTGATCTTTTTAGTCACTATATTTTATATTTTAATTCTATTTTAGTCTTTATTATCAAAATATGAGTAATATTATCAATTACAATTAATTACAAAAATGTTAACAAGTAATTCATAAATAATTTATCGTAAGATAATTTGTAATAAAAAATAATTGATAATTCATAACTAATTTGTAGCTAATTATTTTTATATTTTTTTGTAGTAAGGATTAAAAGATAATTAAAATATAAATTATAGGAACTAAAAATATCACTTTCAAATTATAAGGACTAAAAAGACAATTAAAATACAAACTATAAAGACTAAAAAGAATACTTTTAAACTAAACATAATTAAAATATAAACTATATGAACTAAAACTACCACTTTTAAACTATAGGAACTAAAAAGATAAGAATCGTGAAACTATAACAACAAAATAAATAATTTTACCTTCTATTTATTTGTCTATTGATATCATTGAGAATAATTTATGAGTAAATGACTCCTTTAATCACCAAAGGGTAAAACAGTAACAATTTAATTGTTAAAAGAATAAATTTTTTAATTTCGTCTGGATTGCATAAAAAATGCAACAATTATGTTGTGTTCTTTCTTGAGATTATTTTAAGGATCAATTTAATTTTAAATAATAAAATTGGAAAGAAATTTATCCTTAAATTATATAACAAAATATAATTGTTATACTCTTTACACATTTAATTACCAAATAAAAAAAATTGTTTTCTTTTTGGAAACTAAATTGTTACTGATTTTCACATTCATAAACCAAAATGGTAATTACCCAATCTTTTATTCTTAAAAATATTATTATTCTCTTTTATCAAACATAGATGCTTTATTTCCAATTCATTTTTACAAAAATATTTAAACATTTCTTATACCAAACCTTACCTAAAAGATGACAAAATATATGGAAAGACAAATATTTCCTTGCTTTATTCTATGTCTGCTTTGTCTTTTATTGTTCAACTAACAACGATGTTTGTAATGTTATACTTGCTAACCCAAATTGTCGTTGGAACTTGGATTATAAGATAAATAGTGTGTTTGTCTTACCATAAACGGACGTTAAAAAAATGTTGCTTCTCATAAAATGATACTTTAGAACGATGTTAGCTTTTTTATTTTAGAGGGAATATAACGATGTTAGCTAACGAGTAAAACATGTATACAAACATGTTTTAAGTGAATATTTGGATTTATATATGTTGGGTAATCTAAAATTTTGTCGAAATAACAGCTAATATAATTTTAAGTAAATATTTCTATATTTGGATTTACTTTCAATAATTTTGATTCGATAAAGAATTTTATATTGAGAGTAAGAGATTTATCACTGACTTGATTTACTTTTAAAATAAAACATTTAAATATAAATTATTTTATTTCAAAATCAATTATTCATAATTAATTTTATTTAAAAATGTTCTCTCATATCCAAACACACACAATTGCACATATATGGATGAAGATATAGATTGATCTCTATCGTTTTTTTTTTTCTTTTTTATGAATGCATGTAAGCCAAAGTCAAAATATCTCTTATTAACTGAGTCGAACTCAACACATGATTCATGGGAGTCATGTGAATTTATTTATTGTAAAATTAGTACGTACACCTACGCAATAGGCCCATAAGGAGGGACAATTCAGAAGTCTATTTAAGGAGTTGAATTTCTTTTTTTGTCATTTTACAATTATTTAAATATTGTTCACTAAAGACTCTACTAATTTTTTGTTTCAAACTTTGAAAGACTATGATTTTATGAACATAATAACAATCAATCTTTTTATTCTTGAAAATAAAACTTAAATATTATTAAATTTATGATTCACCTATATTATTCAAATTGAATTAAACTCTCTTATACATAATAACAATAAATAAAATTTACATTAATATGATCTCACAATCTAAAAAAAGAATAAAATCATTCTATATATTAATAATTGTAAGTCACCAAATCTTATAACAATGATACATAATAATAATATATATAATATATATCTATATGAAATATATTTATTTTATATATATAGAAATGATAACTTATGTTTACTATGACAAAAATAAAAAAGTTTTATCGCGAGAGTTTTAAATCCTTTAACATTTTCAGGTAAGAAAAAAAATACATTAGGATATTAATTGCTGTTCTAAATTTTATGGCTGTTATATTGTTTCATGGTTAATATTCTATATAATCATTTCTAAGTTATTGTAGGCAATTGATCGAGATCCAAAAATTGTAGGAATGTCGCAAGACAATATGTAATTTTTAGAACTATTGTGTAAGACTATATCAAGTTACACAATTATATTTCATACTTAACAACTAAATGAACCATCTTTTGGGGGGTTGAGGCCCTGCTTTTCGTATTTGAACATTAGCCTGAAATATATAATAGTGAACACCCCTCCACCTCTTAGATTTTTCATATATTTAATTGAATGTTCAACAGTGTATATCGTTCGATCTAGTTGGCATATGAAAAAAAATACCCATATGAGCATGCCTTGGAAGAAATAAATTGTCTTTATTGTTTAAGTTTCTTCCCTTATTTTATTGATTTATTTAAGTCAGACGATTGTTAGTATTTGTACGATGAAGAATGACTAGAATACAATGTATTTAAACACTATTGTTGATTATTTTTAAGAATTTAATTTCATAAAATATTTAGAAACTACTTTTGAATAATCATTTAAAAAAAAAGTTTCAACAAAATGACAAAAAAAATTATTTTTTCCAAATAATTTGAACAAAATTTTGTTTGGATTATGTATGATTTTAGTTTTCTAATTTTTTTTACGAGTCAATTAAAATTCTTTACTTTCAAAATTAAGAAAATTTGATTTGTCTGTTAATTTTTTTCCTCTTAAAACTTTCAAATTCTAATTTTTTACTTAAAATATTTACAAATTGAATCCATTAAACTGTTGTAAACTTTTTTATTTTATTAGATCAATTAGCACTACAAGAAAATTGTGATTGAGTGTCGACCATATTAGCCAACAAGGAAATTTCGAAAGCCAATGCTAAATTAACGTTGACTTTGCATGAGTTTTTCAATATACAGTTAAAACGCTATAAATTAATAATGTCAGGATCGGAAAAATTTATTAATTTAGAGAGTTATTAATTTATTGCTAAATTAATAATTATTAATTTAAAGAGTTTTTAAGTAATATATTACCAAATAAAAAGACAAATTAGTTTATACCTCTTAGAATTACATTGCAACAAATCTTGAGACTCAACGTAAATTAGTAACTACTGTGTTCATATGCATTGGAAATCAATAATGACTTTTGAATTACAGTAAATGTAAACAAGAGGAATAAATGTGTTCAATGTATTCTTAAGCAAGTTTGGCATATATAAATTACATGAATGTGTTAGAGTATTCAAATCATATCTCACAAGATGGCTTCTCATCTAAAAGGTGTTGCAAAATCAACTATGTCAGATCAAATACGTAAGGAGTTGTGTGAGTACAAGAGAGATAATCCTGCAAGCACACAAAAAGACTTGCAGAGATGACTTGAGGGAAAATTTGAGTTGAAAGTTGGTCAAGGAACAATGTCAAGGAACAATATCAAACACACTTAAGCGGTCAGATGACTATCTCTCTGCTGAAATAGAAAAGGGAAGAGCAGAGATCAAAAGACACAAACCAACAAAATATCCTGACATGAAGAAGGTTGTTTATGAGTGGTTTCTCCAACATCAAGAACGTGTGAATATCACAGGAGAATTAATTTTGCAGAAGGCAAGAGATACAATGAAACTCGTGTATCCTCATGATGATTCAGATTTTAGCTTCTCTATAGGATGGCTTGGGAAATTCAAGCACCGACATGGCATAAAGTCATTTCGTCGTTTTGGCGAGAGTGGGTCTGTTGATGTACAAGACATGGAACAAAAATTGGTATCGATTCGGGAGAAAATTGATTAGTTCCCTATGAAAGATGTTTTCAATATGGATGAAACTGGGTTGTTTTATAGGCTACAAGCTGATCATTCACTGGCAACAAAACAACTTGAACGAAGAAAACAAGATAAAGAAAGGCTGATGGTAGTTATTTGTTGCAATGAAGATGGCTCTGAAAAAATCCCTCTATGGATTATTGGGAAATATGCAAAGCCTCGTTGCTTCAAGAATGTCAACATGAATAGCTTGGATTGTCAATATCAAGCTAACAAAAAAGCATGGATGACTAGTGTGCTTTTTGATGAATATGTTTGTTCATTTGACCAAATGATGCATGGTAGAAGAGTTCTACTTGTGGTGGATAATTGTCCAGCACATCCAAGAAATATTGAAGGGCTAAGAAACGTTGAGTTGTTCTTCTTGCCACCCAACATGACATCAAAGATTCAACCTTGCGATGCTGGGATAATAAGAGCTTTCAAGATACATTACCATAGAAGGTTTTACCGCAAAATATTGGAAGGTTATGAGGTGGGACAATCTGATCCAGGGAAGATAAATGTCCTTGATGCTATCAATTTGGCAATCCCAGCTTGGACGATAGATGTTTGAAAAGAAACAATAGCGAATTGTTTTCGACACTGTAAAATTCGTTCAGCTAGTGACGTTGCAAGAAATTTGGATGAATCCACTTTTGATGAAGAAACTCAAGACCTCGAGACTATGATCAATCAATGTGGCTATCGTAATAAGATGGATATTGACAATCTAATGAACTACCCAAGTGAAAATGAAGCATGTTCGGAGATTTAGAGTTTAGAAGATATTGTGGGTACTATCATTGAGAACAATGCAGAGGATGACGGTGAAGATGATACGGTGTCTTTGGAGCTTGTTACGCGAAAGGAAGCACTTATGGCGTCGAACACTCTTCACAACTTTATGATACAATACAAAAATACAACACTTGAACTCTTGGATGCAATAAGAAAAGTTAGAGATGAGCTCCAAATAGGCTTGAACTTTAAAGGAAAACAGACAACTATTGAATCATATTTCAATAGAGTGTAATATATTTTTTTCAGTTTCTATAAATTATTAATTTATGATTTTCTTGGGACCGAAAATTATAAAGGGATCTCACGAAAAATTATTATCTTATTATTTTATCGAGTTTTTCAATTTTTTACATTGGCCCAAGTCGGGACCGGACAAAATTTATTATTTTAGAGAGTTTATTAATTTACTGAGTATTAATTTAAAGAGTTTCTACTGTAGAAGCAATGAAGCTCAAAGAAAAATATTTGTGTTTGCATTGGTGCCAAGGATAGCTTTGAAACTCAATTAAGAAGCACTAGCATTTACGTACAGGAATTGACTGCTGTTCCTTTTCAAGTTGTTCCTATCATTTCAAAACAACATCGTTTTGAAAGTTGTATTAATATTTAATTATGAAAATATCAACACAACTATAGAAAGAATGTCGTTTTGAAGGTACATTGCAGAGATAACTTAAAAAGAGAGAATAGAGAAGTCAGATCCCTAGTTCATAGCAAAATCTAAATCAACTCAGCCAACATTGACTTATATACTAACGTTAGTTGCATCTGCCTGCTGGTTGACACTATCTAGCTACATTGGTATTTATCGTCGACTCAAATAACGTTGGTCATGGTCGACGCTAAATAAGGGAAACCGCTAAAACCACCCACCAAACTCAAATCTTCATCCCAGCTTGATTCTCCACCCTCATTGACCATTCTTGAATAGCCTTTATTGGAATTCAAAGTTGTTGAGATAAACGACATATTCCTGGTTGCCAAAAAAAAAGAGATGAAAATAATCGATCTCTTGAATTTTGAAGTTAAGATAATACACACAGATCGACATACAAATTTTGTGTCTGATATTCACTTATAACTTGTTAAATCATTCAATTGTTCTTGAAAGTATAAGAGTATATATCACATGCATACTAGGAGTGCATTTAAATTTTGAAGATAAAATATATACATTTGAAATTGATTTATGCCTTTTTGTTATAACTTGTTTAACCATTTAATTCATGCCTTTTTGTTATAACTAGTTTAACCATTTAATTAAACATATAAAAAAACATGAGAGGATATATCTGATGCATATTAGGGGATAACTTTATGAAATGAGAGTATTTAAAAGAAGGTGAATGTAAGGAAGCAGGGAAGAAACCAGTAAATTTTATTAGGTTGAAGATTTAACGCATGAATTATGATTTATGATTAAAATGATTTTTATTAAATTAATTTATCTATCAAGTAAAAGTATTGTAAAACCTAACATATAAATGAGAAAACCTATTTGAAAGCAATTAATATAATTGAAATTGCGTTACACAGTTAAAATATTTAATGTATTTTTTTAAGAATAAAAGCATTTAATGTATAATTACTAAAATTATATAACAAATGAAATAATTAGTGTTGTTATAATTAATATTAAAAATGAAATAATCACTGTGCTCCAGTAATTGATTCGGTTTAATGTTGATGCTAGTTGATAGCTAAGAAGCACGGACGCGGCACTTCATCGGCGTGTCCCGCGTCGGACTCGCACCGGACACGCATGCGGGTACGACTCCGGTGCGACGCAGTGTCCGTTGCTTCTGTCGTCACCGGACACGGTTGGACAGTAGGACATGCGCGATTGGACGCAGCCCACCAAGTGGACACGCGCGATTGGACGCGGCCCAACAAGCCTAAGCTATTTTTATTATTTATTTAAAAAATGCTTACCAAATACGAAAAATGGTTCTTCTTCGTCTTCTCCTTGCTGTTTCCTGCAAGCAAACCAAACGCCTCCATTGCTGCATGTTGTCGCCTCCATTTCCCCATGCAGGTAGGCCCTTGTTTCTTTTCTCATCTGCTCCCTATTTCTTTTTTGGTTTTTCTCGCTACCTTTTCTAGTTTCTTCATAATGAGCAAGCATTATTCTCGCTGCCGTGTTATTGTTTTTTGGTTTTTCTCGTTGTCGTGTTATTGTTGTTACTATGAATACAACAGCATAGGTATGACAAGCCTTATTTATCGAAAGTAGGTATGGCCGTATGGCAGGCCTTATTTTTTGGTTTTTCTCTCTATCGTGTTATTGCCTTTTTGAAAGGTCACTAATGTTTTACACTTTTACTACTCTTTTAAGTATTTAATTTTTAAAATGCTTTTTTATTCATTTTTTCCTGAAAGATTTTTATTTGTATTAGTAAAAAACAAAGTGATTTCTCTTCTAATACCAAACATTCCTTAATTTGGTGGCATTTGGTTCGTAGCTCTTGCATTGTTTTTTGGTTTAGATTTAAAATTACTGCCTACCTCTAATCATATCCTGTTTTGAATAAAATTAAGCTAGAACATGGCCAGTAAGACAAGAACAACACTGATTAGAAATTGCTTTTTGTTGTTTGTTTTTTACTTAGAAATTGTTTACATTGATTTTTAATTTTTTTAAATTGTTGTAGAGATAAGTGCTTCTAGTCCTAGTCAAGCTAAAGAACAAGATGATGATACCTAACCTTTATGGACCTATGTTACAAAGATAAAAAGTGTAAGTGGTGGTGGAAATTATGAGATAAAATGCAATATTTGTGATTTTACCTTTAATGGGTCTTACACTAGAGTGAGGGCTGTAACACCCTGATATATATCTATATATTATTAGTAATTATGTTTGATGTTTGATTATATTTGTTGCGTTATTTTTTATCTGTGATTATTTTCAAGGAGGTTAATTTAGTTAATAGAGTGGTGTGGGTAGATAAGGATCTAGCTTCTCAAAGAAGCCTCTTGAGAAAGCTTCTCAAAGAAGCCACGAGGAAGCTTCTTGAGGAAGCCTCTTAATGAAGCTTCTTGAGGAAGCTACATGAGCTGCCTCGGTAAAAATGCTTTCCAGCCTTTGTTAATCGTTGGATCTTCTTGAAATTTGGTCTGCAGCTTCACAAGACACTTGTCCATGATATGACCTTTGGGATCTTCGAGAAGATGTCTGGAGTGTGCGTGATGTTTTCGTGTCCGAGACCATTTCTCACTTGAGCGTTTTAAGCCTTTGCTTTCGTGTAGCTTAGGAAAAACACCATTTCTTCTTCTTTCTTTCTTCCAAAGCCATTTCTAATGTCCCAAGCACTTTCTCCATCACCCACAACCACCATTAGCCACCACAAACCGTCGTTGTTCTCCGTTGCAACTGCACACTGAGAGGAACCCTTCGACCGAAGCGGAATTTTCCAACTTGGCTCGCGGTTTCGGTAGAGAACAAAACCCTAGTCTGACCTTTTGTTTTCCTTCGAGGTAACCAAGTGTGAGTTTTGGTTAGAGAAAGTTAGTTTCCTAGGGCATGTGATATCGCAAGGGGGTATAGCTGAGGATCCCTCAAAGAAGCCTCTTGAGAAAGCTTCTCAAAGAAGCCACGAGGAAGCTTCTTGAGGAAGCCTCTTAATGAAGCTTCTTGAGGAAGCTACATGAGCTGCCTCGGTAAAAATGCTTTCCAGCCTTTGTTAACCGTTGGATCTTCTTGAAATTTGGTCTGCAGCTTCACAAGACACTTGTCCATGATCTGACCTTTGGGATCTTCGAGAAGATTTCTGGAGTGTGCGCGATGTTTCCGTGTCCGAGACCATTTCTCACTTGAGCATTTTCAGCCTTTGCTTTCGTGTAGCTTAGGAAAAACACCATTTCTTCTTTCTTTCTTCCAAAGTCATTTCTAACGTCCCAAGCACTTTCTCCATCACCCACAACCACCATTATCCACCACAAATCGTCGTTGTTCTCCGTTGCAACCCAACACTGAGAGGAACCCTTCGACCGAAGCAGAATCTTCCAACTTGGCTCGCGGTTTCGATAGAGAACGAAACCCTAGTCTGACCTTTCATTTTCCTTCGAGGTAACCATGGTTCTACGCTTGTTTCTTGTTAGTTTCGTCTTGTCTTTGTATCTTTTTTGACTTTGGAACCGTCATTGCATGTTTTACGTTTCCTTTGAAAAACCCTAGAGAAAGAGACTTTGTAAACGCTATCCTTTCATGAAATGCATGTTATTTTCATAACCTACACTGAACCCCGGTTACATTGGCGTGGTCAGAATTTCCAAATGATATCCCTTTGTAAAACCCGAAATGCTCTAAGCTTTTTCATGAAGTAACGTGGGTGTTTGACCCAGAGCATTGGTGTTAGCTTTGTTTTCTGAAATCCATATTAAGTCTCCTTCATTTTGGCATGGTAGAGGCTTGCGTTGAATCGACGAGCAAAGACAAAAAGGAATCTTCAAGTGACGTGACGAGGAAACCGCGGGGTAGCTCACGATAGGTGAGGGGAGTTTATTATAAAATTTACTGTTTTAACACCAAAGCTAGGGTCAGGGAACCTAGCTATGAGGATATCTGCCTGTCCCTGTTGCATGTTGATTTTTCTTCAAAGAAAATTACGTTTTAACTAATGGGATGTGATAAAATTGTTATTGATATGCATGCTGGTTTTTTTTTCCAGGAGAACCTATGTTTTTGACGAATGGGATGCGATATATATATATATATATATATATATATATATATATATATGTGTGTGTGTGTGTGTGTGTGTGTGTGTGTGTGTGTGTGTGTGTGTGTGTGTGTGTGTGTGTGTGTGTGTGTGTGTGTGTGTGTGTGCGAAATGCGATTTGTTGTTGATGTCGCTATTAAGGATTTTAATTGATATGTGATGATAATGATAATTATGATGATATTGATTTGAGATGCGTTGTTAATAAAGACCATGTCAACATGAATTGTTATTATTGATGAATATGTGAATATGAAATGAGGTTGCTGTTGTTGTTGATAACGTCATTGAGATGAGATGATATTTATGTTGTGAATGACATGGAAATGGAATGTTGATTGATGTTAGAAATGCATTGGCATGTGCATGTTGTGTATGTTCGTGGGGGGCACTGTGCACTGACCTTCCAGGGTCTTTGGCACTAACTTTTGGCCACGTTCATACGTTGGATGTTGTGTATGTTCGTGGGGGGCACTGTGCACTGACCTTCCAGGGTCTTTGGCACTAGCTTTTGGCCACGATCATACGTCGTATGGAGTGTATGTCATGGGGGGTAGAGTGCACTGACCTTGTCGGATGGCCCAAACGTGGGTAACTAGCGTGGTTAGAGAATCTAAGCATTTCTGAAGGGAATAGAGTAACTGTGGCCAAGTGTACTTTGTACTAGGGGGCTGTCACCTGGTAGGGAACACCTTTGGGCTCCCAGGCTGATCACCTATGGGAGGGGGGCTGCTACGTGCACAACCGGGTGGTCTCGACAAACTCAGCACAGTTCCCTAAGTGAGAGTGTCGTGTGGACACGCTTAGGCTATTTCCTGAGATTTGGTTGTTGTTGGTACGTACCACATTGCATCTGAGTGTTGAGTCAGGTGCATGCATCATTCTGTACAGTCTTGATTGGGTTGATGGATGGATGATGAGTAATTGTTGGATGTGGATGATGAATATTTGTTGGATATGAGTGTTGAATAATGATTGTTGTGTATGCTCATCATGTTTGTCTATGTTCCTTGCTAATTGTGGTTATTTGGAATTGGTATTGGTTCTTTTTATAATGAACTCACCCTTGCAATTTTGTATCGTGTGGTTGATACCTGTGATGATCACGAACCTTGTTCGTGGGAACAGAATGACAGTGGCAGGGTGCAGGGAGTAAGATTCTGGTGAGGAGCCGCCGAGCTGATGTGATGGCGTTGGCATTATTTTGGGAGGGAGTTGTGTTTTGTGATCAACTCCTCCGTAGTTGTTTTTGAAGTTTTATTTTATTGAATCAAAGATGTAAGACTTGGATTTTAATTATACTTATGAACAGATTTAATTTTCATTTATGTGTATGACGTGTACTGAGTTATTGTTTCTATATAATTATGTATATTAACTTAAGTAATGGCGTGTTGTTGGATGGATGTATGTTGTGACAAAATTACTTTGGTTTTCATAAGCAAAATTAAGGGAGTTTTTGATACAATCCTACCCCGCAAGGGCATTGGATAGAAGACTCCAAGTAGATTGGGCCAAAGATGCAAGAGAAGGTCATAGGGTTCTTATGAGCCTTAGGGTAGATTTCGGGCCCATGGGCTAAGTACGAGCCCACTTATCTTTGTACATATTAGAATAAAGTTTCATTAATTTTGGGTCTTGTATTTAGGGCTCCATAATGTAGGTAGGGTACCCTAGAAATATAGGGATTTTCAGCCCTTGTATTTTAGGGCACCTAGACTAGTTTTTGTATTAAGGGTAGTTTTGTAATTTCACATGCACTAAGTGAATATATGATGTGTGTGGTTGGAAATAAATTTAATTGAATTGGTAGAAGCCCAATCCAATTAAATTTTAGAGGGGGAGGTGAACATTTGCTTACTACACCCCATTGCCACATCATATAGTCACACTTTGTGCATGTCCTTCATGCTTTACATGCCTCATGACACCTAAGCACACTTAGAGGAGAATCTTGGAATTGATCTTGGATTAGTGGGCTGAACCATAACTAAAATTCACTAATCATAATTAGTGAAATTTTGGCTCCACAAATTCAATTTCAAATTCAAGTAAAATTTGAATTGAAATTCAAATTTCCCACCAATTTTGTGTGACACTTAGGCTATAAATAGAGGTCATGTGTGTGCATTTTTTGGGACTTTGATGATTTGAATATTAACTTCAGATTTTAGAGCTCTTTTAGAGCACAAAATTTCGTGCTCTTCTCTCCCTCTCCCTTCATTCATCTCCTTCTTCCTCCAAGCTCTTATCCATGACCTCCTATGGTGGTGAGCTTCTTCTAGACTCATTTTCTCCTTAAAGTGGCGTCTCCTCTTTCTCTTCCTTCTCCATTCCGCTTCCATCCATCTTCCAAGAAGCAAAGGAATTCATTGATGAAGAAGATCCTAGGCCTACAAGCTCCAATGGAGCTTACATCAGTTTTTTTTTATAAAAATTGAAATTAGCGTATATTAGAGTGTGGATATCGTAGCGATGAGGCAGGTTGTTACAAGGGCACACTTGTTGAAGATGACTGGAAAGGGAGTTAGAGTTTGTCAAAAGGTAACAATTGCCAAACTTATAGATTTAAAGAAAATAGACAATAAGGCTACATTGAGGGTGGAGAAGTCAAAAACAAAATCTGTGTCATTGCCTCCGGTTTCTACTCAACACCAAATGGATACAAACACTCTTGGTGTTGATCCAAAAATGAGAAAGATATAAACTATAGAAAATGCCTTTAATTTGCAAGCTAGACAGATACTTGATCAAGAAATTGCTAGGATGTTTTACTCTTTTGGGATGCCTTTTCATTTAGCAAGAAATCCTCATTATAGGAAAGCGTTTGCCTATGCTGCCAACAATCAGATTAGTGGTTACCAACCTCCAGGTTATAATAAATTAAGGACAACATTACTTCAAAATGAGAGGAGACATGTGGAGAACTTGTTACAACCAATTAAAAATGCATGGAGCCAGAAGGGTATGAGCATTGTTAGTGATGGATGGAGTGACCCGCAAAGAAGATCTCTTATTAATTTCATGGTTGTCACGAAGAGTGGACCTATGTTTTTAAAGGCCATTGATTGTTCAAATAGTGACAGATAATGCAGTCGTTTGTAAATCAACAGGTTTAATAATTTAGGCTGAGTTTCCTTCCATCTATTGGACTCCATGTGTTGTCCATACATTAAATCTTGCTTTGAAGGACATATGTGCAGCCAAGAATACAGAAAAAAAAACAATGTTGTTTATGAAGAGTGTTCTTGGATCACCCAAATTGCAGATGATGCAATGTTTGTGAAAAACTTTGTCATGAATCACTCTATGAGACTATCAATTTTCAATTCATTCAATTCATTGAAATTGCTATCCATTGCTCCAACAAGATTTGCCTCCACTATTGTAATGCTCAAGAGATTCAAGCAATTGAAGAAAGGACTCCAAGAGATGGTCATTAGTGACCAATGGTCTTCTTAAGGAAGATGATGTTGCAAAGGCTAAATTTGTGAAAAATACTTTGTTGGATGATACATGGTGGGATAAGGTTGATTATATTCTTTCTTTCACTAGCGCTATCTATAATGTTCTTAGAAGAACTGATACGGAAGCTTCATCTCTCCATCTAGTATATGAGATGTGGGATTCAATGATTGAAAAGGTGAAGAATGTCATATATCAATATGAGAGAAAGGAGGAGAGTGAAGGATCAACCTTTTATGAGGTAGTGCACTCCATATTAATTGACCGTTGGACTAAGAGTAGCACTCCTCTCCATTGTTTGGCTCATTCCTTAAATCCTAGGTAATTGACTCTATACTTTTTTACTTACATTTTTTTTTAGATTTACATAAATTTTAATCATGTATATATTTCTTTTTAATTGTAGATATTATAGTCATGAATGACTAAGTGAAGATTCTAATCAAGTTCCTCCACATCAAGACATGGAACTCACTCGTGAAAGATTAAAATGCTTCAAGAGGTTCTTTCTTGATGTGGATGTAAGGAGGAAAGTGAATATTGAGTTTGCCAACTTCTCGGATGGAAGAGAAGGTTTTGATGATCTTGATTCTTTAAATTATAGAGGTCAAATGGATCCAAAAGCTTGGTGGCTAATTCATGGTGTGATGCTCCAATGCTTCAAAAGGTTTCCCTTAAGCTACTTGCGCAACCTTGTTCATCTTCATGTTGTGAAAGGAATTGGAATACATATTCATTTATCCATTCTTTAAAGAGAAACAAGATGACACCACATAGAGCTGAAGATTTAGTATTTGTTCATAGCAACCTACGACTTCACTCAAGGAATACTCCACATTATCATCAAGAGGAAACTAAAATGTGGGATGTAGCTGGAGATGATTTTGGATCACTTGATGATTATGGTATTCTTGAAATTGCTAGTTTGTCTTTAGATGAACCAGAGTTAGAGGGTATCTTTTTCAATGATGATTGCTAGTTTGTGGAATTCTTGAAGACTTGAAGTTGCTAATTCATCATCTTGCTTTATAATTTTTTTTGTAAAGAAACAAAGCGTACAAATTGTATAATGAGGTCTCTTAGTATTTTTTGTGACTGATCATCATAGGAAAAGTTCGTTTAAGATGATGATGAATATATAAATCTTGATTTTAAATTTAGATCTTATATATAGTCGTCTCCGTGTCCTACATTTTGGACATTACAAGTGTCCACGTGTCCGTGTCGTGTCCGGTGTTCGTGTCGGTGTTGGTGCTTCATAGGTTGATAGTATAGTAGCATCCAAAACCAAGGTGGAATTTGTAATGAATTCCTATTCCTATTATTGTACCTTTGAAATGTAAGAAAATTGAGTTTCCATCGTTCAATGATAATAATATCAATATGCAAAATATCATTAAGACTGTATCTAATGAAAATAAATTACTAGTTCGGAAACCATTTGAAGTTTTTCTTTCCCAAGGATGGAGGCAACGCAAACACTCTTTCTTTCTGTCTTCCATTTTTAACTCTAAAAAACATTACCTCCGAAAATGCATGGAATCATATGGTTATATGGCTTTCTTCCTCCTTACTTCCATCACCTACCACATCTATTGTTTTTGAGCAACCTACCACATCTATTGTTTTTGAGCAATTTGTTGATTGATTATGGTTAGTTACATAATTTAGGTAATTCATGTACTAAAAATTCTCTCTCCTGATTCCCCTTCTTGTTGTACCATTTTCTCTTCAATTTTAGTCCCATGATTTTTTCCCCATAAGTTATAATTCATAAAAAATGGTTTTGAAACTTTGAATTCTTGTTGAAAAACCTTGTTGGTTAGGAAAATTGGATTCATATATAATCTCACTCCACTAATATAGTAATTGTTATTTTAAAATTTAAATGTAAATTTGTAATTTTAATTGATATTTAGAAAAATTATATTTGTTATGATACGTTGATATGTAGGATATTGTAATTGTTAGGATAGATTAATTATGTTGACTTCGACTCTGATTCCAAATGTTAGAATGTATCGGACTATGTTCATAATATTTAGACTATCTTTAAAATATGTTGACTCTATTTCTAATTATTGTACGTTCATGTTATCTTTTATACAAATATGACACGTACAAGAGGTGGTTACCACATCACACCTACCACATCTGGATGTAGGCGTGAAAGATGTGTAGTTGTAGATGAGGAGCAAGAGATTTATTAAGCTCCTGAACATGTTGCAACTGATGATGTTGCACCTAAAGATGTTGTGTTTGGTGGTGGACCTGAGGACAAATTAGTCCTTACTGAATATGCTAATCACATGGCTTGTAAATTGTGGGATGACTTGGTATACCAATAACAAGAATCTAATATTTTTTTTGTTAATTAATTCGTATTTCATAATGGCACACTGGAATATAAATTTTTGTAGGAATATGAAGAGTTAAAGCTAGTAGTTCAAGGAAGGAAGTTGAGGGATTTGGGCCCCCTCATAAGGAGATCATGAGAGTGATGTAGGATTCAGGGTTACTTCTATTGATTGAATGCGATCTTTATTAGGACCTCGCATCCGCGATGTTCGTTCCTTTGAGATGTTGTCACTATTTTCTGGATATATTAGGATGAGGTCAGACATGCATCTACATTTGCTTGAAAGATTCTTGGGGCAATTTGGCTATACTAAAACTACTCCTCGACACCCATATGTGTTTACAATAATACAAATACCCACGTAGGATGTTAATGAGTGGTGGTTGAATTTTGCATACCACTTGGTCAAGTCAGATGAGACAATTAGTGGGCCCTTAGGTTGGGCTATAGGTTACATTGAGTAGTATTTAGGATCCCGCATTTGTTTGTACTCTCAGTTAATAAAGATGATATTCCTATTGTCCCACATTTATAATATAGTGACTTACATAAACTGAATTATGTTATGTAAGTGATTATGTTATAAATGTGTATTCAATATTTTGATGGAATTGTTATATTGATACATTGATTGTTTATTTTTTTTATTAATAGGACATTTGTTGTAAGGCTATTGAACCCTTGCAAGAGATGATTTACTTAAGGATGGTGACTAAGGGAACTACGACATGTGATTAGGTTCAAGCAACTCTTTTGTTGTTTGAAGGTACTCATGGTAGAAATATTAGTAGATGATGAGGTGGCAAAATAGTTTAGGGTAGTTGGGGAGACCATGGACAACCTTAGAGATTACCTTTGTAAAAACTTATTGACATGATATTTGATTTACGTAGGAACTTATTGACTTTTATGTCATGTTTGATACTGTGTTGATCTTTATTTTGCATTTGAGACATGATTTATGTTTGGTAATAAAAGTTCATATTTTAATGTGGGCTAATCATATTTTAGGGAAGGTTATGCCATAATCTTTTTAGAAATTTGTAACCATATTAAAATAACAAATCTCACATTTAGGGTCTCACAAACACAATTATAAAAGTATATGTTAAAAATACAAATATATCACAATTAGTCTAATCAATCTTTTGCAAGGTTGACAAAATTGCGTGTAATACCAATTAATTGTGAAATTTTTTGCATTTTGCCAATGCAAGGAGTCAGTCACTATTTTGCTACAAGATGACAATGTGTAGACCATATCACATCTGGATTTGGTATTAGACAACGGTCCTTCAAGAACACCCGCATAAAAATTTTAATAGTCAATTAAAGATTATAATAAAAAATATAATCGTGATCGGGAAGAAGATGATATACCTAAACAAAATGGTTATCATTAACATGACTCACAAATCAAACGGTGAACTAATGTATCAACATGAGGTTGGATATAAATAGGAAGATGGTCAAACATTGTTTTACGAATAAGCATACAAATATGATATTACACCTAGACCTAATAACATATCCCTTGTTTGGTATTGTCATCCATTTATCCATAGATGCCTAAGAAAGAATGCTAATAGTAAGCATATTTACATAAAATTTAACGCATACAAATAACAACTTGAAATTATAGACTTTACCACAAAGACTGTAAACTAGTAAAGATTTCTTTATGACATCGTAACACTCATAAATACCAAATATAATGGCATACTCATCCCTCCATTGGCCAAGTTCTTTAAGTAAATTATTAAGCACTATAGGTCATGTAGGAACCTGTCTCGCCTCTACGATATCACTACTTTAAATCACGAAAATTTCAATTTTCAAATGAAAACTCTGTTAATTGCTTATGAATCTAAATAATCTCAATGTCATCACGTCATCTTGGCGGCTTCATAAAAGAACCTCACTTCACGTACTTTATTGTTGTCTTTCTGCTCCCACAAACAAAAGTTCGCAATTATCACAGGTACCAACCGCACGGTACAAAAATCGTAAGAGTGAGTTTATTATAAAAAAATTAACACAAAAATCAAATAACCATAAGTTAGAAAACATTAACAAATACCATAAGTATAGACAAACATACATTAGTCCAACATACACTCAACAAGTAGTCATCATTCATCCATAGTTCCAATAAATCATGCTCAGTATGATGCATCCACCTGAACTTAAGTCTCAAATGCAATGTGGTACCATTCATCAAGGAAATAGCCTAAGCGTGTCCACATGACACTCTCACTTAGGAAAATTAGGCAATAAGTGTCGAGGTCACCCTTTCGTGCACAAGAAATTCCTCCCCCATGATGATTAACCTGAGTCTCAAGGGAGTTCCAAACCGAGTGACATGCTTCCAAGTATAAGTATTCCCCCTCATGAGAAACTACAAGTACTTACCGAATTTTATACTATTTCCATGCAATATGAAGTATGAAACATGGGCACCACCAATGCACTAACCGTGGATAATTAAAGGTTCTAAGACATCACCCTCCAAAGATGCTCAAAACTCTTTAATCACTCTATTTCTTCCACCAGGGATATCCAACATGGTCACTACACCCCTATGTACATACACATCACACATCATCACAATGGCATTTCAACATCAACAACAACTCATCTCAATGTCATTATCAACATTAACATCATCTCATCTCAATGTCATTCTCAACATCAATATCATCTCATCTCAATGTCATTCTCTACATCAACATCATCTCATCTCAATGACATTATCAACAACAACATAATCTCATATCAAAAAAATCATCAATAACAATATCATCTCATATCAACATTATCATAAACACCAACATCGTCTCAGGAACAACAACATTGTCATAAACGTCAACATCACCTTATATCAATTAATATTTTCATACCCTAATTTTGTCCGGGAACCTCCATTTGCTAACATTTTGGTTCTTGCTAGCCAAATTGAGCTGCTTGACACTAGTTTCTGCATAATTCGAAAGGTTTTTCGACGTTTCGGAAAAGAATGCAGAAAATACTCAAAAAGGAGGGCAAAAGGGTCATTTTCACACTTTTTCAAACCCTTGGCTTGCCCAGGCTAGCCATAAAATTACTTCACGGTGAAGCAACCAGCTCGCTTGGGCGAGCTACCTTCATCCCAAATGCCTTGTTTTGCTATAAATAGGCTTGAGAAGGTTGAAGTAAAGGATCCCCTGAGTTTTTGAGATCCAGAGGTCCAGAGAGAAGAAGAAAGAAGAGAAAGGAAGAAGAAAGAAGAGAAAACAAGGCTGAAATGCTTCCAAATTGCATCCATGATCAATTCCTACACCGTTCGTCATTCATTTTTCATTAATTTTTTGTTCTTGATCTGATTAGTTTTTTATTTTCGAAACTTTGAATTCATTCTATGCACCCTTAGGGGTCCATCCTTGCTTTACATGTCTTCATCTTCTTTCATCTACCATCGGTGATCTTTCTTTGTTTAAAGCGAGTTTCGACCGATTTATTGTGTCGTAATCTCACTTAATCACTGTTTAAATGAATTTCAATTGATCGTTTGTGTTGTAATCTTATTTAATCACCGATAAAATAAAATTCAACCGATCGTTTGTGTTGTAACCTCGGTTAATCATTAAAAAAATAAGTTTCAATTGGTCATTTACTTTGCAAGTCCTCTTTTAATGAGTTTGAAAATAACCAAGTGAAACCAAAGCTAAAATCAACTCATAATCAAGCTTTTGTCCACAAAAAAAATCAAGAGGTCATTTCAAGGTCCAACGCCTTAACGATTCTCTCCGCCTTTCAAGCTAGAGAAGATCATTTCAAGGTCTAACGCCTTAAATGACTTTTGTTCTCCATTTAAATCAATCTATCAAAAAAGATAAAAATAACTTAACCAACAAAATTTCAAACTTAAAGAACTACGTAGGTCTGAATTCCTCATTGTATCCAAGGATACGTAGGAGTGAGGAAACACCCTTGTCGACCCCAAAAAAGTAAAAAAATGTAAAAAAGTAAAATAAATATAAAAGGGAAAATAAATAATATTGAATTCTTGATTTGCACACTCGATTAAAAACTGTCATCCCTTGTGACAGGCATATGGGGTGCTAATACCTTTCTCGTGCGTAAATGACTCCCGAACCCTCATTTTTTAAATACGCAAACCTTCAACCTTTTCCAATTTGGTTTTTCCAACATTTTCCTTGAATAAACATTGGTGGTGACTCCATTCGTTTTCCTTCGATGGAATACGCACCCTAGGCCCGTCCGAGAGGCCTTTTTGTGCCCCTACCAAAGGGTAGGTTGCGACAAAGATCATTAATAACAATATCATCAGTAAATCACATTCTGCATATACACATATATATATTTAATGCCTGAGATTCACACTCCCTAGGTCTTCAAACAACAAAAGTCTAATGAAAACAATTACCTTATGTTTGGATGGGAAAATTAAACTAGGTAAAGTATTTCAACTAGGATATTAAAATGTCTTCCTATAATATAATATGTTTGGATAAGATATTTTAAAATTAATTGAAATGTTATAATTTTTTTAAAGCATTTTGATATACTAACTTGATAGAATTTCAAATTCTCAACAAAAATAAAGGAATTAAAATTCCCCACTCTGCAGAAAACATGTACACTTTGTGTAGCTCTCTTTCTCCATCTAAGCACATGTACACTCTCCATAGCTTTCTCTCCCTCTCAGCACACCTTGGCATCCCGAGCTATCACCTCCATTGACAAGTAAGTTTTTCTTCTGTTCATCATAATCTTTTCTTCCTCTCACTGATAGGTTTCTCTCTCTCGGCCATCTCTGTTTGTTTCTTTTCTCAAGTTTATGTTTCTTTGATTTTGATTTCATTTTTGTAGCTACAAGGTTCTGTTGATTTTATTGATTTATGCTTGTTTTCTATTTCATTTATTTTGTTTCAATGATTTTGATATGTTGGTGGGTGTGGAATTGGACGGGTTTGGAGTTGAGATAGGTTGTGATCACCATATGTTTTTAAATATGCATCAAAGAGAAATAGAGAAACAAATCTGTTTGAAATTTAGCAATAACATTCAAAGGTCTCCAAATCTACATTTTAGGGTAGGACTTAAGCAGATTCAAAATTATTAAAGGGAAAACTCATTCTAAAGTTCTTAATAAAACATCATTTTTTTTCAGACAGCAAGGCATTATTGAAATAGAGATAGTTGTTACTCACATAAGAACTAATAGAAAATTGTATACAATATAATATAGAAACATGAATTTCACTTGCATACAAGCATAATTACATTAATTTGTGGACTATTTTCTCAAATGGATTGATAAAAAGAAATAGACTAATGAAATTGCATTTTAGGTTTGCAATTTAGCCTTTAGTTTGTAGAGTTCTAGTGTTGTGGTCTTGTTACTATTGATTGATTGGTTGTGGCTCTCCTGAACACTTGTTCCAATATTGGTTAAAGTTTTATTAATCAGCCTTGGGTACAATGTAACAAATAACATGAATAAATGACTGACATGCATAATATATTAAGGCTAGCATATCTATTATCTATTTATTGTGATAATACAATTATACTATGACACTTGTACCTTTAATGACGGTGATATTACACTATAAGAGGCAACAACTTCCCTGAATAACCTAATCGTTTTTCATAATTTTTTTAACAAATGTTTTAGGTTTTACTCTGCGGTGGTTTGTTTTTCTTAAGTCTTAACTGCCCCTCATGTCGCAACTTAAAAAAAATATTTTTTCATTAATAGCTTATCAATTTTTTTAATAGTTATCAAATAAGTGATTAACATTTTATTCTTAACTGGTAACTGCTATGCTGGTGGAATGAATGTGGAGGGTTCTGAGTACTCAAGTAATTGTCTAGATACTAACATAGTAACATGCCTTCTTCCCTTTTATGCAGATTCTATTTTGACTCCAGTTCAACCTATGTTAGAACAAGGTTAAAGAAACTTTTCTTTCTCATGATATAGAATCTATGATTTATAACAAAAGTTTTGTCAAATTTATGATAAGTGTAAATTATTATTATCATTGACTTTGTCAAAGTCCCATGTGGTGCTACTATTGCTTTATATTTGGCAAAGGCCATAGACATAGTGAGATAAATTCTATGAATGAGGTTTCTTCCCATTCTTAGTCTACCTTGTTAGTTTCAATCTAGCATAAGAAACTATGTTTTTGTTAGTTTTTTTTTGCTGCAGAAAACTCTATTTTAAGAGTAAAATCATAGGATCAATAAGGCATTAGTTCCAAAATCAGAAGTGCCTTATCATGAATGCCAATGAATCTAAATTACTCTTTGAGCTTTTTTTGCAAAAAATACAAATGTGGAGAAACTCATGCATAGTCTCATACGGTTAGGCACTATAATAACAATATCTCAAAAACTAGTAGTACTCTCTCTCTCTCTCTCTCTCTCTTTCTCTTTTGTTTTAGTTCTAGTTTTTTTATTGTAATTGCCCATTGGCTTCTAATTAAGTTGCAGATTTTGGTGATCAATTGCCAATGAGTATATGTACTGCATTTTAGTTAGTATTTATTTTACAATTTTGTTAGTCCAGCTTGTTCAATTATCCGATGATATGGTTAAATTTATTCTGTTTCTATGGTGAGAGCTTGATAGGATCACAAGATAAGCAATCATTAATAAAAACTTGGGTTTAGTCTTTGGAGTTGAAAACTACTCATTTTTAGCCTTTCCAAGCCCATCCAAAGTAAGCCCAAAAGTGATTCAGTCTCCACAAGACACAAGACACTAACCAATATAAGGTTGAAACCTATTCTATCTCAATGTTGCATTCGCAATGTTGCATACAAGCTCCAATGTTAATGTCACATCTTATAATGTCAAAAATCATATCAAATTATGGAGATCGTGTTATGGTATTGTGAGTGACATCCTTGGCCAAAGTGGGTTTGATTGGGATGACACTAAGCACATGATCACAATTCAGAATGAAAATGCTTGGAATGAATATTGCACTGTAAGTCTTCTTTAATATATTGCTATTTTTTATCCAAAGCAGATTGAATTTGACTTTTTCTTTTTTTCCAGTTGCATAAATCAACTAAATCGTTTCGATTCAAGGTGCTTCAAAATTGGGATGATATCGTGGATTTGTATGCTAAAGATAGAACCACCAATCATGGAGCAGAAACTATTATGGATGTTGATGAAGCAATGAATGGAGAAACAAATGAAGTGGAATTTATGGGTTTAGGTGCTAAAGCTAATATAGCTTAGAAGAACCAAACTATAATACTAAAGGAAAAAAATAAGGTTCAACTCATCCTCACGAGAGAAAGATTGGAGAAAAAGAAGGAATAACAACTTCTTTGGATAAAATGACCAATTCTTTTGATAAAATGGATGGTAAAGTCGACGATGAAGATATTCAAGAAGTGTTACGTGAGACAACTTTAACACCAGATCTTAATCGACAACAATGGGTTAAAGCTATTAAATGGTTATCTGACGATCCAAAGCAGTTGGTTATCTTAAAAGCCCTTCCAACTCATGAAAAGAAAGATTATGTTTTAACACATCTTGCAAAATGAAACTTGGTGAGTAACCTTTTGTCTACATTTTCGATTTCAACTTTCAAATTAGAAAATTATGTCTTTTTTATGCCGGTTGAAGTGATATTTTCACTATAGTTATTTGTCTTTCCTGTTGTGACTTATATTACTGTTTCTTCTATGTTAGGTTATTGTGAACAAAGAATAGAGAGGAGTTGTGTTCTTACAAAGCAAGAAAAAAAAGTTGATTCTTCTAAAATTGTTTGATTATGTTGTTTGTTTTGGACCCTTTAATTTACAAAATAGTTTGTAAATGATTGAGTATTATAAGTGAAGTGACATCAATGTGGATGATATATGATTTTAGGTCTTGATCTAGATTGAAGTATTTTCTTCTCTTATGAACAATGGAATTAATATCAATATTTGAAGTTTTATCAGATGATTGCCCTTATATTACGTAATTGTTTAATTTCAATACATTTTCAAAAATTATTGTGAGACTATGTAATTGAATTTTTTTTAATTATCATTCATCTTTAATTTTGTAGTATTGTTTAATCCAAGTTATTTTCTGTATTAATATAAAGATATTGTGTAAGATTCAAAATTGTTTAGCATTAAAATTATTTTAATTATTTAATTATTAATGATATTTGTGACTCGCTTTTTCTATGGTTTGAACGTCAAAGAATCCAAAAAAAAATTATATCGTGCACCAGTTCCGTGGAATAACACCTCAAAATACAAGCACAAAATAAAAAAAAAAACTATGATTTGAACCCTTGCAACTATGGTTAAGTACCCATGTTCTGCATTTTTTTAAAATTATGTTGAACACATTAATGATATTTGTGACTCGCTTTTTCTATGGTTTGAACGTCAAAGAATAAAAAAAAAATTATATCGTGCACCAGTTCAGTGGAATAACACCTCAAAATACAAGCACAAAATAAAAAAAAACTATGATTTGAACCCTTGCAACTATGATTAAGTACCCATGTTCTGCATTTTTTTAAAATTATGTTGAACACATTAATGATATTTGTGACTCACTTTTTCTATGGTTTGAACGTAAGAAAATCCAAAAAAAATTATATCGTGCACCAGTTCCGTGGAATAATACCTCAAAATACAAGCACAAAATAAAAAAACTATGATTTGAACCCTTGCAACTATGATTAAGTACCCATGTTCTGCATATTTTTAAAATTATGTTGAACACATTAATGATATTTGTAACTCACTTTTTCTATGGTTTGAACGTTAAAGAATCCAAAAAAAATTATATCGTGCACCAGTTCCGTGGAATAACACTTCAAAATACAAAAAACTATGATTTGAACCCTTGCAACTATGGTTAAGTACCCATGTTTTGCATTTTTTTAAAATTAAGTTGAACACATTAATGATATTTGTGACTCGCTTTTTCTATGGTTTGAATGTCAAAGAATCCAAAAAAAATTATATCGTGCACAAGTTTTGTTGAATAACACCTCAAAATACAAACACAAAATAAAAAAAAAACTATGATTTGAACCCTTGCAACTATGGTTAAGTACGCATGTTCTGCATTTTTTTAAAATTATGTTGAAGACATTAAGGATATTTGTGACTCGCTTTTTCTATGGTTTGAACGTCAAAAAATCCAAAAAAAATTATATCGTGCACCAGTTCCGTGGAATAACACCTCAAAATACAAGCACAAAATAAAAAAAAACTATGATTTGTACCCTTGCAACTATGATTAAGTACTCATGTTATGCATTTTTTTAAAATTATGTTGAACACATTAATGATATTTGTGACTCGCTTTTTCTATGGTTTGAACGTGAAAGAATCCAAAAAAAATTATATCGTGCACCAGTTCCGTGGAATAACACCTCAAAATAAAAAAATAATAAAAAACTATGACTTGAACCCGTGCAACTATGGTTAAGTACCAATGTTCTGCATTTTTTAAAATTATGCTGAACACATTAATGATATTTGTGACTTGCTTTTTCTATGGTTTGAACGTGAAAGAATCCAAAAAAATTATATCGTACACTAGTTCCATGGAATAACACCTCAAAATACAAGCACAAAATCAAAAAAATTATGATTTGAACCCTTGCAACTATGGTTAAATACCCATGTTCTGCATTTTTCTAAAATTATGTCGAACACATTAATGATATTTGTGACTCCCTTTTTCTATGGTTTGAATGTCAAAGAATCCAAAAAAAAAAATATCATGCACCAGTTCCATGGGATATCACCTCAAAATACAAGCACAAAATAAAAAAAAACTATGATTTAAACACTTTTTCTATGGTAATAACGTCAAAAAATCCAAAAAAATTATTCGCAACACACTTTGCAATTTGCACAAATCAGTTTTTTTTACTCTGAAATTATAATGGACTTTTGCTGCACGCGGCAATTTGCCCACGTCTCTAAAAAAATAAATGTTGCACTAGTAAAACTGATATGACATGGACAACTCAATTTTTTTCACTCTGATAATTATAATGGACTTCTACTCCATCAATTACTAGAGATAAATCAAAATCAAAATTGACAACACTTGCCAATTTGCACACATCTCTAAAAAAATAAATGTCGCACCAGTAAAACTGACATGACATGGACAACTCAATTTTTCTCACTCTGATAATTATAATGGACTTCTACTCCATCAATTACCAGAGATAAATCACAGCCAAAATTGACAACACTCTGCAATTTGCACACATCTCTAAAAAAATAAATGTCGCACCAGTAAAACTGACATGACATGGACAACTCAATTTTTTTTCACTCTGATAATTATAATGGACTTCTATTCCATCAATTACCAGGGATAAACACAGGCGAAATTGACTACACTCGGCAATTTACACACGTCTCTACAAAAATTAATGTCGCACCAGTAAAACTGACATGACGTAGGCAACTCGATTTTTTTTTTCACTCTGCAATTTGCACATTATGGACCTTTGTAAATATGTTTAATTGTTCATTTACCCATTCATCTAAATGCACAGTTAACTAGTGACTCATCCAACTATAACCAAATTCTATAAATACCACTACAACTAAAGACATTCATAACAATTTCAAATTTTCATCTCAATCCCTACCACAATGTGTCACCTAACTGCATATGTCACAGTTTACTACCACGACCAAATTTGCAATACTAATGAGGGCACCACCTTCATTAGTAATAACATAAAAACTTTCATGGTCAACAAGGTCATAACCTTTACACAATTGCTTAAACTTGTTCACCAAAAACTAAACATTGACCCACAACAACATATCCAACATCTCCACTTTCGGTGCCCTATATTTGAGTCAGGACAATGTTATATGTACACATCTTTTATTCTGCAAGATGATACTGATGTTTGACAAATGTTCAACGTTTTTTACAACAACCCATCACTACCATTTGTGGAGTTATTTGCCATAATTTGTGACAATAATAACCCACCAAGCAACCAACATGGCTCAACCTCTAATCTTGAGGACTTATCAGATGAATACGAGACTTGTTGGGTCAAAAAACATGATAATGATACCGACTCCTCTTCTGGGCCTGAAGGAAGTAACTTGTCTCCATCCCACGAAACAATATTCAAACGGGATAGGTAATCTACAGATCATTCATGTTTAAGTTATTTCTTCTTTGAGATTTTCATGTAATATCTTATGTCCGTCTTCAGTTATCACTTTACGTATTGAAATAATTTTTCCTTTAAATTTAAATTAGTAATTTTCTGTTTACCCATTTTTACTGCAGTAGTTGACATGGTAACATAACTATCAAAATTCACAATACTTTGCAATTTACACTACACTGTTTCTAAAAATTAAATGTCTCATCGACAAAACTGACATGAAATGGACAACTCATAATCTCTTTGTTCACTCTGAAAATCATCATGGACGTTTGCAGCTTTAATTACAAGGGAAAAATCACAGTCCAAATTGACAACACTATGCAATTTGCACACGTCTCTAAAAATTAAATGTCTCACCTGCAAAACTGACATGAAATGGACAACTCATAATCTCTTTATTCACTCTGAAAATCATCATGGACGTCTGCAGCTTTAATTACAAGGGAAAAATCACAGTCCAAATTGACAACACTCTGCAATTTAAACACGTCTCTAAAAATTAAATGTCTCACCTGCAAAACTGACATGAAATGGACAACTCATAATCTCTTTGTTCACTTTGAAAATCATCATGGACGTCTGCAGCTTTAATTATAAGGGAAAAATCACAGTCCAAATTGACAACACTCTACAATTTGCACACGTCTCTAAAAATTAAATGTCTCACCTACAAAACTGAAATGAAATGGACAGCTCATAATCTATTTGTTCACTCTGAAATTATAATGGACGTATGGTACATCATTTACTAGGGAAAAAGAAACATTGGATTCCAATACATATCAACGTGGCAAGATACTCATACAACTATAAATAACATAACACACACAATACAAATGCACAATCTCACACAACATACTCTTATTAACCAAATTCAATCTTATTAGTATGTCATTTTTGGGAGAAACAAGCAGCCAGACCATTACTAACTCCATATTAGCCTTTATTTTTCTAAATGGATCAATCACTCACAACCAAACTGGTGTTTATTTTCAAAGTCCCACTCCAACACCAATGCGAGTTCCTAATGACTGTTCTTTTGATACACTCAAGTGTAGAATGAACGATTCTGCACAATAGAAATTTTGATTATTTTTAGCAAACCAGTAATCCAAATAGAAGAAGACAAGTATCCTGCACAACATATTCCAGATCATCATTAGTTTTGTCATATTTGTGTTGTAATTGTAATTTTTAATATGTTGCATTATTGTCGACTATCATCCTAGTTACTACAATTTGAAATTTTGTCTACTTTGTAAGACAAATGTATCAATTATTTTTTCACGATGTTTTCTTTAATTTATATTAATGTTACTAACTAATTTTATTATTTTTTATTTTTAAGAACCTAATAAAAAAAATAACAAAACATAAATTTAACTACAAAATTACATATAACATAAATACAAATTTGTACTATAATTTTATCCAATTTTTATATTTTTCTTCATATTTATATTTCTCTTTAAAAAAATATATAAAATAATTTTTAAAAAATTAATTTATCAAATAAATAATTTTAAAATCTATTAAAAATAATTTTATATAATATAATATTTAACTTTAATTAAATTTTAATTTATAATAAATAATAAATAAATAAAAGAAAAAAAAAGCTGAAGAATGGAAGTCGGGGTGGCTAGGGGTGGGAATAGGTCAGACCAGGCTTTAAAAGGCCCGAACCTAGCCTACGATAAATTTTTGAGGCCTGAGCCTGGCCTATAGCCTATCAAAGGCTTTTATTTTGGCTCGGCCTAGCCTTTTAAAAGCCTAGCCAGGCCTGGTAGCCTTTTTATATTTGTTGGCTTTGGGGTAGGAGCGTAATAGGAAAGTTAATGGAAAAGGAAACATTAACCAGAATAAGAAAGCCAATAAAAATAATGAGTAATATAAAGGGGTACATGACTCACACCTAAATTGTAATTAAAGTCTTACTTGATTATAGGAATGGATGTTATGGAGCAGTAATTGTAATCAAAGTCTTACATGACTCACACCTAAATTGTAATCAAAGCCAGGCTTTATGTAGGCCAGGTCGTAGGCCCCTGTAGGCCAGCCTGGCCTATTCCCACCCCTAGGAGTGGCCAAACCCAACTTCCAATGGCAAAACATAAAGAGGTGTATTTTGGGAAAATTTTTCCAAAGTAGTGTAGTTAAGACATTATAAAGAGAGAAGCTGTCTACTCCAAGAAAAAAAGCTCCTCCGTGATTTTCTTTATATCAAATCTACTTGTTCTTAGCCTCCTAGAAACGTAACAAGTGATATATACTCTAGATCTACAACACTAGAGGCTTAATAAATAAGAAAAGGGAAGTCAATTCACCTTTGCTTGAATATTTCATATTGAGGAGATTGAAAGCATAAATGCTAGGTTTTTTTTTTGTAAGGACCACAAATGAAATTAGGCTGATTAATTTCTGATCATTGAAAAAAAAATAGAAATTGAAAACTTTAACTAAAAACTAGTGAAGGTCATATATTTAATTTGAGCCTTATTCCCTCTCCCCCCCCCCCCCCCCCTCTCTCTCTCTCTCTCTCTCTCTCTATATATATATATATATATATATATATATATATATATAAATTTGGATTAGTAACATAACATGTTATTTTTTATTTACAATTTATTACTTTGATTTAAGTCAACAAATTATTTATATATATAATTAACAGTTATAAAATGTTTTAATCTGCATTAATACTAAAGATAATTTTAAAAAATAGATTAAAAGACCCTGACATCCATACTTAGCAGGAACGTCAAAGTTTCAACACTGAATTTTCGTTGATGCCAATTGCACCATTCATATTTCCTATAGTACTTGCATTTAATTAATTCCAGCCTTTTTTTATTTTTTCTAAAGAGAATTCGTGTACTATTAATACTAATAACATTTAAATTTACACAGAGACAAATAATTACTATAGCCTGATCATAGTACTTTTCCGGTGACTTAAACATGTTGGTTTTATATTTTTCAATTTTTTAAACCTGTCTTTAGTATGTCTGTTATTCTTCATTTTTTTGGGTGGGTGTTATTTTTCTTTTTTCAAAATACCATTACTATTTTATTTTTCATATGTGAAATACATGAAATCGATTTTAATATATAACATATATAGTAAAATATAATTATGCACTAGAATGAGGATTCTAGCCATAGAAACAGATAATTAACAATGTTGAGTGGAATAACTGCAGAGCTATGTTAGTTCTGAAGAAACTCAATTAGGTGGCATATATAGGAAAAGCTAGAAGGTCAAACATGAATAATTTGTCGCTACATGTTTTAATTGTTCTTCTAACTTCGTATGCAGAGAATGAGAAATGTCTATATATAACTTAACCTGGATTGATCATCAGAATGGACATATTGCGATGAGCATTTATGAAATTCTGGCTAATAACTTGTAAATGTAGTTGTCCCATTGATGGAGCACTACTAAAAAAAAACACTTTTTACTGCTGATCTACGTCGGTCATTGTAGACTCGATGTAAAAGGCGGGGCGGTGGCATTTTTGTAATTATTGTAAAAAAATTTGCATTTTACGACACACATTCTAAGACGGTTATTAAAAACCGCCTTAGAATGTTATATGCAAAAATGTTTACAATGGGTTTAAGTTAAAGCCCGTCGTAATTGGGGAAAAAATATAAGCATGTGTTCGAATAGCACTCAGCTCCCACATTGCATTGAAGCCCTTCATCGATACAATTTCAACCCTAGCTTAGTCATTTGAAACCTGGAGGTCATACAACTTGAACCCTAGCCCCTCTTCGTTGCAAATCGAACCTTAGCCTCTGTTCTTTGTTCTTCCATTCAACCCGACGACTTCGACAACTCTTCCCGGGTCACAGTTAATTTGAATCAAGGAGTGGCACCTCGTGAAGATCAGGGCTTTGTCCACGGTATGTTGGTCACTTACTTACTTACTTAGGTTAAGCTTGGTGTAGTGTTGAAGACATGTCGCAGGTACCATTTAAGCTTAGTTTAGTGCTGATGTATGGTAATGGTCCTTGTAGGGAAGATGCTGGTAATCAACAAGTTCATTGTGACCAACCGGTGCTACATTGTTGACTTGGTTGAAAAAGGGTCAGTGGCTATTTTCTTACTTTTGTCTACTTGATGCATAGTGAAGGTTTGGATTGTTTGAAACATATATGTAATAAAAATATCAATATTTAAAAACATGAAACTAGGGTTTGAATTGAAAGAAAAAAGGAATGTACAAGCTTGGATTAGATGTAGCAAATTAGGGAAATTTGTTGTTAGCATAGTGTAGAAGTAGACATTGGAACAACCTAAATAAGTTTCTATCAGACTTTCCTCAATAGCAAATTATTCTCCTCTTTGGTATGTTGTGTTTGTGTTAGGTGCTGATTGGTTTCCTTTTGCTTATTGATTCATTGTTAAATTACTGGTTATTAGGTAACGTTTTGGATTATGTAATGAAGGTGTGAATAATGACTCCTCTATACAAAGCATTCAATACTATAAGAATTTTAATTGTTTAACATATAACTATCATTACAATTAATAAGGTAAAGTACACAGAGAAATGTCATGAAGTAGCATGGAAGGTCAAAAGAAGCTCTAGAATTACTGGTTTTGTTTAATCTGCATGTGGTAATTGCATCCAAAGATAGGATGTTGCTAAGGTTGATTGGGTTCATGTGGCCTTTAGAACCTAACATAATTTCCTCCAGAATAAGCCTATTGTCCTTTTCAGATAGATGGAATGCATCCCAAAAGCTACATTGATGTCTGTTTGAGCAAAGGTTTGACAGTGGTGTGCATAGCCCAAGTCCATTGTAAGGCTAGATAGTGGCACCATTTCCAAAGTTTCCTTCACCCCTTTTTCAAATTATAGGTCAAGTGGCCTCTTAGGAGAGTGTATATTAAACCAACATTAATTATCAACTCAAGAAATGATAACATGTTTTAAGAAAGCATCCCAATTTTTCTCAGCACTTTGACTACCCTAACTGCATTTGCATGCTCTATCCTAAGCCTATCTCTCTGTACCCTGAAATTTATCAAGAGGTCAACAGCTGA
This sequence comes from Glycine soja, assembly GCF_004193775.1. Classification (NCBI taxonomy): domain Eukaryota; kingdom Viridiplantae; phylum Streptophyta; class Magnoliopsida; order Fabales; family Fabaceae; genus Glycine; species Glycine soja. The sequence continues at coordinate 7,475,189 of NC_041004.1, forward strand.
TATGATTGGAGATATATCTTTCAAGTATTAGTCTTTCTGTGTGGTTATGGGAGTCCAATCGATACATAACGAGTGTCTTCAGAAATGTATCAGTAGCCTCGATGGTAACTGTTATCCAAGGATACAGAAAATGGTCATTTTAAATGTTGTATGTTTTCCTTTTCTTACAGGCAAACACAAGTGTGAATCTAACATAGACAACATAGACCAATTAAAAGTTGGTTAAAATAGCCTTTCTTAATGGTATAGGAGTACAAAATTTGATTCAAAAACCTTTGTTTTTTATTCCTTCTAAATGGTATATGTAGCCAATTGTTTATGTTCTTTGTCATGTGTTTTACAATTAGAGAGCTTCAACCCTAACTCATTGGAGTTTTTACAGTCTTTGTGTTTTTTGGACAAACTATATGTTTCCGTATTTTTCTTCTCAACCAAATCTTAAATTGTTTTTGATAATTTCTTTTAAATACTATCCTTGTGATTGAGTTGAAATTTTCTTTTATAAATTCAACCAAATCTTATCTTTTTGTTGTGCATAAAACAAGTTTTGTCGCAAAAAACTTACTACTTAATATCTTTTTTCGTTTTTGAAAAAATGTAAATAAAATAAAAAATATTCAGAAACTGAGTTATGTATGTAAAATAGAAGGCAAAATTTCTCATGTAATAAAATACAATTTGGTACTAAAATATCTTCTGCTCTAGCATCCTAAGCTGTTGTTTTCAACACCTCTAGCACTCTCAGATTCTGTCCAGCTTTCAGCATCTCTGGTAGTAGTGCTATTTAGTATTTCAGTCCCGTCTTCATTGTGGTTTTGACTGTGGTTCTAAATTCCAGTTAGCATCAAACTAACTGGAGAATGAGTAGTCTTTATTGTTCTGTTTCTGGTTAATTTGTGCAAAGCCTCCATTAGAGCAGCATCCCTTGGTTCAATCCATGTTGTCTCCTTGGCCCAAAATTTGTTTTCCCTCTCCATACTGTGAGTAACAATTACTTGGGAATATGCTCATTTTTATCACAAGTTCATAACACTTGAATGTAATATGAGAATCTAAATATAAATGCAAAACAAAATGGATGTACACATTATATCAATAAAAGAAATGGTCATTTGTATTATATCATATATCAGTTAAAGGATACAATAAAAGAATATGTATATAAACGCATAAGAAAAAGAAAAGAAAAGATACAATCAAAGAACTGATGAGCACTATTGGTAACTATAGAACTTAAAACATCACAAACTGCTAGGACAACTCTGTAAAACGATACCTTATTATGGCACACATTTACGATTCAGAAGGGAGGGAGGGAGGAGAAACCTAAGAAAAGGAGAAGAAAATGCATACATATCTTGCCATTGTACATTAATTCATTCATCTTATACTATTTCCACAGCACATATGATGAACTAGTCATTTGGGCCTTCTAGGCATTCTTGAGGTTTCCATGACAAGCTTTTGTCTTTCACCTTCTACCTCCACAAATCTTAGACTCATTTCTGAGTATCTTTGTTGCGACTCTTTCAGCTCCGTTTCCATTGAGTTGTTTCTTTCCTTTCAACAACAATAATTCAGCTAAAGTTCCACAAAGGTTGCCACCCTCATTACTATCTATTGTGGATATTTCGGCTTCTTTCTCCGACAAATGCACATCACTGCCACAGATAGAAAGTAATCAATAACGAATGAATTCCAATAGCTTCAATTCACAAGTTTACAAGAGTAACACAGACAAACTAAGTAGTCAGAACTAGTACTAAACTATGTGTACTTCAAGGTATAGGAAAAAGATAAAGAACACACCTCTTGAATAATGACACTACAACACCATTTGAAGTAGTAGTATTCTTGTCCTCAACAACCTGTTTGAAGTGCAAGCCAATTATATTTATTGCTGATATATGTTTCAATAACTTCATACTAACAATAGAATAATAATAACTTAAACCAGACAACAAAGGCAAGCAAGACTTGGTTTGTAAATTATGATTTAAACTTTATGGAACCAAAATTGATGTGAAACTTTGGCTAAGATTAATCATATATATATTTGAAAATTTCTTATTTCCATCATTCATCGGTGCATTTTAATGGATATGCCAATTGACACTAAGACGCTCAATTTTTATTTAAGTTGGCAAATTTCTTGAGCTATGTGTTATAATAATCAGTATAAAGCAATGCTGTGGTTGAATTCCTCCACTTTGTCCTCCAGTTTCTCAATTTTGGATTCGAGCTCCCTTTCCTTCTCCAAAAATGAAGAAGTTGACATTTCCAAAGTTGTTTCCTTTGACTTTATCATGGCCTGCCACAAACAACTCTTTTAGTTTATATGCTCCCCCCAACTGCCATAGCTAAACAAACTATACGAAGAAAACACAGAGGAATGAAAATTTGTGCACTAGAAGAAAATATCAATAGAAGAATTAGCATTTGGGAATCAAGAAGTTTTGTCAAAGGACCTATCTATCTCTTGAAACCACTGGGATTCATGAAGTTACCTCAAGTGTTTTTATTTTCTCCCTCAAATTTGCCATTTCTTTTGAAGTCTGAGGAATTGCTGCACCCTTTTTGTTCTTTGAATTTGTTTTAGTTCCCTCAGAAAGTTGTGTGCGTCCATTGCTATCCTTGAACTTCTTCTCAATGTTGATTAACACGTCGTCTTTTTTCTTTAGTTCACCCTTTGGCTGGAAAACTTGCTTTCTCAAATTTTCTTTCTCAGCCTCATCCCCAAGAAGATAACTTTTCAAGTCATTATATTGAGTTCTAAGTGCTTCTAACTCTGACTGCAACACTCTACCCGCCAACTCTTTTTCATACTTGAGATTCTTCATCCTATTCAGCTCATCAAGTGACCTTTCTGCTTCCTTCTTCAATAAAGCAATTTCACTCACCAGCTCATTGCTTTCCACTGTTCTACTCTGTAACTGAGCCTCAGATTCCTCAAGTGATTTATTCATAAGCTCCAACTCATTTCTTAACATTTCTTTTTGTTCTACTTGCTCAAAGAGGCATGATATCTCCACTTTAAACTTTATTAGTTTGTAGACCAAGTCATGATATCCAAGCCATTGTCTCCTGCTCGGTCACACCTAGATTAATTAATTATACTTTATTTATTGATGCTTTTTAAATAACTATACAGTTAATTTTTAGTTACAATATTGATTTCTTAATTATTTTAGGTGTATTGATTTCTGAACGCTATGTGTTTGGAAGAAGTTGTAAAAAAAATTTTATAAAATTAGGGCGAGGGATAATTAAATTGATAAAAAAATTACTTATATTTTGTTTGTTGTGTTTGTATTTCCATAATAAACAGTGTCATGTTATTTAAAATAATTTTATAAAAAATTATTAATAATCGTGTTTTAAAATTGATTTAAAAATAACATTTGAAACAATGATATTTTAAAAAAAAAACAATATTCCTTTTAAATATACTCATTTAGCTTATACCAAACAAAAGGCAATCTTCCAAATTCCAACACAGATTCAATGCACTTCATTTATTTTAATTGTTATAAATAAATTATTTAAAAATTCAAAGAACCAGACCTATAAGTAATCAACATAAAAATAAATATTGTACATGCTTGCAAAATGTGTAAACCAAAAAGGGCGTATTGCCTTTATAATTTTTATAGATTATAGATGAGGCTAATATCTACAAAATACAAACTGCGATTGAGTTTGGTAGAAACACAACTGTGCAGAACTGTTGAATCTTTTCACTGCACTGTCATTATATCTTTTGTAAAGCTAGTCTTCACCTCTCTTTGGTGATATGAGGATTCAAACCAATGTAGTTTATATAGTTTACAGTGTCGTGTTGCATGCTTCCTATATTCTATATGTGTAGAAATTTTGATATGGTTTATTTCACTTTGCCTTGTTATCATCAAATGGAATTTTGTTGTTAACTTTCACTTGCTGGACTTTTTTTTTTGTTAATTCACCTAAATGATTTGGCTTAAACCAGAGAGGAAGCATTTGGACCTGTTGCACCCCTTTTGAGATTCAAAACTAAAGAGGAAGCTATCAGAATTGCTAATGACACTAATGCAGGTAGTTCGTTTGGTTCTTCTTTATACAGCCTTGAAGAATGGTTTTAGCCCTCCCTCCCCCTCCTATACAGCCTAGGTTAATAGTTTTGTCATATTTGGTCACTCTTGGTTTAATGTTGTGAAACTTTGGAACATGGAACTGCTTGTACATATGAAGGTTTGGGTTCATATGTATTTACAAACAATATCCAACGATGATGGCGTGTTGCTGAGGCTCTTGAATATGGACTAGTGGGTGTTAATGAAGGAGTAATTTCAACTGAGGTGCATGTTATTCCTTATTAAATGATATCAAGTGACAATGGAAATTTTGTTGATGGGTTTATCTACGTGCATGTGTTGATGTAGGTGGCTCCATTTGGTGGTTTTAAACAGTCTGGCCTCGGAAGAGAAGGCTCCAAATATGGGATGGATGAATATTTAGAGGTAAGGACAAATCTAAAGTATTCATTTCTATAATTTCTTGTTAATAAAAGACTGCTTCATAGTCCATAAGCATAGCCACTGATTATACTTGTGCAACTTTTGTCTTTTGAAGTTTGTAAAACTGAGTTTGGTTATGGTTTGAAGAATCTAGAAAAGAGGGCATATTTGTGTAGAATTATGTGTGGTGGGTAGTTAGGGGATTGTGTTGAATTGTTAATAGCACTTTTAGATGTTTTGGGTCAATGGGTATGGGCTGATACCTGGTATACAAAATAATGTTATCCTGCACTGGGTCTAAGATGTTTACCAAATAAAGTTTGATATATTATGAGAGATATCAAACTTGCTTTTGTGGACATTACTGCTTTGACTTTGTGCAGCCAAAGTGTTTGCTGAAAATATATTAGCTTACTATGCATTTTTTTATATTCCTACCATGCTATACTTACAATCCATACAACATGCAGGGATCCTAGGAGAATGCATTGTGTCATGGATTCCATTCCTGCCACTGCAATTGAAATTGGAGGTGTAGCACCTATACAGACTGATGGTTAGGAAATTAGTCTTATTCAAAATATTTTGTTGAATTTCTTTGTATTTGTATTGTATTACATATAGCTTCAAAATATTTTGTTGAATTTCATTACATTTGTATTGTATTACATATAAGCAACGTAGCTTATTGTACTAATTTAACCTAGGTTTATAAATTTCGTAAAAATAATAATAAAAAAATCCTTATTCTACATCGGTTGAAAGATAAATGATGTAAAAAATTTTCTTATTCTACATCGGTTAAGTGATAAACGATGTAGAAAATCTCTTCATTCTACATCGGTTGAGTGATAAACGATATAAAAAACCTTCCAATTCTACATCGATTGACCGAAGACCGATGTAGAAACATTTCCATTCCTACCCATTCTACATCGGTTCACTGATAAACGACGTAGAAAACCTCCTCATGCTACATCGGTTGGATGATAAACGATGTAAAACCCTTCCAATTCTACATCGATTGACTGATAATCAATGTAGAAACCTTCCCATTCCTATCCATTCTACATCGATTGACTGATAACCGATGTAGAAACCTATCCATTCAACATCGGTTTCAACCTTAGAACTGATGTAGAAAACTCACATTCTACATCGGTTGTAGCTACACAACCGATGTAGAAAAGTTGCCCTTCAAAGACGGTCCTTAAACCGATGTTGTTATTCAACGACACTGGATTACCACCACGCGTCATAACCGATGTAAAAAGGCCGTTAGAATCGATGTAGAAGGCTCGAACTTGCAGAAGGTAAGAAGGTTCAACATATATGTATAATGTATAAAAAGAAATATTTTCAACAACCACTGCAGAATTCAGCTTAGAAATGATACACCTAAAAATATGCCCAACAAAACAGAAAAAGCTTAATCATGGCATTGCAGTTACTTGTAGATGAACCATCTTAAATCTCAACCTTTAGTAACAAGATTGAGTAAATATTTTAAAAACTTATTCCTTTGACAATTTATATATACTCCTTTCAATAATTTTCCTTTGTGAATATCACTGCTACTTTTTATTACTAAGTCTTGAGTTATTATTGATTAATATGCTTGGCCACAAAAGAAGTCGTCTTTAAAATCTTAATTTTTAATATGAATCCAATTTAGCCATTACATTTTTTGATAGAAAACATAATGTACCAAGTCAGAAGTCACCCATTAATCAAAGGCTGAGGAACATTCTTTTCTTTTATTTTTTTTGGGTGAGGGAGATGAAAAGTAGTTGTGGAATATATATATATATATCTCCAAAACAAAATATAGAGAAGCATTGTCGAGCAACTACTTCTCAGCCCACTTTAAACTCACATGATGCATCTCCTTCAATAACTAAATATGCTCGTTTTGGAACACTATAGACAATCAAGACCCCCAGTTCGGGCCAACACCAGAACTTCATCCATGCTTGCAAAACACAAGTATATTCAATTTGTTACATATGCAAAGTCAAGCACTTCACAAAAAAGTCTAAAATACGTATTTGGTTCTTTATGGTTTAGTTTTTGTTCAGTTCGGTTCTTTATGGTTTGGAAGCTTCATTTTAGTCCCTAATATTTTTTAATAGCTTCTAATTAATCCTTGCCATCAATTACTAAACGTGATGTAACAGAAACTGATACACTTTTGTACAAGGATCATTTACGTCCTTAATTTTGTTCAAGAAAAACCGGGAGCATCGAATTCTTCAAGTTTCTATTTTGTTGCTTTCACGCTACCAAAAACAAAAATCTTTATGATTTATGAGCATTTTGGGTCAGACCTATTTTGTTACCACGGTCATTATTCTATGCAAAACTAGTAATTCGATGCTTCCGGTTTTCCTTTCATTGCAAAAATCACGTAACTATTCAAAAGACATTTCTTTCGAATTTTCAACAACTTTTTAGTTTTTTCTAATTTGTAAGAAGGGAAAATCATTCAAAAGTCTTGAAATCTGCTAGGTTTCCGGTATTCATTAATTGTTAGTCAAAAGAAAATGAGACTTATTAATTAACTCCTGACCCAAATAGTTCTTTTCTATCCCATTCGATGGGGCAAGACCTTTTTAGAAGTTAAAGTCTCTAAACCTGACAATTCATGGCAACTTCTCAATTGAAATAATTAATTGACTAGTTTGGACATGTGGAATGCTCTTGGGTAGAACGTAATTTTGTAGGGTTGAACAACTCCTAAAATGGTTTGATGGAAAAATATAAGAATACGTAGAATTTCCTGAGCTACGTTTATAATCTCGATCTGTTAAAAGTGCAAAGAGCAGTGCCAATCTTTGTATATATTTATGACTGTGCATAGTTATGTTTTACTAACTAGTGGATACTTAAAACCAATTCCATCTAATTCTTAACCAATATTATAACAATGGTAATTCCAAAAAGGAAAACATAACGCTTAGAAAGTAACCGTGATAGCCAAATTAATTAAGGACAAAAGGCTCAAAAAGTTAAAAATGCAAACTCTAAATGGAAAACGGGGTGTGAGGAATTTAATTTATGTTATTCGCAAAAAATTATTTGTCATTAGAAAGTAGTCCTTATTTTTTTTTTCTCTTGCATAAATTTAAATGCTATTAAGTACACGGATTTCTTTAAACAAAAATATGAAAGTCTGTAATAAATAGTTAATAGTATTAAAACATTGACTACAATTTTCCTAGCTACAGTTTAAACTTCAATTTGTAATGGCAGTACGTTGTCACACAAACAAATCATCTACAATGAAAATTGAGCTTGTCTCATCACTTCTGGCGATTCCATTCAATTGGTTGTGGCTTTGCAGTTTTAGACATAATTGAGCTGTCTACTCACAACAATGCTCAATCGGTAGAATAAAATTAATGAGTAATTTTACACATACGAAATGGTATTGGAAGGGAATGAATTTGTAGTTTGGAACAACTTCTAAAATGGTTTTTAAAAAAAAGCATAATAATCCTGAGGATTGAGTGATTGATGACTGATTAGAAGATTTCAAAAGCATAATTTCAAATTTAGAACATTCACCATGATTGACATATCTTTCAACAATGATCTTCACGGCTCTTTGTAAGACTTCCCATTGAACAGATATCTTCAGAGCTTGACAATAAACAACACGAGTTTCTCTTGGTCTTCGACAGTACTGATTCTGTAAATTAATAATGTGAGGGAGTTATTAACATTATTAACTTGCTGACCTTTCATGTAATAACTTTGAAGTGGATGTAAATTTCATTGATGCTCATCCCAATATGACAATTCTGATGCCAAATTAAGTTTCTTGGTAATGCAATCCAAATTATGCTATCTAGACCTTTCTCACAAATTGCAGACCAAGTTGGAAGCAGAACAAATGAAGAAACGTTGACAATTTATTCTGAGGCCAAATTAAGTTTTTTGGTTCACTCCCAGGTTTTCCTATATATGCCGCCTAATTGAACATCTTCATAAATAACTTGAGCTCTGTTATTCCACTCAACATTGTTGAACATCTGTTTCCGTTGCCAGAAATCTCATTCCAGTGCTTAATTTATATTTTTTTTCTCTAAATTCGGTATTTAAAAATCGACATCTTGCATTTTTCAATTCAAAAATAAAATAGAAATGATGAATTGAAAAATTAGCCTCTTAATTTTACAACTTAATATCAAATTAATCCTAAAAAATATAACTTATTGTTAAATTAATTCTTAAATACAATAATAAAATAATCTCATAAATTAATGACAAAATGAATTTATCATATTTTTTTACACATTTGAGAATGAAATTTAAATTTTTAATATTCTAAAGATTAGCTTATCAATGTCTCATATTTTCGGGACTAAAATATATATTTTTTTAAAAACAATTATTTTTTTCACATAAATAAAGTTAAAAATATTAAAATAGTTTTTTGTATAAAAAGAGCTTTAAAATAGTGAAGCTTTTACAACAAAGTACCATCCAATCGTTTTATTCTATTCAAACGACTATTCGATTTCAATGATATAAAAAATAGTTTTTTTGTTTTATTTTTTGAAATTGAAAATCATTATTGAAGGAAAAAGTAAATAAATAGTAATAGCTTTTATCCTCCACTTTCGTTACTTTTTGCCTTGACTTTTCTTCACAATAATATATGGTTATAAGTTGGGCAAAGTCTGGAACATTAAAGAGTACTGCTAGGTGCACCCAACATTTTTGCTGGTGCACCCAACACTTGAGGTGAAAAGCCCGTAATACCCTTGGCTTAATTTAAAATAAAAATCACATGACTCTCTCTCTCCCGCTACTCTGTCTCTCCGTTTCAATTTCTTCTTCCTCACACAGTTACCTTCTTCTTCTTCCTCAGACCGTTTCATTCTTCTTCTTCCTCACCTCAGCCATTTTAGTATTTTTTTGCTGACCTCATTGGCGTCTCCATTCCTCACCTCAGACCGTTTCATTCTTCTTCTGCTCCATTTGTTCTTCTTCTTCAGCCACAAACCATTGTTTCCGTGAAGAGGAGCTTGTTGTGAAGAGGTTGCGAGGTGCATTGAGGAGGTTTCCGTGAAGAGCAACGTCACCGTCCACCGTCGAGGGAGCGTTATCATCGTCCACCGTCGAGGTAAGCACCGTAACCATGTTTCCGCCATTGTTGTCGGTGTAGGGATGCTTCAAGTAGTTTACGGATCATGTTAATCCGGAAGCATCATCCGGATCAACATGATCCAGAAGATACTTACGGATCAACTTGATCCGTAAACTATCTTCGAGTAGTTTACGGATCATGTTAATCCGAAAACTTCAATCTTAATTTTAAAAATTGTTGAATATTTGATAAATAGTGAGTTTTTTTTTTTTAAATTTGGAATTTTGGTTATTAGGATCACCTTATCTATGCTAAATATTTGATAAATAGTGTCATTTTGGAGAATATCAATTGTTTCAATTGGATTTAATGCAAAAATGTAATTGCCTTTTATGTAATTGCCACTTAGCATAAGTTGGGGACTACCTAATGCACCTGCTGCCAAAATGACATCACCCCTTGAACTTGAATTCTTGGCTTTGTTTATGTATGTTTCATAGGTTTCATCCAAGGTGCCATTACTCTGGATGAACCTTATACCCTTAGCTGTAGTTTCATTTGTGTAACCTTATATCCCTTGAACTTGAATTCAGGATTAGATGTTGAATTGGTGCCTTAAAAAAATAGAAGAAAATAGGAATGTAAAATGAAATGAATTTATTTCTTGAATCCAGAATGGATTTATGTATCAGCTATTGGAAAAGCTACGAGAATGTCTATGGAAGTTAAAGTACATACTGATAGAAGAAATTTAATGTGTTATATTTTTTTAAACCAAAAGATATAGCTCAATTATACAAACTTGAACAGAGCGAGGTGGACAGGATCAATCATATGGCATGAGAAGTATAAAAAAGTAGAACAAGGGTAGCTAATAAACCTGCACTGGCATTGATGCAAATAGAGCGCCAACCAGCCTTGAATTGACATCGCCATGGTAAAAAAAGAAAGATTTGTTAGACAAGTGGCCTTAGATATCTTAAGAAGGGGGGGTTGAATTAAGATATTCCAAACTACTTCCCCAATTAGAAATCTATTTCACTTTCTATTCAATTTATAAATTCCCTTAACAATGAACTTCTTAAATATTAATTCAAATAAAAACAATTTGAATATGAATATAAAGCAATAATAAACAAAGGAGTTTAAGGGAAGAGAAAGTGCAAACTCAGATTTATACTGGTTCGGCCACACCCTTGTGCCTACGTCCAGTCCCCAAGCAACCCGCTTGAGAGTTCCACTATCTTGTAAATTCCTTTTACAAGTTCTATACACACAAGGACAATCCTTCCTTTGTGTCTAGAATTTCTTTACAACAAGAGACCCTCAGTCTCTTAATCCCTTAGAGAATTAAAAGGAGAAGAAGAATGAATCTCTCTAGAAAGAGATAGATTTTACAAATTGAGCACTCAAATAATTCCTTAATGAATTGCAATTGAATTGGCCAAGGAATTCTTAAAAGGATAATATGAATTTGCTCTTTGAGAGGATAAACACTTTTTGTTCTTCAAAACTCTGAGCAAATTCGTGTTATAAGTCATATATATATATAGACCATTGGTGGTCATGAAAAAGCCCTTTGAGAAGTTGTGACTCTTAGAAAGATTTTTCTGAAAATCTTGTCTGGTAATCGATTACAGGAATTGTGTTGTAATCGATTACAACTTTTAAAATTTGAATTAAAACGTTTATTAACTGCTGGTAATCGATTACCAAAATTGTGTAATCGATTACACAGTCTAAAATTTAAATTCAAATTTTAGTAGCTATTGTAAAACATATTTGGCCACTGGTAATCGATTACATCCTCTGGTAATCGATTACCAGAGAGTAAATCCTTTGAAAAACACTTTTTAATTTAAATTACTTGGCCAAACCTTTTGCTAATTCAATTAGGAATTCCCTTCCTAATATACTAGTGATCATCTTGATGTTGTGACTTGTAATCTTGAAGTATTATCTTGAATTTAATCTTGAAAAGTCCATTTGCATTAATTGCATCATATCATCATGATCATCATCAAAACACCAAAGGCAATTGCATCTACAAGATTAATTTTGTTATATTAATCAAGATGTCTAAAAGCATAAGCACATTAACATAACCCATAATTATGGTGTAAACATCATGTTGAAAATATATTAAAAGTTACAGCTGATAGTATGTTAATAACATTTTTTTTAATAAGAATCTAGGATATTGATTAACAGTTGCCTGAAAGAAATTATGATCGTTACTTGATGAAGGTGAAATACAGCATCAAGTTTAAGAATAAATGAAAAAGAAAACAATTGTAGGATGAATTGGGAGAGTAACTAGTCGGGTGGCATTGGCTAGTGGTAGGGAAGAACAATCCAGCTCCAAACCCAAAAAAAGTTCTTCTATTGGCGAATGTCGTTTTGCAGTTGAGTTGCAAAGACATCTCAATGTTCACTACTGTTATTGCAGTTGCTTCCCAATAATAATAATTCTTCTACGCTATGTATGACCAAATGTTCGTTCTAGCAATCATTCTCACAGGATCTGTGCAACAAAAAATATATATTTTAAAATGATATATATCAACATTGATTCTCTGATAATGGCATTGGCATTGCATAGAAGGGTTTAAGATATGGAAAATCAATCTGCGCACCAAGATAATCGTTGGTTTCCACATGACTAGAGATTTGTGAGCAGTGGATAATGACTCAATCAAAATTTTAACCACATATTATAGGTATAAGTTTAAGCTAATTATTGATGAAAAAGAGTAAAAATACTTGTCGCTTAATTCTTTGAAACAATCACAATCCAATAGAAACATGTTTGTTCAATATAATGATGCATGGCATGATGGTTTTTTGTTTTGGCCAATATTGACAATCGTAGGCTGAAAGTTAAGATTGGGCTGGACTAATCAATTTAGGCTGAAAGCTAAGAATGGCCTAGGTAGAAATGTCCTCACTCGTCCCATGTCAAGGGTTGTTGCTTCTTGCACTTCCCAATTGTTTTCTGTTCTCTTTCTAGAATTGTTTTGACCTTTCAAATTAATCATTCCGAAAGCCAAAAAGAAAATACATTCCAGAGTGTCCATGGAAGTTACGAGAGTGTCTATGGAAGTTTTGACCTTGTCCCAAGCAGCTTTGCATACAAATTCCTCAATGAAATCCTGACAACTTGCGTGAGTTTGAGTCAATGAAATTTGTGTTAGAACAATGAAATTTGAGTGAACGAAATCAGTGATGGAATTTGCGTTATTGATTTGCAGATCATGGTTAGAACCAGAGGATTAGGTCGTGCCTTAGGTCACATTACTGACAGAGGTGTGGGCAGAGGAGATCGTGATGATTCCGATGATGCTCCGCAGCGTCGACGACCTACCGCATCCGCACGGAGGCAGCGAGTACCTGTGATTGCTACGCACGATGAGTCAGTGGTCCCTGCGCCAGATGTAGATGCTGACATATTTCTGGATGACTCAATGGCACCAGCAGATGTAGAGGACATTGTGGCAGACATTCTTGCGAACACAGGCGCACATGTTGCTGAGGATGAGCATGAGGGATTTCTGGGTGGTTCGAGCGACCCATCCGTGCTGACCCAGTATACGGATCACGTTGCTTGCAGCATATGGACGAGGAAGGCATTTATAATATTTATTTTTAGTTACTTGTAAATTATACTTTATGATTGGAATTAGTTTTCCTTTAAATGATGATTTTAACGAATTTTGCGTTCCTTTATACTTCAATTCAGGAACGTCTTGAGTTGAAGTTATTCTCTCACGGGAGGAAGGTCCATAGTTTAGGCAGGCCTGTCCCTGCCATTGAGGGACTAGTTGTTGGGACACGACTAAGTCCTCTGATCGCGTGTTCGGTAGACACTGGCGATCGGGGACTTTTGTCCTCGTTTGTTAAGCGGTGGCACCGGGAGACGTCTAGTTTCCATCTCCTTGTGGGAGAGCTCACGATCACACTAGACAACGTCTCCTCGCTTCTGCATCTGCTCGTGGTTGGCGACTTGCACGCCTTTCAGCCCTTGCACGTGGATGATGCAATTCAGATGCTGGTGGACTTATTGATGGTCTCTACAGAGGCTGTCAGGGCTAAGACAAGGCAGTGTCGTGGACCATACATATACGAGCGCCGATGCCAGGCAGGTCATTGGACAGCTGCGGCTCGCACATATCTTCTTCATCTTCTGGGTTGCACTCTGTTTGCTAACAAGAGTGCAACCAATGTGCATGTTGTGTATTTGGAGGCCCTTCGTGACCTCAGTCAGACTGGGAGGTACGCCTGGGGAGTGGCTGCTCTGGTGCATATGTACGACCAGCTGAACGATGCCTCTATCAGCAGCAACCGACAGCTTGGCGGTTACATCACACTGCTGCAGGTAACAAACATGTTTTTCATTCATTAAGGTTCAACAATGTTAAAATTTAAATTTTGTTAGACTTTCACTATTAATGTTTATCATTTTGATGTTACATCTGTAGTGCTGGATTTACGAGCACTTTCCCTCAATCGCGGAGTCCACTACTGATCAGGACTACGACGAGGATTCCCCGCGTGCCTGTAGGTGGAATGCGACAAAGAAGACCGTGAAGAGCATACGTACACCGGCGTATAGGGAGCGCCTGGACCGACTCCGGATTCTGGATGTCTATTGGATCTCGTATGGGGAGCACCGACCGGTCCGGGACTTCCATTTGATTTCATGCTATTCTGGTCTCCTGCGCTGGGGACCTGTTGTTGTTTATTACCGACCAGAGAGGGTCGTGCGGGAGTTTGGATACACCCAAACCATTCCTGCTCCGCCTATCGATTCATGGGTGTCGTATGATGATATACACGATAGGTGGATGCACTACTTGGATCATATGGTTCCAACAGGTGAGGTGTGCGTTGTGTCAAGTCAGTGTGCCAGCGACTACATGGACTGGTTCTTCTGCATTTCCCATCCTTTCATGACACCATGCCACGCATTAGATCCTCTGCCAGATGGTCATGCCCTGCAGCCCCGAGTCGTCCCTCAGGCCCTACAGATAGATATCCCTCACGTGCTAGAGCCAAGAACACCGTCGACATCTACGAGGCCTGCTGTGGAGGAGCCTAGACATGCAGTGGTAAGTAATACTAATAATTTACATCAATATTTTCATAATAATTTTTGTAATTTATTTGTTTTGTATTTAACAGGACGTTTGCCATGGAATTGCTGAGAGGTTGGAGCGTCATCTGAGCCTAGGGGTGGTCATGCCAGGCTCATTGACACATGAGGTGATCGAAGAATGCCTCATGATGGCCAGGAGTGTCACACAGGACCAGCTAGTATATGTTAGGTCTCGACGCAGGCGGCGCACGGATCAAGCGTAGTTTATTTACATATTTTATATTGATATTCGATGTATATACAAATATTGTACATGAACCCATTTCATTAGTAATGTTGGTTTCATTTATTTCCATTAGTAATGTTAGTTTTATTTATTTCCATTGATTGTGTATTCCCTTTGCCTAAAAACCTAGAATCTTATCTCATATTTTACATTTGTGTCTATATACACGCCTGTTATTAAAATGGTCTAGTTGACTTAGTTATAGTATATGTAAATTATTATAAATGGTGTAGTTAACTTACTTTACCAACTAATAAAAAGTAATTTTTAATATAACTTTAAATATAATTGAAATAAAAAAGTTAAAAAGGGTGTAGAAAAGAATAAATTAAACAAATAGGCCTCTCGAGAAATAGACAATCAGAGAAGCAACCCTTTTGTTGCTCTTTGCTGTTTGGTCTTCAACATATCTCTTCTTATATAGCCTTTTGAAGCACTATATGTATATAACTAGCTTTTGCTTACACTTACTTTTGCATTAGTAGCCAAATAAATATTTGTGTGTGTATGAGTGTCGAGATTCTTTAAACGCAAAAGGAATATGGATAGAAATACATGGTAAAGAGTTAGTAAGAGACTTGTTTCATGCTAGGTCTTTGAAGAGTCACAAAGTATAGGGGCATAATGGGGAATTTCTTGGTGACTTTGTATTTGCCAACAATGAATTAATGGGAGGGTGAAGAGAGGGGAAAGAAATAAGTGTTGGATTATTCTAATGGAATAGGTTGTTGGAGGAATAAATATGGGGTGGGGGGTTTCAAAGTCAAGAAGGGGTGTGTTGTAGGGTTTGATTGGAAAGCGGTAGTGGGTTAGTAATTGCAAGTTATTTAGATTATTTTGAGCAAAGTAAGAAATGAGGGGTTTTGGATTGACTAGAGGGGCCTATTTATTATCCGTTACATATGTGTATTTTGACTGAAATTCCTCCATATGTCTACACCCTTTTCAACTTCTTTATTTCAAACAGTACATTAAAAATTCCTCCATATGTGTATTTTGACTGAAATTCCTCCATATCTTGACTCGAGAGGTCTTCCATTTCCAAAAAAAAAACACGATTATGCGATACATGAATTCAAACACTACATTAACTTCAACACAGTCGAACGAAATTAAATTTGCATCAAATACTACAACTAACCCATGCTAATTTTACGACAAGGACAACTCGTCTTCCATTTCCGATATAGGTTTACTGAAAACAACTAAAATTTCTATTGGCCCAATCTTTTTCTAGTAGTTAGACTCAATCAGCACCTTCATCACGTCGTCGTTGGTTTTGAGTTCAATTATTTCAAATTTTATAACTTTTTCTGAATACTCATGGTGACTTGGTTTCTGAAAAAACAATCGGTTTACCATTTGTGTTTCATCAATACCATAAGGGGGAATCCCATGAGGTGCAACTTGCTTGATCAAATCCTTCAGTTTATCCATGGTACATCCGGTGGGAATGTCAATTTTTTTGGGATTTTTTCCTGTGAACGAGTATCCAACAAACTCATTTTGGAGTGACATGTTTCACCTCCCATTGTAATATAGCAGGGCAACATGAGTAGGGTTCATAGTAGCTTCAAGTAAGTTTAAAATACCATTTGGGGTTCTAGCAATGCTACATAATAACTTAATCAGACCAACAAATGAAAATTCATGATTACACATTAACATTGTGTTAACATCATCATCTTCTTTCAGTTGCATACATTGAAACCGAAATTGATTACCTGCATACGTGAAAGGTTGCCGGTAGTAAATTTCATCCAAAAATTGCTTGTCGGTTAGCTTAAGGGTATTGTGTATTCTGGTTTTTAACGTTTGAAAATCACACCCGTTAGGTACTCGAATGGGAACCTGAGTGGAAGCTTGAAAGGAAACACCATTGTTGTTGTGAACTGAAACTTGTGCTTTCTTACAGTGTTAGGTTGTGTCATATATATAGATGAGTTTTAATATCAGTGTTGCATTTTTTAAAGATTAAAAATACGCATGCACATGCTTTCTGTATGTGTTGTCAACTACACCAATGATGTGACATGCTTTAGCTTGCATCAGATCTGCATGTGTAGTCATGTTGTGCAGGGTCCTTTCACGCGCTTTATGTTAATGCAGACAACAATTTATCATACACGTTTTTTCACAATGTGTTGTCAACTCAGACAACGATATACCATACATGCTTTTTTAGAATTAAGTAATAATTTTGTTGTGGACGTAACGAATAAATGTGAATATCCAATTCAAAACAACCAGTCATTATAAATTACATGTTCAATCATCATGAAGCTCTTGTAATGTTGCATTCTTCTAATATATGGATTTGGCCACGACTTTGCCTGCGAATGACAATTGCTAGACCATAACAATGCTACAGGCAATAAGGGACAACATTCTTTTAAATAAACCTATTGTACATGAGAAAAAAATGTTAACTTGGTCCTATAAAACTCATTGCATAAATATAAAAAAAACTTCATATCTACAATGTACCTCAACAAAATGATTGCCATACACATGATCGATACAAATTATACGATGCAATGAAGAATTTGCCAGCGGTTGACTTCTAAGAGGAAAGAATGTCGTGCTTTGTTGTTTAGACAAGGATATAACGATTACGTTATACCTTGATGCAATGACATGTCCCATGTCCGTTATATCCATCCACTTATTTGTAGTCACCTGAATGAAACAAATATACACGTCAAACTTAATTTCAAAGTAAAATCTTAAAAATCAAATACATAAATTACATACCTTGGTTAACCCATCAACAAGTAGTGACATCCTTAATTCCTCAAATCTCTCCGTGCCACCAAAGAGCTTGATATAGTCTTCTGAGAATTTGGCATGTTCTTTAAGCAGATGGTTGTGGACCACCAACCAAGAGTCTTGACCCATACCTAATAAACCAGCAACCGACCGATATCCACAGTTACCATCAGCTTTGACATCAACAATCTTATCAATGAAGTCGTGCATAAATGGCTGAAACTGGTCCAACATAGGCATCATCGTTCTTCAATTTGGTTGCTCAGAGGATGATGCAGTACGCCTCACCGACGAATTGCTATTTTGCATAGATTCAAAGGCATCTACATACTCCCAATAAGATGGATCACGCTTTGTTGACCTTGGGTTCCTGGTCATAGCTTTCTTCGGTGCCCCCTTTATGTTAACCTTTGCTAGAGGAGGACACATCGAATTCTAATCAGGGTATGCACTTTCCCAAAGTTTAGTCCTTAGAGTAAACTTGCCACAAACATCAAGTTCTTCGAATCTTTTGGATATTGTTTCCATTACATCCTTGATGCTCACCTCGGGCTCAGATAACCCTTGGTCTGAAAAACTGAGTCTCCTCCAGAACATATGGATTGAATCCAGTGGGATTGAACCACCAACATATTTGGATAGCTCACAAGCACAAGGAAGACCAAGCGTGGTTCTCACCACGAAACCACAACTTGAGGGATTCTTGCCAGCATAGTCAACACGCTCTAATTAAGCAGCAATCTGATTTAAAGCATACCTTGAAACCATTCCAAGCAGCCTCCTGTATAATTTGAACACATGTCCAACGACATGTGTACTTGTTTCAAATGATGCTTTAATCTCCGTGTGCTGCAATATAATCATGTTGTTCATGGCATCCCACACACTACATAAGTCTCCAATGCTATTTTGTAACAGTCTTTTTAAAGACGAGTGAGCAGATTCAACCCTACATTTCAAATACACAAATAAAAATAAACATATACAATAATACAATTCCATAAATTCGTCAACGTTAATAGAAATAGTTAAACAGTTTCATACCTATTTGTTGTTGTGTTTCCTAAATGCATTACCTTATTAGTCCAGGTGGAAACAAGTTTTTTCTTGTGTGGTATTATCCATGTTTCCTTGACATAGTCAACAAACATTGGCCAAGGTGCGCAAGCCATTTCAAACTTCTTCAGGCATTCATCAAACTGCTGTTTTGAAGGACAATCAGTCAGACATCCCCAACAATCCATGGCATAATCCCAAGCATTTTTTTGCGCAATTAGTGATTTACATTTGGTCTTCACATTCTTGTTTATGTGAAAGTTGCACAACAAATTTGTGCATTCAGGGAATACATCCTTCACTGCATTCATCAATGCTTGGTCTCTATCAGTGACAATAACTCTAGGGAAGGCATCACGCTTTAAAAAAAGGCCTCAGAACCGTTGTAAAGCCTAGACCAAATTATTAACACGTTCACCCTCCACATATGCAAAACCGGCAGAGAATGTCATCCCAGTCGGTGTCACCCCAACAAAATCGAGCTGTGGGAGTCTATACCGGTTTGTTTTGTAGGTGTTGTCTATCAAAAACACCAAATTACATGCGTTGACTAACTTCACTGTATTAGGGTGACACCAAAAGATATCACGAACCACGTTTTCATCTTTTATTTTGTGCCAATGAATATACTAATCACGTTCAAAAAGCTTCATCAAATGTTGCATTTCAAGATCGCTTTCTCTTATGGAAGAACATAATACACTTCTTGCATTGTATATTTGTTTAATGGTCGTACAACTATTGACATTGTGTTCCTTCAGAGTTAACAGAATGTTTCTTGACTTCACCATGGACTTCGTCATATCAACAATAAGTGTTTTTTCAGCTTTAGTCAATTGCCCCGCATATGAATGTCCAACTAATGACTTGACCAATTCATGATTATGCACTTCACAAATCAACTTCATCATCTAGCCTTCTCCTCCAATCACTAGCTTGCGACGAAGCTTGAAGGGACACCCACATTTCCTAGTCCTAGTGTCTCTTCTGATAAATTCTTTTTTCCTACACCTATACTCGCCACTCCTTTCATAGCCAATTAACACAAACGTAGTCCTTCCTCTACTACATATGTTTGTGTCCGACCTTAAAATTATCACCACAAATCTGTTTTCATGAGCCACGGATCGAGCCCACCGCAAAACATCCTCTCGGCACTCAAACACCTACAAAGCAATCCACATAATTTAAGTTTTCTACCAGTATTCATTTTATTAAATCTATGATAAACATTAACATTATAACATGAGAAGTATTGAACACATCTGAACAATCAACATGTGGTTCATTCGCATCACATGTTTCTGCATTTTCATAATCCATATCCGCTCATTCAAACATTATTTCATACATCCACTCATCTTCGTCCATCTAACCAACTCAAACAAAAAATGACCATACAAAAAAATTAGTAATTTAAAAGAAAAAAAGGAAACTAAATTCAAAAAACATCAAATACAAAAAATAAGTTTCTTACGGATCAACTTGATCCATAAATTGGTGTGACACTGTTATAGATTAAGTTGATCCGTAAGTCACTTACGGATCAAGTTGATTCGTATCAGTGACACACCAACTTACGGATAAGTGACTTACGGATCAACTTGATCCGTATGTGATCCGTACGTCCGCGACAATGGAACCACCTTCTGCGTACCTCGTTTGCTGCCTCCGACCACCGCAACACACCTTCACCTTCACCGCACCTAACCGTTCACAACGAACCAACGAATCCAAGACAATGCTGCACGAAAACCACAAAAATAGAGAAAAAAAAGTGAACAAAAATGACAACGTTGAAGCACAGGAAAAAAAAAGATTTTTATAAGAAAAAAAAAAAACCAGAAGCATTTTTGCCATTTAAAAATTTTGTTGGGTTCACCTAACCTAGCAGCACTCAACATTAAATAGGTGGTCCACCGGTGGATCATCAGTTTTTATATTTTTTTTTTACTATGTGAAAAGCCCATTTTACCCTAAGATAAAAAACCTATCTCTACGTTCAACTGCTGCTCCTCGCCGTCTCTCCTCCAACCTTTCTTGTTAGTCCCAAAACAAAACGACAGGTCTGCAAATAATATCCTTTCATCTCTTCCATGTCTTCTGCCTACAGTTTCGACTCTGATCTCCATGATGAGGAGATGGAGATGGAGATGGACTTTCTGCGTGAACGGTATCAGGAGGACAACAGAAACTATGATGTGTTTTTAAGTTTCAGAGGGGAAGACACGCGTGCTTCTTTCACTTCACATCTCTATACCGCTCTTCACAACGCGGGAGTCTTTGTTTTCAAGGATGATGAGACACTTTCAAGGGGAAATAAAATTTCACCCTCGCTGCAGTTAGCAATTGAAGAGTCTCGAGTTTCTGTTGTTGTTTTCTCTAGAAATTATGCAGAGTCGCGGTGGTGTTTGAAAGAGTTGGAGAAAATAATGGAGTGTCACAGAACAACAGGGCAAGTGGTAGTGCCAGTGT
The DNA here is from genome assembly GCF_004193775.1 of Glycine soja. NCBI lineage: Eukaryota > Viridiplantae > Streptophyta > Magnoliopsida > Fabales > Fabaceae > Glycine > Glycine soja. Next base: position 7,496,461 of record NC_041004.1, read on the forward strand.
TCTATGATGTAGATCCCTCTGAAGTACGTCATCAAACAGGCCACTTTGGAAAAGCATTTCGAAACCTTGAGAACAGACTTTTAAAAGTGGAAGAGGAAGAGCTGCAACGATGGTGGAAGACGCTTGCTGAGGCCGCTGGCATCTCAGGGCTTTCTGTTGTCCGAAATTGCAAGTAATAAAAACACTTCCAGCTTTCTCGTATTTTTACTGAACATTGTCTCTGGAATTTTAGTTTATGAAATTCATAACATGTACATGCATGAAGTCGTAGAAGGGAGATTGGTGATAAGATATGTCTCCTTGCGCAGCATTGGAGGGAGGCACTTCGTGAGGCTGCTGGCATCTTGGGGGATTCAGTCTCAGAATTCGGGTAATTGAGACACTTTATGCTTTCAGATTTTTATTGAACATTGTCTCTGAAAATAACATTTATGAAATTCATGACATGTATGACGAAGAAAAATGGACATTGCTAATAAAATAGACTACTTTGTGGAGCGTTGGAGGGACGGACTTTGTGTTGCCACTCGCATCCCGTGGTATTTAGACTCAAATATTTTTTACTGAACATTGTCTCAAGATTTAATTCATCATTTGGTGTGTATAGTTATAAAAACATTACCTTTTAGCTTTTATACTTAAAAACATCACATTCTAGTCGTTGTACGTACCATTTTTAATCCATTTTAGTCATTGCCAAAGAAAGGATTAAAAATTACATGTGTAAGGGCTAAAATGGGATGATTTCAAGTAGAGACTAAAATGTAAAGTTTTTGCATCTATAAGGACAAAATAAGAAATTAAATCATACCTAAAAATAACATTTATTAAATTCATAACATGTATGAAGGAGAGGAATGTTGATTGCTGAAAAGTTAATAGATCTCCTTGTGAAGCATTGGAGGGAAACACTGTGTGAGGCACTTTGTGAGGCTGTTGGTTTCTCAGATGGTGCAGACTTATATTACAGGTAGTTTTTGAGACACCTCCTGCTTTAAGATTTTTACTGAATGGTCTCCGAAAATACTGACTTTCATGAAATTCATAACGTGTATCAAGTAGAGAAATTGAGATGGTTTATAAAATAGAACCGCTTGTGGTGAATTGGAGTACGGCACTTGGCGAGGCTGCAGGTAGCATCTCGGGGGGTGCACACCTAAATTCCCAGTAATTGAGACAATTTCAGTTTTTAGATTTAGCTTAATATGTTTTTTATTCATAATAAATATTCAAATTTCGTGTATGATCCCTAATAATTTTTTTTTGTTTTGCGTTAATTCCTTAGTAAAACAACTATTTTATTTTTGGTTCTTGGCGCTTAGTTTTAGTCCCTGATAAATTAGTGAATTTTATATTTGATCCTTGAGAAATTTTTTCTATTTGTTATTAGTCGGAATTAAAACAAAATTTGCTAATTTATTAGGGAGCAAACAGAATTCGCTAATTTATCAGGGATTAAAACAAGATATCAAGGACAAAAAACAAAAGTGTTTTATTAGGAATTCAATGCTAAACAAAAATTTATTAGGAAGCAAAGACAAAAATCTGGTATTTATTAGAGATAAAAAATATATATAAAGCCTTTAGATTTTGACTGAACATTGTTTCTAAAAATAACATTTATGAAATTCATAACATTTATGAAGAGGGAAGTTTGCTAATGAGATAAGCCTCCTCATGAAGCATTGGAGGGAGGCACTTTGTGAGCATAATGGCATCCCATTGGTTTTCCTCTTAAATTTCAGGTAATTTAGAAACTTTCTGCTTTCATTTCTACTGAACTTTTTCTCTAGAAATCATGTTTATGAAATTCATAACATGTATCAAGTGTTGAAGAGGAGATTATAAGAGATTTTAAGGACTTAATGATGTCTTGGAAGGAAGCACTTCGTGAGGCTGCTGGCATCTCGAGGGTTGTAGTCCTAAATTACAGGTAATTGAAACGCTTTGCGCTTTCTTAGTATTTTTACTAAACATCGTTGTTACACATATATTAGTTTGTTACTAGTTCGTGGGTTTATTTGTTTGTTATAACCTCCTATAAACCTACTATACAAAGCAACTCAGTATCCACTTTGCTGTGTTGATCAATAAAAGAATTAGCCATTTCTTATTCTTGAATGGTTTCATGGTATCACACTATCACTATCAGAGCTCCTTTTTGGAACTCTGCTGTGCATAGTCTTCGAAAAATGCCTTCTTGCAACAATCTGAATGCGAATAATCCCTCTTCTACTCTGAATCCAGTACAAGATCCTATGAGCCTTTTCTATGTCAATCCAAATGAAAATCCCGCAGCATCAATCGTTTCTTCTCCATTGACTGGTACGAATCACCACAAGTGGGCTCGAGTGATGCAGTAAGCGTTGATTACGAAGAACAAACAGAAATTTGTTGATGGAAGCATCGGAAAACCTGATCGGTGTGATCCGATTGACAAAACATGGGAAAGATGCAACAACAGTTTGGTATGTTCCTGGATTATGATCTTTGATGCTAGGAGGAACTTGCGAGAAAGATTCTGATTCTAGGAAAGCATGGCTAACTCTGAACTTTCCTCTGATGCTAGGAGGAATTTTCGAGAAAAAGATTCTCACAAGCAGATCTGGTAAGAATTTCCAAAATTCAGGAAGGCTTATATTCCTTCAAACAGAATTCACTTTCTGTCACTCAATTTGTTAACGAACTCACAGTACTGGATAATGCTGGATAATGTTTTCAGTGAAAGGAATTGGAGCCTAAAAAGGCAACTGAGCAGCCTGTTGTAACGGGCCTCAATGGTGAAGAATACAAGACTCTCATTTAGCATGTGTTTGAATGAAGTATTTAAAGAGGGTCATGTAATTTTTTAGGGCATTTCAATTGATACTCAGGAAAATACAACTTTTGGATATCTACTTTCAGAATTTCATAAATTCTCCAATTTTTCAGTCCTTTGTTAAAATGAGGAATTTACAATTCCACTAAAATAGATGGAATTTCAAATTCCACCCGTCACACACCACGCGCCCTTTCCTCTCGGTTCTGTTGCCTATCAACGACAGAAGATTACTCCATGAGATCAATTTTCAGCAACCTCCTGCAACCGGACACTCATTGGAGCTCAATATTCCTCAACCAGGATGAGGGCACGAGTTGAAAACTCAACACTCAAGCATCGTTCGCTGCAGGATTCTGATAGACATGGCACATACATGACATCGATTGCTGCCAACAGGCATGTTTCTCAGTGTACACGTTCTAACATCATCACCACTGTCAATGACATCGACGCGGATCCCTTAACGTGGTGGTTTCATTCCTCCTCACCATCAATGCTATCAAGGTTGCAAAGCTTCAAACACGGCTAATGCTTGGTCTTCGACCCATCAACGAGAATGTTGCAGTAGTAAAAATCTTGGACCGTCGCTGTTGGAGAAGTTTCTCAGGTAGAAGGATATAGTGGAGACGAATCAGTTTTGAGTTTTGAAAGGATGACAAGCAGATAATAAACAATTGATCCAAATTAAATTAATAACCCAAACATCTTCAATTGAATGAAATTTGATATCCTTCATTTGAATTACTTTGCATTTTAAAATCTCTGGTATTTTAAAACTTTCTATCCAAACATAGAAGGTTTTTGGCTCACTGTGTCTGTTATGTCTCTACACTTGCTGCTGCCTACAGAGGAAAATTTGATTATAGAGCCCAAAAATGTGCCTTTTTTTGGGGGGGGGGGGGGGGGGGTACAAGGCAGGAGTTAAAGGATATTTAGCATATGACATTCATAGCAAAGAAATTTTGATATCCAGGAATGCTCAATTTTATGAACACATATTCCCTTGCGTCTTTCAGTCCATCTCTCAACCATCTTTGTTGTCAACGCTGCTATTTGCATTAACCAACAAAGACAACTACCTAAACATGTAAAGGACTATATTTGTCTGATCACTGCTACTAAGCCATCAAAATTCCTTTATCCCATTAGTTCTTACCTCTCCTATCAGTCATTATCCCCTAATCACAAAGCTTATGGCCTTTTCATTTCTACCTTAACTAACCCACCACTTTCACACAAGCCAACAAGGAGCAATGTTGGTTGATGCCATGCAGGCAGAACTTAGAGCTTTAGAGGAAAATCAGACCTGTTAGATTGTGGTTTGCCCCCGGTGTTCAGGGACGGATTTAAGGGGGTGGTTGCTTGCCCCCCTCCCTCAAGATTCTTTATCTACATGAGAATTAAAATAAAATTAGATTTAGAAGTATTTTTTTAAAAAATGTTTGTCTTCATCTCTCCCACTCACCAACTTGGTTGTGCTGCTTCCTCTGCCCCCATCAATAGCTGTTGCGGTGGCGGCGCAACAGGTGATCCTGTTCTCAGAGCTGGAGAGGCTGAATTGCATCCTTCTCCTCTCATCGAGCCACCCACCACTTCCACTTCCGATTCCGAGGAAGATCTCCCACCACCAGCAGTTTCCAAAAACCCTCCTCCCCTTCAGCCCCAACACTTTTCCTCCGAATCCGAAACTGAATCGGGATCCGAGACCAAATATGTGCGATGTTCTCTCTATCTAGACTTGCACAACCCAACCAATACCTCTGTGTCGTGCACAACCTCTGCTCCCAACACCCCGTGTCGCTCTCTATCCCTCACATGAATACGCGTGTGACCCACCCTATAACCTCAGGGCATGCGTGCGACCACGATAAACCAGATCTTGAACTGTTGTGCTACCTCCACCCTCCACCTTGTTGTTGTTGGGTTGAGTTTCAGAAAGTTATGGAGGGCACCAACAAATGGTTTTCCTGATAGTTTCTGAATTTTATTCCCATTGACAAATTATTTACACAATTTTTTCAATGCTTGTTGCAATTTAGTGAATGTTCATTGAAATTGAACATCCATTTGAGACAATTTATTGATTTTGAAGATTGTTGATAGATGGTTGAGATTTTGGCAAATGAAAGTTGTGAATTAGAAGCAAGTATTTTGAATGGAATATTTGCAGATTGTTGCTCTGGTTGATGTTGGAAGTTGTTGGGGTTTTGGGCATTTGCATACTATTGTGGTGGTGGTTGTGTCATAGTGAAAGTTTTTGTGGCTGGCGGCGATTGTGATGGCAGAAGCGGTTATGAAGGTGAAGAGGACCAAAAGGGTGGCGATGAGTAGGAGCATATTGGGGTTTAGGCTCAACACAGAAAGGGGTAGCAGATTGGGAAAAGAAAGAAAAAAAAGAAAAGTTTTTAACATGCAAAATGATGTTGTTTATTACTTTTTTTCCATGTGTAATCCCATTCAGACAAAAATCACATGTGGCACCACACAAGGCATGCTTGCGTGGTCGGTTAAAGGCCACGTAGGCAGATAACGATTTCGGATTAACGGTAGGGACTTGAGACAAATTTTTTCAAATATTAAAGACTTGATCCAAAGGAAAAAATTATTAAGGACCAAATGTAAAAAATAGGTATTGATCAGGGACCAAAAACATATTTAAGTCTTTTATTTATCAAATAATTATTTATTAGAAGTTAAATGATTATGTAAAAAAAAAATCGACCCCCCATCCCCTTTAATGCATTCCTGGATTTGTCCCTCTGCCAATGTTGTGCCCATTGTCCGCCAATGGGTGTACAAAATTAAGAGGAAACTGGATGGATCTATTGAGTGCTAGGTTCAAGGCTCAGTTGGTGACCAAAGGTTAATTGCTACCATATTAAGGGTGTGATTACCTTAATACTTTCTCTCCAATGGCAAAGTTAACCATAATCCGAGTTCGACCTTTTGGCTTTGGCATCTATCAACAATTGGTTCATTCACCAATTGGATGTCAATAACACATTTCTCCATGGGGATCTAAAGGAAGTGTGTATGTGCAAGTGCCTCAAGTGTCACGAAAGAATAAGGTTTGCAAGCTTGTTAAGTAACTCTATGGACTTAAACTAGCTAGCCGCAAATGGTATGAGAAGTTGAATTTCTTGCTTCTCCAACTTGGATTTCAACATTCTATAGTTGATCACTCCTTTTTTATTCATCACACAGTTGATTCCCTTACTACTCGTGTATGTAGTTAACGTAGTCATTGTTGAAAATTCTATGGATATGATAACTTCGTTCAAGCAGATTTTAGATAATCAATTTGGCATCAACGATTTGGGCATTCTTAAGTTCTTTCTTGGTTTTGAAGTTTCTCACTCATCAACAGGTATCTCTTTATGCCAAGGCCAATATTGTCTCGATCTCTTAAGTGATGCTGGTGTTCTCAGTGCCAAACCTGCAACCACCCCTTCTGAACCTACCTTGAGACTTTGCCAAGATGTTGCCTCCTATACCTGACTTTCACACGCCCAGATATATCCCATGCTGACCAACAACTTAGTCAATTTTCAGCCCTCCCAACAGTGAGTCATTATCAAGCAGCCCAACACGTACCTTGGTATTTGAAAGGGAATCCCGGCGAAAGGACTTTTCTTAATTTCCCGTGTCATCTATAATACAACTCCCTGGTTTTAGTGACACAGATTAGGGTGGATGTCTCGATACTAATCGTTCTATGACTGGTTATTGTTTCTTTTTGGGAGACTCGGTCACTGGTTTGTTGGAAATCCAAGAAGCAGCCAACAGTGGCAAAGTCCTCATCCGTGGCAGAATATCGAGCCTTAGCTCAGCTACTTGTGAGCTGCAATTGTTGATTTTTCTTCTTCAAGATCTCTCCTTCACTTTTTCCAAACAGTCGGTGATCTGATGCAATAATCAAAGTGCTTTGTACATCACAAACAAATCCGTTTTTCAAGAGAGGACCAAGCATCTTGAGATTGATTTTCATGTTTTCCGCGAGAAATGTATGGCTGGATTAATGCCACTGCTACCCTAATACACCACTGACCAAACTGAAGACCTCTTCACCAAAAGTTTACATCCCAAGCATTTTCAGAAATTTGTTTTCAAGCTGGGATTGATTTCTATTTTCCAACCCACAGCATGAGGGCGAATATTAAACATGTATTAGTTGGTTACCGGTTCAACGGATTTATTTGTTTGTTATAACCTGCTACAGCCGATTTTGATAGTCCACTATATAAAGCAACTTTGTATGAATTATCCATTTGTTATTCTTTAATCGTTTAATTGTCTCTTAAAAATAACATCTATGAAATTCATAACATGTATGAAGGGGAAAAGTGAAGATTGCTACTGAAGAGAGAAACATCCTCGTGAAACATTGGGCAGAGACACTTCGTGAGGCTGCTAGCATCTCAGGGATTGTAGTCCTAAATTCCAGGCAATGAAACACTTCTGCCTTCTCACATTTCTTCATCTAACATTCAACATTTTTTAATACTTCAAATGTTTATGTACGATAGTACCGTAATTGTACAATTTTTAAATTGGCTATTAACCAAATTAATCAACCGTCATTTGTAATTTTTTTCCTCGTTACTTTTATTATTCAGAGGTCATGTTTAAAGCATTTTATAGAAAGGGAAATATTTAAAAGATGGAAAGATAGTTAATATACATGGTAGATTAGCAGAGTAAGAATAATTATGGCAATTTAGTGTTTATAAAACAATATAAAAAAATTAAGGTTAAATAAATATTTCCTTTTATTGAACTGAAGCAAGGTTGCCAAAGGCAATAACATCTGATTCTAAAAGAGCCAAAATCTGGGGAGGAGCGTCCTCAAGCCAGTACATTTCAAGAAAATTAAAAGCTAACGTAGCTAATTTATCAGCCACTAAATTCCCTTTCCCTCTTTGTGAAACTAAAGGCAGATTTCTCCTTCTATTCGTAAGAGATTCAGAATCCTTTAGAATTTCTGCCTGGTTTTTTTTTTTGAACGGCCAAAAATATCATATATTATAATAGAATAGTACCAGAGGTACTACGGAGATACAAAAGTAAGCCATAGGCTTAGGCTAAAGAAAAAAGCCTACAAAAACCTCCCCAACAGGAAACAATACAAGATCTAGCCACCCTTCCCTTACTAGGTGAATGCAAGAGACATGGATGAGGACCATTGTTGAAAAGGAACAGCAAAGCCCTTCTCCCATCCCCTCAACCAGGACCAAGTTCTAAAAATAGCGATATCCACCAGCTTTGAAATAGAGAACTGTTGATTGTTAAAAATCATGTCGTTTCTGCCTGGTAAGAGACAAATCTTGTCTTCTATGATTCTTCCATGCCATATGCAGAAGTTAACTATTAGTCTCAAATGTGGCGTTTGAAAAACACATGTTCCCCAGCGTCTTAATATCCCACCTGAATGTTATCACTTCTTCAATAAGAGGATCGTAGCAATATGGAATAAAGAGGCAGGCTGAAGCCAAATGGCCAAACCTGTACCAACTCCTAATCTTTATAGTGCATCAAAATTTACCTTCGTCTGATTTCCTGTGGGAGGATTCCAACTGATGTTCTGGTTTTGTTGCCTGCTATGCATCTATTTTTTATGTTATGCCAACGAGACCGTTATATCTATAACTTGTCTTGGCTGCAATTCCTTCTATGAGAAAACCCAGAGGGTTCTTCTCTTCCACAGTACCCAAATCAATTCAAAGACCCTTGCTGTGAAGTCTGGGTTGCGCTATAATTTCACTCATCCAAGCCTCAACATTTGAAATGGCAGAGCTTGGATATACCACCACATTTGATGCAAACCATATTCTCTTGACACCCTCACAGCCAATCAAAGCATGAATCGTTATTTCCTCCTTCTCTAAACACCATGGGCACATTGGGACGATATGCATTCCTCTTTTGATTAGGTTTTGTCTCACTCGGAGAATGTTGTGGCACGCCCTCCACACAAGGTTTTGGCATTTCGGTGCAATATCAGTTTTCCAAATCTCTGGACCTAAATTTCTAGCTATAGAACTTGTTGATCCCTCCTCATTTTGCATCTTTTTCATCTCACACCAGCAACCGGATTTGACATTGTACCTCCCATCCATAGAATGTCGCCATTTAGCTTGTCTTCCTTTCCCGTTTCAGTCAAAGGAATTCTGTGAATTTCTTCCTTCACATGTGACAGAAAAAGCATATTAATAAGCCCCCCCTTCCATTGTCTTGCTTCATGGTTAATGAGATCAGCCACTAGCAAAGGATTTACTTGTGATTCGTGTGGGACATGGTATAAAGATACATCTCCACTTTGAAGCCATTTGTCTTCATAAACCTCCACACTACGTCCATCTCCAATCCTCCATAACACTCTTCCTTCATTATATCCTTTGAGGCCATAATAATACTAGACCACACATAACTTGGTCTATGTCCTCTGGATGCGTCTAAAGGGTGACACCGTGGATAGTATTTTGCCTTTAGCACTCGGGCCACCAATGAATTTTCAAAACATATGAGGCCCCACCATTGCCTTCTCTTTCCACCCTTTTACTTTCTTCCACACTCTTTAACAAATTGGAAGACCTATGATTTTGATCTACTTATGAATGTGGACAATCCTAGGTATTTGTCATGACTTTCCACTGCCTTTACACAAGAAGCCTTGTTAGCTCATCAATTCTGGGACTAGGAAGATTTCGGTTACATGAGAGTTCTGAAATTTTAAAATTATTTCTCTGGCTTGAGGCTATTTCATGGGACATCAAAATATTCACTAGCCTTCTTGCCTCCTCCACCATGGCTCTACAGAAAATCAAAAGCTTATGTTGCGTTATAATTAATCATTCTAAGTTTCATCAATAATATGGGGAAGAATACACTTTAGCCTGTTGGCAATAGTTTTTGTAATAATCTTAAACACAACATTACAAAGGCTAATAGGTCTAAACTCACTGGCATGAGGGGGATTTTTTACCTTTTGGATAAGAGTCTTATTTATCATAGAAGGGTCTTGGTCGATCACCATTCAAAATATTCAGGGCCATGTTTATGACGTCCTCTCTAATAATATATGCCAAAACTTCTGATAGAATAAAACTGGATTGCCATCTTCCCCGGGAGCTTTGGTGGGGTGCACTACTCTAAGGCTTCATAAATCTCCTCTCTTGAAAACTCCACATCCAGAAAGTATCACATCTCTCAATAATTTCTCCCCTCCACAAGGCTTGCAATTTCTGTCATGTCATGAGGCGGAGATGAGGTAAAAAGATCAGAGAAATACTTTGTTAATACCTCACCAATGTCCTCTGCATTCCTATACACATTTCCATCATCATCCTGAATCTTCTTTGTGGTATTGACTTGCTTTTGGTGGGATGTTTTTCTATGAAAGAAAGTTGTGTTCCTATCCACATACATCAACCACTCCACCTTCAACCTCTTCTTCCAAAGGACCTCCTCAAGCCTTAAAGGCTCCTCCAACTCACCTTCAATCTCAACTTTTGTGTTTGTTAAGAAACTGACCTGGGGGCTGTGTTGAATCTTATACAGTTTCTTTCAAAGCCTTTTGATTTTTTGAGACAAATTTCCAAACCTTTGTGACCCATACTCATCTAAATTCACCCCTAGCTGGGTAATATTTTGTGTATTTATGCTATTAGTAGTTGGAAGATTCTTTCACTCAAACCTTTTTTGTCTTTGAACGCCTTCATCACATTGGAAGATTCTTTGTATGAATCTTTCCCACCAACCAAAACCCTTCATCTTTACTCCTTTCTCCCACTTCAGGTATTTTGACTATCTCCCCCTCCTCCTCGAAATCAACATCTTTCATATTCTTCATTTTGTGAAATTCAAGTAGGCAGACCTGAGAAAAGACAAGAACAGTTGTCTTGAGATTTGAGAAAAATCTTACTGCTCACGACTAGAGAAACCCTAGCAAAGCCTTCAAAGGAAGATTAAAACAATATAAACATAAATTTCAAATTAACTAATATTTATAATTAATTAGATATCAATAATGATGGTTAACTGTATTTTTAGGAAATCATCAATCAAACATTGTTTAAAGTAGTACAAAAACAAGAGCTTGTTTGTTCATTGTACATATTTATTTTTTGTTTTTAAATAACAAAACAAAATGTTTGATAAAATTAATTTGGGATATTTTAAAAAATAATCTTGGTTTTAGTTTTTAAAATTGAAAGTGAACAATTTATGATTTTTCTCTTTTGTTAATTACTCGTATTCTTGGTTTAAATACAATTTTGGTCCACCTATTTTTTTCAATCCGTAATTTTGGTCTATCTATTTTAAAATAAAAATATTTCATTCATTTATTTTAAGAAATTCTCAATGAAACCCTCGACCTAACGTCTTCATTTATGGTACCATAAAAATGTGTTAATTAATTAAAGTGAATGAAATAAATGTAGGTAAAATTCAAAGATATACATAAATTATGATTTTTTTAAAATAATAGATCAAATGTCTTTATTTTAAAATAGTATAACCAAAATTGTAGGTGGACTAAAATTATATTTAAGCATTTCTTATTTTTGTTGCTTCATCTTCTTCTTCCATTAACTTTATTTTTTCCCGTTCTAAATATTAGGTATTGACAAATGTTCGGCAAAAAAGTTTTCAAAACCAAAAAATAAAATCAGAATCAAACACACTCTAAGAACTATAATAGATTTATCATTTTGTCATATATATTTTATAGAAATGTTAGTAAGTACCATGCAATGGATGAACCTAATGGAGAACAACAGACGCTTGTACAATTGTAACTTTTTACTCAAATTTCTCTTAAATTTTGATGCATATTTGGACACACCTTTTCTTTGTTTTTATTATGTTTTTTATTATAGGAATGAAAGTGAGGCTATCAAAACTATTGTTGAAAACATTACGCGTTTGTTAAACAAGACAGAGTTGTTCGTTGCTGATAATCCAGTCGGCATAGAACCACGAGTCCAGGAAATGATTGAACTATTAGACCAAAAACAATCAAATGATGTTCTAATACTCGGGATGTGGGGGATGGGAGGCATTGGTAAAACGACTATTGCAAAAGCCATTTACAATAAGATTGGCCGCAATTTTGAGGGAAAAAGCTTCCTCGCACATATTAGGGAAGTTTGGGAGCAAGATGCTGGTCAAGTATATCTACAAGAACAACTTCTATTTGATATCAAAAAAGAAACAAACACAAAGATACGTAATGTTGAATCAGGAAAAGTTATGTTAAAAGAACGACTTCGCCATAAAAGGGTACTTCTTATACTTGATGATGTAAATAAATTGCATCAATTGAATGTTTTGTGTGGAAGTCGTGAATGGTTTGGTTCAGGGAGTAGAATAATCATCACAACTAGAGATATGCATATACTTAGAGGGAGAAGAGTTGACAAAGTGTTCAGAATGAAAGGAATGGATGAAGATGAATCTATTGAGCTTTTTAGTTGGCATGCATTTAAGCAAGCAAGTCCAAGAGAAGATTTTATTGAACTTTCTAGAAATTTAGTTGCTTATTCTGCGGGATTGCCACTAGCTCTTGAAGTCCTTGGGTCCTATTTGTTTGATATGGAGGTAATAGAGTGGAAGAATGTATTGGAGAAACTCAAGAAAATTCCTAATGATGAAGTACAAGAGAAATTAAAAATAAGCTATGATGGTTTAACTGATGATACAGAGAAAGGAATATTCCTTGATATAGCTTGTTTCTTTATAGGAATGGACCGGAATGATGTTATACATATCTTAAATGGTTGTGGGCTTTGTGCAGAAAATGGAATACGTGTCTTGGTAGAAAGAAGCCTTGTAACTGTAGATTATAAGAACAAGCTTGGAATGCATGATTTGCTGCGAGACATGGGAAGAGAAATCATTCGTTCAAAAACACCAATGGAGCTTGAGGAGCGTAGTAGGTTATGGTTTCATGAAGATGCGCTTGATGTATTATCAAAAGAAACTGTAAGACTTCCATCTATTATTTTTTTATTTATTTAAAATATCCAAAGCTAATGGATACAACTAACACATTTATGAGTCAGTTCTTAATATTCATTTGTGCGATTGATTGTCACAAGAATTTTGAAAATTGGTTTGGTTGTGAATTGGTTTTTGCTTCTTAGCTCCTAAAACAAATGATGGGTTTTCTCACAAGAGTTTTAACTACCATATATCTTTTTAGCTACGCATGTTTTACCCTTTCGTTTTTTCGATCATAGGGAACAAAAGCTATTGAGGGACTGGCTTTGAAGTTACCAAGAAATAATACAAAATGTTTGAGCACTAAAGCTTTTAAGGAGATGAAAAAACTCAGGTTGCTTCAACTTGCTGGTGTACAACTGGTTGGAGATTTCAAGTATCTTTCCAAAGATCTTAGATGGCTTTGTTGGCATGGATTTCCTTTAGCATGCATACCAACAAACCTTTATCAAGGAAGTCTAGTTTCTATTGAGCTAGAAAACAGCAATGTTAATCTTTTGTGGAAAGAAGCCCAGGTATTAATTTAGTTTTTTGCAATTCATTAGTATTTTTTTTCTCTTCTTTATGGTGTAATTTAAATTGTCTCAAATGTTAATACTATTTCACTATATAGTGCTTTTAGACAAATTTCATCAATGTTTTTCTCAGCCTCTCTTATATTGCAAGTACTTCTGTAAAAGTTTAAGTTTAAATAAAAGATTTAATTATTAATATGCTCCTTTTATTTATTTAGAATATTTAATTAGGTCATTTTATTTCTGAAAGTTTCAATCAAGTCTTTTATTTTTTTTAAATGTCTCAATGTGATCTTTTTTGTCTAATTGAGACTTACGACGTTAAGTTGCAAGCTCCTTGAAAAGAATCACATTGAGATATTTTAAAAAAATAAAGGATTTGATTGATAATTGAATATTCTAAATAAATAAAGAGATCAAATTGATAATTAAGTCTAACTAAAATGAACGTTTATATATTCATATTCTAATACAAGCTCTAGCCTCCCTTTTATACGGTAAACCCAGTAAGCCTAAAATAGGAAATGATCAAGATACCAACATTTATTTTTTTCATATCCTAAAATATCTAAATCAACATTTAGCAAAAAAAAAAATTATGCTAAACCACAAAAATTGAGGCTAAATGAACATTTAGCAAAAAAAAAATTGTGCTTGAGCCAACACTAAATAGCGTCAACTAAGTTGACTTATAGAAAACACTATTATGAGTCTATTTGTATTTGTGGTATTTACTAGACGACATTTATTAGTGTCAAATTAGATTATGTTAATTTTAGTGTTGACTTAATTCGTGCTAATAGTGTAGGTTAGACCTTGGAAACACAAATCTAAACCTTGAAGCATCTCCATTTTTGTGCTGGCATAGCTGACACAAATAAATTTATATGCAATCTATAGCGATTATTTGACCTGAATTAAGTCAATGCTATGTTACAATAGATAGTGTAGGCATTGTTGTGTTGGTGTTAAATTTTATGGCTATTTTGTTCTTTACTTGTGATACCACCATTTAATGATGCATTAGAACTTTAATTCCAATGCTAAAGTTTACGAATATTTTCCTCTTGTAGTGATATCCTCAACATGCATAAGCAATATAAAAAAATTGCATTGCCACATCATATAAAAACTCAAAATTCTTGATAATGATTGTATGTATGAAACTTTGGTATAACAACAATAAAGTCTTATTTTTCATTAGGTAAGAGTAAAACCTTGATACATTAAATTAAAAGTTTTACCCTCAATGTAATTCAAAATTTAATTTTTTTAAGATTATCTATTATCTAATAAAATAGATTTTGTATGTTTATTATGAATTTACATTATAGTTTTTTTTAAAAAAACATGAGACGGAGCTTATGACCTCCTCTTCAAATAATTAAATATAATAAAAACAAAGGAGAGGTAAGGTAGGAGTTGCAATTTTTACTAATTGATCAAAGAAGCCATAAAATGCTCATAAAAACTTATAGGCAAAATTGTAAAATTGGTCCTCCACTTTATCTCTAATTTCGGATTTGGTCCTCCAGTTTTTTAATTCATGAATTTGGTCTTTCTATTTTGTAAAATTGTGCAATGTTGGTCCCCCATGACACAATTGGACGTTAACCGTTAACAAATGATGTTGACTGTCACGTGTCACGTTCTTATTGGATAATGACTGTCACGTGTCATGTTCTAATTGGATGTCAACTACATGAAAGATGAAATGCATTGTTGTTCTCAAAGGAGTTATATATATATATATATATATATATATATATGTATATCCTTGGGTGGAAGACTTCAAAAGAAAAAGTAAACCTTTATCAAAATATATTGGCACTAAGAAATGGCATTACACAAGTATAAATATTTCACTTTCTATTGAGATGCTCATAACACAATGTAATTGATTCTATTTATGTTTTGAGTTTTATCTCTAACTTTAATTTTCTCTATTGTATGCTTTTTTTTTTCTTGTAGGTAATGGAGAAGCTGAAAATTCTTAATCTCAGTCATTCTCATTATTTAACACAGACTCCAGACTTTTCAAATTTGCCTAATCTTGAAAAGCTATTACTCATAGATTGTCCAAGGTTGTCCGAGATTTCCTATACCATTGGACATCTCAATAAAGTTCTTCTAATAAATTTTCAAGATTGTATTAGCCTTCGTAAGCTTCCAAGAAGTATCTATAAGTTGAAATCTCTTAAAGCACTCATTCTTTCAGGATGTTTAAAGATTGACAAGTTAGAAGAGGATTTGGAACAAATGGAGTCTTTGACAACCCTTATTGCGGATAAGACTGCAATAACAAGAGTGCCATTTTCAATAGTTAGATCAAAAAGAATTGGATATATCTCTTTGTGCGGCTATGAAGGATTCTCACGTGATGTGTTTCCTTCAATCATTTGGTCTTGGATGTCACCAACAAATAGTCTCTCATCCCGCGTTCAAACATTTCTAGATGTGTCATCTCTCGTTTCTTTAGACGTGCCAAATAGTAGTTCCAATCATCTATCATATATTTCTAAGGACCTTCCACTGCTTCAAAGTCTTTGTATAGAGTGTGGCTCAGAACTTCAACTTTCTATAGATGCTGCAAATATTTTGGATGCTTTATATGCCACAAATTTTGAAGAATTGGAATCAACTGCAGCCACATCGCAAATGCATAATATGAATGTTTTAACATTAATTGAATGCAACAATCAAGTACACAACTTAGGATCAAAAAATTTCAGGAGATCACTTTTAATTCAAATGGGAACGAGTTGTCAAGTCACCAATATTCTGAAACAGAGAATTTTACAGGTTTTACCCTTAATTTCTCTCTTATGTATCTAATTTCCTTATCTTTTGTCAATAGAACTATTTTTAATATATCAATTATATGTGGAAGTGTATACTATTATACGTGTTATATATATATATATATATATATATATATATATATATATATATATATATATATATATATATATAAACATGTCATTTTAAAATGATCATACACCAACATAGATTTTTTTGACACAGTCATCATATATTTTGCTATTAGTAGTTGTCTTGGCTTTAATTACTTTTGTTATTGTGTTTAGGAATTAGTTATACCTGGAAGGACAAATTAAAAAATATAGTCTTGCTGAAAGGAAAACTTTGTTAGTAATACCCAATTAAGAAAGAAAGTTACGATACGAGTATTTAGTAATTAAAACTATCTTCTAATAATGTGTTAGTCAATCCGTCATTGCGGTAAGAGCACGAAATCCAACATAAATCTGAATTTTACATTAGTTAAGTGTAGTACTAGTAACATCATTTTTATATGTACTTTATTTCATCATTAACTGCTATCATATTCAAAGTGCATATTTTAATGCGAGGTAATTTAAAAAATATATATACTTTATGTGAGGTACTAGTAACATCTTTTTTTGTATATACTTTATTTCATCTATAACTGCTATCACATTCAAAGTGCATATTTAATTTAATGCTACGTAATTTAAAAAAATACATATACTTTAATGCGAGGTACAATTTATTATTGTCACGATATAAAATTCAATATTAAATTGAAAATGTTCTCTCACTTTTCATTGTTTTTTCGGTTGGTATAGAACTATTTTTTATTCATTTTATGTTTATTTTGTTACGGGTATGGAACTCTTACTTGGACCAATGGATTTTGTTTAAATTATCCAAGCAAATATATTTATGCATAATTTAACAATTTACTTTTCACATTTATGATTGTTCTGAGTAGTTTTTGGGTAATCAAGATCATAATTTTAAATGATGAGAAAATGAGTTATTATCTTGTTATATCTTAAATTGTTGAATTAATTATATGGTGGTACTAATACATTGAATGATAAACTTTTGAGCATATATCTTCATTTTTACAGAATATGACAACTAGTGATGGTGGTGGTGGTTGTTTGCTCCCCGGTGATAGCTATCCAGATTGGTTAACCTTCAACAGCGAAGGTTCATCCCTGACTTTTGAAATCCCTCAAGTGAATGGGCGTAACTTGAAGAAAATGATGTGCCATGTCCATTATTCTTCCCCGGAAAATATAACTTCAGATGGTTTGAAAAATTTGTTGGTGATAAATCACACAAAGGCCATCATTCAACTTTATAAGAGAAATGCATTAGTCTCCTTTGAAGATGAGGAGTGGCAGGGGGTACTATCAAAAATAGAGCCTGGAAACAAAGTGCAAATTGTTGTTGTCTTCTGGAGCAAATTAACTGTTCACAAGACAACAATTTATCTCATATATGAACCAATGAATGAAAAAATAGAGCATTCCCGTGCACTAAATAAGAATGTAATGGATTCTAGTGGTGAAGAAAATGAATGTGTTGTTGGGACCATCTCTCTTCAAGTAGAATCCATATATAAGCCAACAAATGACATAATGGAGCATTGTCATGCATCAAATAAGAATGCAATTGTTTCCAGCAGTGATGAAAATGAATGTGTTGTTGGGACCATCTCTCTTCAAGTAGAATCCATATATAAGCCAACAAATGACATAATGGAGCATTGCCATGCATCAAATAAGAATGCAATTGTTTCCAGCAGTGATGAAAATGCATGTGTTGTCAGGCCGTTCTCTCCTCAAGTGGAATCCATAGATGACTTAAGATGTGTTTCAAAAAAAGGCTTGATTAAGCGCTTATTGAATAAGTTCTTATCATGCGAATACTTTTGTAATGCAAACTCAGAAAATAAGAAAAATCAAGGTTAAAAGATGGTGAAAGAATGTCAGGTCCCAATTGATTCTTATGGTGGCTGCAAATCTTGTATTGTTGCTTGTACTGAGATTGCTTTGGGCAGTGGATGATTTGTTTTACATGTAGATTGGTGGCTACTATTAATTCTCTAAATCTGATGGCTAAAGAATGGATGCTTGGGGAAGGTCCACTTGTTTTGGGATCTTGGTTTCTAAGGGAGTCCAACTTGTGCTTGATTCTGATGCCCTTGATTTTAATCCTTTGAAGTGAAAAAGATATGTGTAATCCAAATACTTGACAATTGATCAATCAAATGAATAGTATGCTTAAATAGAATTGGCAGGTGGATCAACTGCGTTTTTAGAGAAGTCATAAAACAAGTTGATAACCTTGGCAATCTAAGTATGTACCTATGTTGATCATTTCCTGCAGCATGAGATGCATGACTCCTATTATGGTAATACTGTTATGAGAGATCTTGCTTAGTGTGCCTGCTGTAATTCTTCGATCTTTTGAAATTTAATCTAGTTATCTTCAAATAAATATATTTTTTTGGTGAGATCATGTATTGTTTATTGTTTGAAATTTGAATTTGTATCTAGAAATTGGGATTTATTCATTTCTTTTTGGCGAGTTTCCACGTGCACATTGTAGTTTATTTTCTTTCAAGTTTGGATTTATTTCTTTGAATTGGAAAAGAATAAAGTGAAAAGAATATGGAATACAAGACCGAAATTTGGATTTCTTTTGAAATAGGGAAATCCAATTCATCCCAATTTTTAGAACTTTGTTTGTGGAAGATTTCAATTTCTACTAAAAGAAATGATGTTTGTTTCTGGTTCTCCATACAAGTGGAGTAGATTTCCTGGGTTCAAATTATGAAGTGTTCTATTTCTGAGAAGACTATTTATGCTATATTTACTTGTAGCACGTACGCAGTGATGTGGCGGGGATGAACATGGTTTCCAAATTAAGGGAAAGATTGTTTATGCTAGATTCTTGGTTCCTTCAACCTGACTTCCTCGACATGGATATTATTGGCATCTCTGGTAATGCCTTTTTCACTTTACTTGGTGCCCCTGATTGTTTGTTAATTAGCAAACTTGGATTGACACCATAGATATATTTGATGTTGATAAATAAATTTGCATACCCTGTAGATCTTTTTTATGTTTCCCTTTTTTCACATGAAAGTGGCCCTCCAATACTGTAATTTTATTTTCTTATTTATTTTGGTAACATCTTTGAAATTATATGATACGTTTTGTTTTTAAAAATATTTTATTGTTGATAGTTTTTCAATTATTTTTATTTGAATGAATGACTTGTGTCATGGAAGGTTGTTATTCTACTTGTGCAAGTAGAAATAGGTTGGATTCTTATTTGAGCTTGATTTGTTTTGCTTTCTATGTCATGTTGTGTTGTCCCAAAATAGAATACTATCTAAAGTATACTAAGAGCATTTTTTGTCTAAGATCTCAAATTGAAGATCTCTCAATTGTACGGGATCACGTACAATTGAAGATCTCTCAAAATCTCTATTATTTTTTTCCTTTAAAGCAACTTTAGTTTTAGATTTTAAACAAGGGTCTTTAGTATCTAAGATCCTAATTTGGAATCTATCACTAAAGTTGTTTTAGTGGTAGATTTATGTTTGGATCTTAAATAAATTTTTTGCTATTTTTAAATATTTAAATATTTATTAAATTAATTATAATCAAGTAATTAAATATTCACTAGTTGGTTTTTTTTTTCTCCTCCCTCTCTCCTCATCTCATATTGTACTTATTCTTTCTTTCTTTGTTCGCTTTTTTTTTTTTTTTTAATTTTCAACTCCCTCTCTCCTCATCTTATAAGTTGCTTCTTTCTTTCCCTCTTTTGTGGCCCACCCCTTTTTCCCTTCCCCCTTACCGCGACCCACACCCTTCCTCCTTCCCCTCCACCATGACCCCCCGGGTATGTCTATTTTTTGTTTGTTTTTTTTATCTGTTTATTTTGCTTTCTTTTTCTTCACCCCCCTCTGTTTGTTTTTTTTACTATGTACTCCTTCGATTAGTTCTGCATTTTGCTGTTAGGGAGAGAGAGTAATTTTTTTTTTTTGAACAATATAGAGATCTAGAGAGTTCTTGTACAAGAACCCATTCTCCATATTGGAGATCTGTCTAATTCTTTTGTTGAGAGATCTACTAAAGATTAGATCTTGAGCTTAAGATTTGATATAAAAGATGCTCTAAAAAGTAAGAATTCATATACAAAACAAATGAATGAACGATCAAATAGATGCTTAGACAACATCAGGTATGAGAGTATTTCAATTTATGAACTATGTGAAATAATAATAATGGAATCCGAAAACATAAATCACACATTTGTGATTGATCAAACTCCATGCTATATATATATATATATATATATATATATATATATATATATATATATATGAAGTGGAAGGATCAAATTAGACTGGTGTAACTTAATAATTATTATGCCATTGAATAATTTATAACCGAATAATATTTTTTTTTAAAATTTATTGTTAGATTGAAAGTTATTTTCACATAAATCATATATATGAAAATTTCATGTTAATCTAAAGTTATTTGTTACCTCATTCATATAGATTAAAGTCGATAAAATATAAATTTTTTAAAATATATTGAAATATGGATGATTTAATTAGATACTTATTCAATGAATTTTAATAAAATTTGATTCAGAAAATCTTACTAGTATATAGATATAGTGCAAAGTTTGGATGATAAAAATCACATTTTACAACATTTAAGGAATTAAGTCGTAGACATATAATTTTTCATGTACGGTATTTAAATGGTATATCTATTAAATCAATAGATGACCATATTTTATCATAATACTCATTGATTAAAAGTTCCAATTACATATGCCTTTGCAAAATTATTTTTTAGCATTAAAACATGAATTTTAAAAAAATTAAATTTGAAAAAGAGGATATTTATTGTGTCATGATTTCACTTGCACATTCATTGTTAATCACTAACACTTGCCACCTTAAATTTGCGTAAGTTTGTCCTCTCTTGGTTACATATTCTAGATGCATCGGAGGAAAGATCCAACAAAGAATCTTGTTAATAAGTTGCCAAAACCATTCCCTTCACCGCTTCCAAATCAAGAGCGAAAAAAAAATAATAATTCGATCGCCCAAAATCATTCCCAATTCCACACTAACAAAGTTGCAGTCAATTTTCCAAGTTAGTCTTCACAATTCTAGCTTTGTTAGCGTTGCTGGCTTTTTATCTTCTGGATTTTAAGTCAATGGAAAACCGTATAGCCTATCATTTCCTTCAAAGGAAGAAGCTGGAAATGACTGAATTTGGTACCAATTGGGATCCTTCCCACCAAATGATTGAATGAGAGATTTAAATATGAAAAGAAAATGACAAAATTGCAAGTTGCATGGGAATTTCTCCAACCAACTAGTTTTGTGAAAGGCACAAAGACTCCAGTCGTCTCAAGTTACCTATGGATAATGGGATTTCACTAGACGAAGCAGTTTTTGACAAAAAGATACAGAGTTCTTTGAAATCCATATGCTCCTTTGTTACAGGTCCTTCAAAATGGTTGGATGAGAAATCAATAGATGTAAAGATTGTAAAAATTTTAGCCAACTACATCGGTAAGCCTTTGTTGATAACTGTCACCCTGTCTTTGATAATACACATTACCCATTTGTGCATGAAACCCCTTCTCTATAAACTTTGATTCAGTTTCTTGTTCACCATGCATTATATATCTTTCCCAGGTTGTGAAATATTTTCCTGGCAGTTTACCGCTAAAATTGTTAAAAGCGATGTCCACAATTTGAAGTATTTCCCAAGTCTTATTGGTTTTCGAACATCTTAGGGAGCCTTGAAATTTGTTTTTCCACAAAACCAGGATACCAAGTGTGGATATTTTCTTCAAAAAGCATGGAAAGCCACCAATAATTTGATTTAATCCAAGGTCCAATACCTTTAACTTCAAGCAACACGAAAGAGAATTTGGAATTGGCCCATCGAATAGATTTCCATGAAGATTTAAAATCCATAGATTACACGAAGCTGGTATTGCATCAGGAATATGGCCTGTGAGATTGTTGTTCTTCAAGTTTAATACTTTAAGTGTGCCACTCATCCTCATTAAACATGAGATTATTGTTCCATAAATGTTATTCAAGGAAAGATCAAACACTTGGAGAGATGAAGCAATGTAGATGGAATTGGGGATGCTGCCATCCAAAGTATTGTTTGAAAGAGAGAGAAAAGATGTCAGAGACAGCTAATGACCAATATCTTGTGTGATAAAAGAGCTAAATTTGTTGCTTGAGAAATCCAAATAATTTTCTTGTTCAGCAAAAATAGGTAATTGCTCTTGAAGTTTATTGTTATGAAGGTCAAGGGTTAATAAATTGAAAGAAAGATTTTGCGAAATCAATGAACGGATTGTGGGAAATATTAAGGGCTTGAAGATTATGTAGTAGCCAAATCCAATGGGGCGCCGTTCCTTGAACCTTGTTTGCTGAAAGATCTAAAACAACTATTGCATACAAGTTTCTCAAGAAACCAAGAAAGGTTTTCAAGTTGCAGGATGCCAAGTTTAGATACGAAATGCTGGGAAGGGAAGACGAGCCAGCATTTGTAACATTCACATCAATTTTAAGTTGATGCATGAAAGGTCAAGCTCAGTTAAACTTTTAACCTCAAGAAGCTTATTCAGCTGTACTGACCCATTAAACTGGTTTGAAGAAAAATGGAGGACAAAAAGTGTATTGAGTTGGAGGATAGATGTTGAAAAAGGCCCGAATAGATCATTGCTACTTAAATCGAGGCTGTACAATCTAGACACATTTCTGATTTTGTCTAGTTGACTAAAATGATTGTGGAAAAGCTGAATTGATCGGCTAGTAAAAAGGAATCTAGGAACCCTCCTAGATGGATTATTGTTACTTATATCAAGGCTCTCTAGTCTAGAGGATGTCAAATTCACCATTTCATCCAATTGACTAAACTCATTTTCTGAAAGTTGAATTGCTTGCAGTGATGGGAGTGTAGAAAGGGATGAAGGAATCCTCCCAGTAAAAATAAGTTATAACTCAGGTCAATTTGGACAAGTTTTGTTAGGTTTGACGGTGAATTGGAAATTGTCCTGCTAAATCCACATTTAGAAAGATTCAATTCAGATAATTTCCTCATGTTACCAATAAAGAATCGAATTGCTCCAGACAAGTTTGTGTTACTTATATTTAGAGTGGGTTTGGATAGAAAATTTTAACGGAAGAAAGTAATTTATCAGAGAATTTAAATTGTTTTAATCTAAAATTCATTGTTTGGATGTTTCTTATGAAAAATTTAAATTTTTGAAATTTTAAAACAGAATTTTAATAAATAAAAATGGAAATTTTAAATTTTCTTCTAAAAGGTGAGAAATTGAAATTTTCTTATTATAAGTATCTTAAAAATATAAATAAAAGCCTAATTTTTTCAAAAAGATTACAAAGAAAAACCAACGAAAGAGAAAGGAAAAAAAATGAAAAATCGAATTACCTCCATTGGCGTTCATGTCGCAAGTTTTGCATAGCACTGCCAATGAAAGATAAAGAATTAAAATAAAAATAAAAATTTCAGGTTTTCAATATCTATACACCCAAGTCCCTATTTTTAGGATCTAAAAAACTGTTCCCCCAAGGGTTTGATAATACGTTCATACCTTCACACACTCTACCAACACTTATAATCATCAATTCATAATCAACCATCATTCCTCTTTGCTGACCTTAAACCTAAACCAACCCAAAAAACTTTAAAGGGGAGGAAAAAAAAAACTCAAAGCATTGGTGTGCTGTGTATCAGCCTCAAGTGCTCTTAGGGAATCCTGGTAAGGTAACAATTATTGTATAAATAATTTTCACAATTTTCAAGCTAATAGGGAAACATTTAACATTACTCTTGTCCAGAGTTACTTGTATTGAAAAAAAAATTATGTGAACACAATACACGCAGATCCCATTGAAAGCAACTATTATGAGTTGATGCAATGTGGATACTCATTAGGACAACTCCAATTTCTCACTTTATGTGATATGTAAAGAACACTTAAGAAAATACTGAATTGCATATTTTCTATTTTTTTTTATCTCACCTGTGTGAAATCTTTTTGAAAGATATGTTGTAAAATTAATTTAAGAAACTATTTTATGAGATTGCAACTGTACAATTAAAATGCGAGTAAATAATTCATACGGTAAATGTAAAGATATGATAAATTTATAGTCTTTTATAATATTTAGGGTGATTTCTAAATAATTGCAATGTTAAAACTAAAAGTGTTTACTGTGGCACTCAAAAACTACTCTGAAAGCCAAATTTCTTCCTCTAAATTAAAAAATATATACATAATTCACATGGTTGTTATTCTACTTGTGCATGTAGAAATAGGTTGGATTCTTATTTGAGCTTGAATTTTTTTGCTTTCTCTGTCATGTTTTGTTGTGTTGTCCCAAAATAGAATACTATCTAAAGTATACTAGGAGCATCTTTAGTCTAAGATCCCAAATTGAGATCTTAAATCACGGATCGTATAACGTCACAGATGAGGAGGGTCAGCGTCACCTAATGACATCTATACATAGAAAAATAATATTATAACATAAATATTCTAATAAAATATTAGGACGGATGAAAATTACATAGCTAACGAACTTCCATATGACAACAAAAATAAAATACACTAACCAAGTTTCGAAGCATTAGAAGAAAACAAACATATCACTAATAACAAACATTATAACTAACTGACAAATATCAATGTCAAATCCTCTTCAGAATTATAAACTTCAAAGTCATCTTTTAATTCTCCTTCATTGTCTTGTTAAATATTGTTTGATTCTTTATTCAAATTAGTTTATTCTTCTTTATTTGTCAACAAATTAGCAGGGTTTACTTCTTCAACGACACCTCTTAAATCTTGCAATCCAAAAGCACTTTCAACTTCAATGACTTCATTGACATGTGACATTTCCTCAACTTGGTAAGACACATCATCTTGTACATGATTGGATTCTATGGAATCCCTTGGCTTCGTTTTTATTGCTACACATCAACCACGTTTGTCCCTTCTTATTGCAGAATATGGCACATAATACAATTGCCTTACATTATGTGCACTAATGAATGGGTCGAACAAATTATAACTTTTATCCATTCGAATTTCCACTGTGCCATATTTAGGATCTACCCTTGTTCTTCTACTCATTGGATCAAACCAGTGACAATAAAATAATACTACATGCTTAGGATAAGTTGTAGTATTATACTCAAGCTCATATATATGTTGAATGATCCCATAAAAATCATCTGCGGCTCCTTCTGTAAGTCCATTTATGTGAATCCCACTATTTATTGTTTTCTTCCCTTCACTCCATGCTTGAGTATGGAATTTGTACCCATTGACAAAGTATGTATGTCATTCTTTAACGTAACTCATGGGATCATACGATAAATCCTTTAAGTGTTGGTTTCTCACATTTGTAGGCTCATTTATAACCTACGAATATAAAGCATCTGAACAATTATATTTTTTTTTACCATAAAGTAGCAAAATAAATATACAATAACATGGTTACTTTTTGCTAGAACCAAGTAGGAAAGTTCACATGTAGATTATGAGTAAAGGCATTTGACTAGAATTGCAAGAATGAATTGTCCAAATATAATGTTGCATGAGTCAATTATAAGGGGGAATAATGTGAAGATACAATCATAATTATTGAATCCCAAATGGCATACATTGTGAAACTTACTTGAGGCATGGTTTAACTTCAACATAGTTAATCAACACATGAACATGGGTCGAGTCTTTCTCATTGTTAGTTAACTAGTGAATTAACTCTTTCCCAGAAGAACGACCTTGCTTGTCAAACACTGATAACATCGGTGGGCACCTTTCAGCCTCAATTGCAATTTGATTCCTAACATTACACAACGACAAAATAAAGTTGATGAAATAATGAGAACAAAAATAAGTTGTCTCACGATGTATGTAAGACGCACAAATGGACCCTTTCACCGCTCGATTAGAATCGCCCATGAATCTAGAAATTTTAAAGAAAACCAAGTCATCGTTCATGAGCATTAAAAAAATGAAATTTAAAGAAAATACAATTACCATTTTAGTACCTTTCAAATGGATACATCCATCTATATTGGACTGGTCCACCAAGTCTAGCTTCATATGCCAGATGAATAGGCAGATGCTCCATTGAATCAAAAAACCCAGGGGGAAATATTCTCTCCAACTTGCACATAATTGGAATATTTTGTTCCATTCTACCCAAGTCATCCTCCATCAAAGTTGTAGAACACATATCTTTAAAGAAATGAATTATTTCAATAAGTAGATTTAAGAAATGTGGAAGCAATGAGCTAAAAGCAATAAGAAGTAAACACTCCATGAACATATGACAATCATGACTTTTCATCTCATGCATGGTTCCCTTATCAACATTGGCACATCTGGCCAAGTTAGAGGAATAACCATTTGACATTCGTAGTTCTTTTATCCATTGATAGACTAACTTTATTTGGTCTACAGTTAGAGTGTAATTTGCTTTTGGCTTTAATAACTTCCCGTTAGCCGTCGACTTCAACTCCAAGTCTTTACGCCTATAATAAAAAGCTAAGTCCATCCTACCCTTGTCATTGTCTTTTGTCTTACCACTGACATTCATCACAGTGTTGAATATGTTGTCAAAATTTTTTTTCTCTATGTGCATAACATCAAGATTGTGTCACAACAAATTATCTTTCCAATAAGGAAGATCCTAAAAGATACTTCTTTTTGTTCAATGGTGTCATTCCCCATATCCATGTATATTTGGTGGTGGCAGTTTCTGTGACATTTGGCAAATCTCTAACGCTATGCCATACTTGTGTAGGTGTCAATATATGCGGTGACTCATCTCTTTCTACTTCCCCTTTTTAAAGGCATTTTTGTTCCTCCAAAATGCATGATCAGTAGGTAAGAACCTACGATGACAGTCAAACCAACAAGTTTTTCCCCATTTGCCAACTAAAAGGCCTTTGTGTCCTTCATGCAATACGGACATTCTAGTCTATCATGTGTTCCCCAACCAGACAACATCTCATAAGCAGGAGAATCATTAATAGTCCACATCAAAGCTGCCCTTGTGAAATTTTTCTTTCTTGAAACATCGTAAGTCATAACACCACTCCATAATTTTTTCATATCATCAATCAAAGGTTGTGAATAAACATCAATACCAATTGTTGGATTAAATGGACCTGGTATGACACAACTTAAAAACATATAAGGTTTAGTCATACACAACTCTGGAGGAAGATCGTACGGGGTAACAATGATTGGCCAACAAGAATAAGGTGAAGATGATGCTTGAATATATGAGTTAAATCCATCTGTGCATAAACCGAGTCGCACATTTTATGGATCAATAGAAAAATCTGCATGTACCTGATTGAAGTGTTTCCACGCTTCGCCATTAGATGGATGGCGTAACATGCCCGAAGATATTTTATTCTCATAGTGCCATGACATTTGGCTTGCAGTTTGTATTGATGCAAATAGTCTTTGCAACCTTAGTATTATAGGCAAATAAAACATCGCCTTTACTAGACCTGGATATCTGTTGCTTGTTCCAATAGTCTTGGCACGATACCTATGCTTGTTACAAAATTTGCATTCGGTTAATGCTACATCATTGTCATAATACAACATGCAGCCATCCACACAATAGTCAATCCTTTTAGCCTCCAATCCTAACTTTGATACTAAACTCTTCGCATCATGAATTTTTTTGGTGAACCATCTTTTATAGGTGTTGCATCCAAAAGCATTTTTGAAATAAACTCCAAGCATTGTTCAAGAACATTCCAATTGGACTTGCAAGCTAAAAGCGACAAATATTGATAATTTTGAGTTTGTTGCCCCTTCGTACAATGGTTCATTCGTCTCCACCAATAAATTGTAAAATCTTTGAGTATCTTTATTTGGAGGTTCTTCCATATTATTTGAGTTTGGAGCCTCAAATGTTTGAGGTTGTCTCAAAGCATCACAAATCATGTCTTGCATTAACATAAATTGTTCATGTTGAGCCACATATTCTGCACTAGTAGAAGCATCCATGTAAATGTTGCCATCATTTAAATCAACATGCGACATGTCTTCACCATGATCAATCCAAATCCAATAATTAGACTTGAAACCATTTTTGTAGAGGTGAATCTTCACAACTCTATCCTTAAAAATCCCAGTACAATCACATTTAACACACGGGCATCTGATCCCCTATCATTGTGATAACGTTCTTGTTGACTAGCTTTCATTACAAGCTCCTTAACCCCCTCAACAAAAGTTTCTTTCAAACTTCTTCTACCACTATAGCATCTATCAGACATCATCCAATGACGATTTCAAAGAATATTGTTCATGTTCTGTATATTACAGAAAAAAATAAGAATATTCATGTTTTGTCATACATAATCTTAAAGTGATCTCTATTATTAGTAGTAAAAATTTTAGGTGGGAAAAATTGACATACATATAATGTTTGAGTTTGTAAATGAAGTAAGCATGAAATATAAATAACATGAACACAATCAGAAATATACTTAGCACATTTAGATTACAAAATATCAAGCAACCAGAATAACAAAATCCTCAACTAACTTGAATAATACATATAAAGTATATTTAAAAAAATTCATCTAGTTAGTTATAAACAAAAGATAACAGAAAATTGAAAATTCTTAATTGAGTTATATATTATTATAGTCAGACTCATGAGACTTGTTTCTACCTTGCCCATCATTGGTTAGGAGAATTAAAGATTAATTAAAAAGAGAAGTTATTCTCATCAAAGAAAGGTATCTCTTTAGCTATTATTGAATTTTCATATGATGATTGTAACATCCCATTTTTCGTAAATCAATTAAAAAAGATTATTATTTATAAATAAATAGAGTTTTAGAAAAATGATGAGGTTTTTATAATTAAATAAATAACTAGAAATTAGTTTATTAATTAAAATAATAGTTTGAGAGAAAATAAAAAAGATATCTTATTTATTCATTTGATAGGAAATAAAATAGAATTCTTTTTTATAAAATAATAAAAATAAATAAATAGAGTAAATAATAGGCTGAGGGT
Organism: Glycine soja; assembly: GCF_004193775.1. Classification (NCBI taxonomy): domain Eukaryota; kingdom Viridiplantae; phylum Streptophyta; class Magnoliopsida; order Fabales; family Fabaceae; genus Glycine; species Glycine soja. The sequence goes on from NC_041004.1 coordinate 7,525,729, forward strand.
AGTCTAGTTATAAATAGAGACATGTTAGGCAAGTTTTCAGCGATACATCTCTACGCTTTTTTCTCTCAATTTTATTTTTCTTTTTCTCCCTCCCAAAATCATCTCCTTTTTCAACATACACTCAAATCTGTCTCAGTAAAATTATGATTCCGTACTCATTAATCGTTGGATTATGGTGAAATTTAAACACGAGTTTAGGAACTTATTTCCGCACAGACCCACCGTTGGGATTTTCAAAATAATGGCTGTGGTGGAATGTTTGGGACTTTTCCGATGCTAATCAGCAAGTGTACTGAGTCGCATAAGTAATATAAAACGGTAAGAACCGAGTATCGAATCACAGGGAACTTGTTTCATTCAAAAAATAAATGTTCAATGAGAAAACATTTGTTTAAAGCATTAAATATAAATGGGGTTTTTGTATGAAAATCTAATTAACTACAAACTAAAATATCTAGAAGTTGAGAAGTAAAAACAGTCAAGTAAAAAACGTTGGATTATTCTACTGAACTTACCTTGATGTTGCTAAATGTTTTTCTCTATTTAACATTGTTTTAGTGTTCTTATGCTGAAAAATTACCTAAACCAAGATCCCTCGAGTGAATGGGCCTAACTCTATTTAAAGCTCGTCCTTGATCCCTCAACAAACTTAGTTTAAACGAGTTGCATTAAGATTACAACATAATAAAAACTAAATCACTACACTCCATTTCTAGACATACAGTTTTCTAGCTTGCTCTATCAAGTTCTAAGGCTTTGAAACACTTTCCAATGCTAAAAATCCAAACTATACATACAAATGGGTGATCAAGCCACAAGCATGTAAAAATAAGTATAGATAGAAGCAATGAACACATAAAAACATCATTAAATAGATAGTAAGAGAGTATTACATCAAAGGTTCAGCAAAACTCTCCAACAAGAGATTTAGCCTTCCATTACAAGTTAGAAACTTTCAGCACAAAGGATAGATTTTGAGGAAAGGCAAAGGCTACAAATGGTTGAGGATGCCTCCTCCAACCTCTAGAACCCTAAAATCACTTCTCTAACCTAAACTCTCTTGGAGGCCGGTGCTCTGTCGCTCTAGCTTCTCTTCTTGCTCTGTTTTTTGAATCCTCTTTTATTTTACGCCAACTTCAGTGTTTTAAAGGCTTCTTGACGTTTCAGATTCTGAAGGCTCGCTTAGCCAGCTTGGCTCGCTAAGCGTGAGTTAGTGAATTCTGGCTTAGCGAGTTGGGCACACTGAGCGCGAGAAAGGACAAACAACTCATTGGGAGAGCTTGCGGCATGCATATCTTTGGCTGATCCTCTTCTAGGGTTTCCTAACACGCTAAGCGAGCTGTGTGCCATGCAAATGGCTCGCTTAGCGAGACACTAACTGCTTGAACCTCCTTCTTCTTTTAGCCTGAAACTGAAGTTGATTCACATTGATTCACAAAAATAGGAGTATCTATTGAGTAAAATTAAACTAAATATGAAAATATGTACAATTGCTACAAAAAGAACCATAAATTGGAGGAAAGATGATAATTTCACGTGACTATTAAATACAAAACTTAGTCGTAAATGACGACCAACAAACTCCCCCAAATTTATAGTTTTGCTTGTCCTTGAGCAAAGAAATAACAATTTACTTGTCCTCAAGTGATAGAATTCAGAGTGGTTACTCAAAAATGTGTTTGATCCAAAACATTCAATCACATGAACATAAGTGGCGAGCAATACTTCAACCAACAGTTCTTCATAAAGATATGCAGAATTTCAAAGATACGAGCATGATCATTAAGCAGCACAAGTGAAATAAACTAGCAAGCAAGATAGATATCAAGGAAGGTTCATCAAGCCAAATCCTCACGGTCACTGTTTCTCTCATAAGCACAAGTGTTTAAGGCAATTCTTCAATTTTACAACCAACACAAGTCTCAACTTTTGCATTTCATCTCATGACATACAATCACAAATACAAATATTGAATCTGAAGGACTTTCTTGGCTTGTAATGAGGCTGGGTTGCAAACAATTCATGGTTTTTCTAGGATGTAAAAACTTAGGTTCTAGGAGAGCATTCATCCTTAGATCAACTCTTTTCCTTTTATTCCAGCTTCTATTGACTTGCCACCAACATTTAAGGCACTTAGCTTAAGTAACAACACACATATTTTTATTCTTGAAACTTCTCTCTCTTTTTTTATTTTATTTTAGCAGTCTTTGTTGCTTCTTATATACTTTATGTGTGGCCGTTTACTTATCTTACCACAATTACCATCACCCAACATCGTCCCCCAAATTTGGGACAAATTTTCTTTGCACCATGATGCTCTCCTACAACCTAAGAAAGGTAGATGGAGATTATAATTCAACAGGCTCAAGGTTCATCTCAATCAATCATATTTAAGCTCAAAATGGGTGCAAGGGATTCATCATTCATAAACAAGGTAACCTATTTGGCTAAGTGGCTAATTCAATCAATCACGACCTTCATCATTTCCAAAATCATGCATTCATTCAGTATTAAGAGATTCATGCAAAAATCAGTACCCAATGCTAGTCGTTCTCTCACAATTAAGGTTCACACACTCACCGGGTTATGGCTAATGATTACCTTCACAATTTACCTGTCAAACAAACTAACAATTTCACCCACGTCCCTAATTCATGTTCTTTCTCTTCTAATTACCGCATACTTATTCAAAGTATGTGATCTAACATCGCAATTCACTCGAGTCATGGAATCTATCAATTTCAAAGTCATTCACAAACACAGAAATTTTAAAACCAACATAACCACTGCATAAATAACTGTAAACTATTTCAAAAACTGAAAAATTTGCTAAATAAGTAAATAAACTAAACTAAAACTGAAATTTAAAACTATATCTAAAAAGCAGAAAATAAATAAATAAAGCCTTGTCTTTAGTCATCCTATGCCGGTGTGGGCTCATCATGAGGTGAGGAAGGAGCATTCTGGGCTGGCTGAGGTGTATCCTGTGTTGTAGTGGGCCAGGGATCCCAAGTGCTCTGCGCCGCGACCATGCCAGCTGCATAGTCTGTTTCTCCAGCGCCATCCTCATCCTCTGTTGTAGAAGCAAAACTTCAAGAATTATTTTGATGATGCCAAGGAATTTCAAAGATCATTCAAGATGAATTTCAAGGATGAAGAAAGCAAGATGTCAAGCAAAAGCAAAGATCTCAAGATAAGAATTAAGATAGACTCTTAGAAAAGTTTTTTGAAAAGCACAAATGATTGACCAAGTGAGTTTCTATCTTAACAAAAATTTTACCAAGCATTTTAATCTCTGGTAATCAATTACCAGAAGGTAGTAATCGATTACCAGTAGCCCAAATATTTTTGAAAATGGTTTTTCAAAGGTGTAATCGATTACCATGACTTTGTAATTGATTACCAATGCTTATAACGTTCAAAAATAGTTTGAAAAACCATGTAATCGATTACACAAAACATGTAATCGATTACCAATGGCTCTGAACGATGAAAATTCAAATTTTAAATTAAGAGTCACAACTGTTCAAGAAAAATAATTGTGTAATCGATTACACCAACATTCTAATCGATTACCAGTGGAGAATTTTCAGAAAATCTGCCAACAGTCACATCTTTTCATTGGATTTTTGAATGACCATCAAAGGCCTATAAATAGGTGACTTGGGCACAAATTTTCTTCAGAGTTTTCCCTATTCAAAAAAGGCATAATCCTCTCAAACAAAAATCTCTTATCATCCAACATTCCTTGGTCAAACACTTGTGTTATTCAATAAGGAATTAAGTGCTTCATTGTAAACATCTATCTTTTTCAAGAGAAATCATCATCTTCTTCTTCTCTTTCTAATCAAAGGGATAAAAGACTGAGAGCCTCGTATTGTAAAGTATCTGAACACAAAGGAAGGGTTGTCCTTGTGTGTTTTAGAGAGTGTAAAGGATTTATGAGATAGTGGAACTCCCAAGCGGACTTCTTGGGGACTGGACGTAGGCAACGGACTTTGCCGAACCAGTATAAAAACTGTGTTTGCACTTTCTCTTCCCTTAAACTCTTTTATTTGTTGTTGCTTATTGTTTCTATTCAATAAGTTTAATTTGAATTATTATTTAGAAACTCATTTTAAAAGGAATCTTGGGACTTGGGTTAAAATCTGTATAGAAATTTTAATTGGGAAATAATTTGTGATATCTTAATTCAACCCCCCCTTCTTAAGATATCTGAGGCCACTTGTCCAACAAGTGGTATCAGAGTTTCATTCTTGTATAAAGTTTAGAAGTTTCAAGAATAATGGTCTCAGCAAACTTTTTATTCCCAGAAGGAAATTCAATAAATAGGCCTTCTATTTTTAATGGAGAGGGTTACCGCTACTGGAAAACCCGAATGCAAATCTTCATTGAGGCAATAGACTTAAATATTTGGGAAGCCATAGAAATAGGACCTTATGTACCCACCATGGTGGCTGGAAATACAACAACAGAAAAGCCTAGGGAAAATTGGAGTGAGGAAGAAAGAAGACGAGTACAATATAACTTAAAAGCCAAAAACATAATTACTTCTGCCCTAGGAATGGATGAATATTTTAGGGTTTCAAATTGTAAGAGTGCTAAGGATATGTGGGACACTCTACAAGTTACAGATGAGGGCACTACTGATGTTAAACGATGTAGGATAAATACTTTAACTCATGAGTATGAATTGTTTAGGATAAAGACAAATGAAAGTATACAAGATATGCAGAAAAGATTCACACATATAGTTAATCATCTAGCATCATTAGGAAGAATATTTCCAAACGAGGATCTCATAAATAAAGTATTGAGATGCTTAAGCAGGGAATGACAACCTAAGGTAACAACCATTACTGAGTCACGAGATTTAACTAACATGTCTCTAGCTACATTATTTGGAAAGTTATAGGAACACGAAATGGAACTATTAAGATTAAATCAACATGAAGAAAATGATAAGAAGAAGAAGAAGGGAATTGCTCTTAAAGCCTCATCTTCAATCCAAGAAGAAAGTGATAATGAAGATTCAATTGACTTGGATGAAGAGGAAGATCTTATTCTCTTTGTCAAAAGATTCAACAAATTCCTTAGGATGAGAGGAGCTCAAAGAAAACAAAACTTCAAACCTAAAAGAAGGATTGAAGAGTCATCCCAAACTCCAAGATGCTATGAGTGCAGTCAATCCGGACATCTGAGGGTTGATTGTCCAATCTTTAAGAAAAGAATGGAGAAGTTTGAAAACAAGAACATTGGAGAAAAAAAGGCAAAGAAGGCCTACATCACATGAGATGATAACGACTTAGAATCATATGATGATTCTGAAAAAGAAGTGATTAATCTATGTCTAATGGGCAAAAACTATGAAAGCGACGAAGAGGTAACATCTTCTAACAAATCTATTTCTTTTGATGAGTTACAAGATGCATTTGCTGAATTACATAGCGAATCTATTAAACTTGCAAAACTTGTTTTTTCATCAAAGAAAACTATTTCAGATTTAGAGAAAGAGATTTCAAAGTTAAATAAAGAGTTAGATCATCTTAAGACTGAAGTGTCAATATGTAAATCAAGTGATAAAGTTCATGCTTCTACTATGACTATTGAAAAAGAAAATTCATGTGAATGTTGTAGTAAATATGTAGAAGAAATTAAAAATCTGAAAAACTCACTTGCCAAATTTTTGAGTGGCAAAACCAACCTAGATATTATATTAGGAAAACAAAGATGTATTTTTGATAAAGTAGGGATTGGATATAAACCAGAAAAACAACAAAAGTTTTATAAAAATTTCTTTTCTTCCACACAAAAATGTAATCCTCCTTTCATTACATGTTTTTATTATGGAAGAAAAGGACATGGCATATCTACATGCTATTTTAGGAAAAATTGCAACAATATTAAAATGATTAGGGTCCCAAAAGGATCCGTTGTTCACACTAACACTCAAGGACCCAATAAAGATTGGGTACCTAAGTCACAATGTTGATCTTGTAGGAACCCTTGAGGAAAAAGTGGTGCATAGATAGCGGGTGCTCAAAACATATGATGGGAGATGCATCAAAGTTCACACATATCTCTCCCAAGAAAAGCGGGCATGTAACTTATGGTGACAACAACAAAGGTAGAATTCTTGGAGTTGGAAAAATAGGTACGAATTCTTCAACCTCCATTGAAAATGTTCTACTTGTTGAAGGCCTTAAGCACAACCTGGTTAGTGTTAGTCAATTATGTGATAAAGGCTATCTGATATCATTTGATTCTAAAAAATGTTCTAAAAAATGTGTCATACAAATATAAATCATATGGGGTTTAGAGTCAATAATGTTTACATGATAGACTTAAGTAAAAAACTAGGTGATAATCAATGTTTTCTTAGCAAAAATGATGATCCATGGCTATGGCATAAAAGGATTGCTCACATTAACATGGAACACTTAAACAAATGAATTTCAAAAGATTTAGTTGTTGGATTGCCAAAACTAAAATTTGAAAAAGATAGACTATGTGATGCATGCCAAAAGGAAAAAAAAAAAACTAGAGTTTCATTCAAATCCAAAAACATTGTTTCAACTACTCAACCGTTACAATTACTACACATGGATTTGTTTGGCCCTTCTAGAATCATGAGTTTTGGAGGAAGTTACTATGCCCTTGTTATAGTTGATAATTATTCTAGATACACTTGGACACTATTTATCACTCATAAGAATGATGCATTTCAAGCATTTATGAAACTTGCAAAAATGATTCAAAACAAAAAAAATCTCGAAATTATATCTATTTGGAGTGATCATGGGGTGAATTTGAAAATAAATAATTTGAATTATTTTGTGATAAGCATGGCATTGAACATAACTTTTTTGCACCTAGAACCCCTCAACAAAATGGAGTTGTTAAAAGGAAAAATAGATCTTTGGAAGAAATTGCTAGAACCTTATTAAATGACACTCCTCTTCCAAAATATTTTTGGGCTGAAACCGTTAATACTGCATGCTATATCCTGAATAAGGTTTTAATAAGACCCATTTTAAAGAAAACTTCATATGAACTATTTAATGGTAAAAAACCTAACATTTCACACCTTCATTTTTTTGGTTGCAAATGCTTTGTATTAAACAATAGAAAAGAAAACTTAGGAAAGTTTGATGCTAAGTCAGATGAAGGAATTTTCCTTGGTTATTCCTTGCATACTAAAGCTTATAGAATATATAATAAGAGAACTATGACTATTGAAGAATCTATTCATGTTTCCTTTGATGAGTGTAATGCTATTCCTCCAAGAAAAGATATTTTAGATGATATTGCAGAATCTTTAGAACAAATGCATATTCATGGACAAGATTCTAAAGGAAAAGGAGAAGGAAGCAATGAAGATCCTCCAATAGAAGCCAAAACAAATGATGAACTTCCGAGAGAATGGAAAGCTTCAAGAGATCGTTATTGGTGATATCTCAAAAGGGGTAACAACTAGACATTCTCTTAAAGATTTATGCAATAATATGGCTTTTGTGTCTATGATTGAACCCAAAAATTTAAATGAAGCCATAATAAATGATCATTGGATAGTTGCTATGCAAGAAGAACTAAATCAGTTTGAGAGAAACAATGTGTGGGAACTAGTAGAGAAACCTGAAAACTACCCCATCATAAGAACAAAATGGGTATTTAGGAATAATTTAGATGAACATGGCATAATCATTAGGAATAAGGCTAGGTTAGTTGAAAAGGGGTATAATAAAGAAGAGGGAATAGATTATGAAGAAACACATGCTCCTGTTGCAAGATTAAAAGCCATTAGAATGCTTTTACCTTATGCATCCATAATGAATTTTAAGCTTTATCAAATGGATGTTAAAAGTGCTTTTCTAAATGGCTTAATTCAAGAAGAAGTATATGTAGAACAACCCCCAGGTTTTGATATCTCAGATATGCCAAATCATGTTTATAGATTGTGAAAGGCTTTATATGGTTTGAAACAAGTCCCTAGGGCATGGTATGAATGTCTAAGTAAATTTCTTTTAGAGAAAGATTTTTCTAGAGGAAAAGTGGATACCACACTGTTCATAAAGAGAAAGCATGATGATATTCTATTAGTTCAAATATATGTTGATGATATAATCTTTGGATCCACTAGTGATTCACTGTGCAAGGAGTTCTCTCTTGATATGCAAAGCGAATTTGAAATTTCAATGATGGCAGAACTAAACTACTTCCTGGGGTTACAAATCAAGCAAACTAAAGAAGGTATATTCGTCAACCAAGCAAAATACTGCAAAGAACTGATCAAAAGATTTAGGATGGAAAGTGCAAAGCACATGGCTACACCTATGAGTATTGGTTGTTACTTAGATAAAGATGAATCTGGTCAGTCTATAGACATGAAACAATATCGAGGTATGATCGGATCTCTTCTCTATTTATCTGCTAGTAGACCGGATATCATGTTTAGTGTATGCATGTGTGCTAGATTCCAATCCAACCCTAAACAATCACATTTTAGTGCAGTAAAAAGGATCATAAGATACCTATTAGGAACAATCAATTTAGGATTATGGTATCCTAAGAACTCAACATGTAACTTAATAGGATACTCTGATTTTGACTTTGTCGGATCCAAAATAGATAGAAAGAGCACAAGTGGGACATGCCAATTTATTGGATCTGCTCTTGTATCATGGCATAGTAAGAAACAAAACAATGTTGCTTTATCCACTGCTGAAGCAGAATATATTTCTGTCGGCAGTTGTTGTGCATAAATATTATGGATGAAGCAGCAACTATTTGACTATGGTATTCTTCTTGATCAGATACCCATTAGGTGTGACAACACTAGTGCCATTAATCTATCCAAAAACCCAATACAATATTGTAGAACAAAACATAGAAATAAGGCACCACTTTTTAAGAGACCATGTTCTGAAGGGAGATTGTGTTCTAGAATTTGTGGATACTAAAAATCAACTTGCTGACATCTTTACCAAACCTCTCCCTAAGGAAACATTCTTTGCCATTAAGAGAGAATTAGGCCCCTCAGATATTAGTGATTTGGATAAATAAGGTAACATTTGTTCACACACTTTGGCTTTTTGATGTTACCAAAGGGGGAGAAAATGGGGATTATTAAGAAATAAATTTCAGAAAAATTAGGCATAATCTCCAAAAGAAAGGGGGAGCTTGGACACAATGGAAGGATCATCCTAGTGTGTTTCAGAAATTGTAAAGGATTTATGAGATAGTGGAACTCCCAAGCGGGCTTCTTGGGGACTGGACGTAGGCAACGGACTTTGCCGAACCAGTATAAAAACTATGTTCACACTTTCTCTTCCCTTAAACTCTTTTATTTGTTGTTGCTTATTGTTTCTATTCAGTAAGTTTAATTTTAATTATTATTTAGAAATTCATTTTAAAAGGAATCTTGGGACTTGGGTTAAAATTTGTATAGAAATTTTAATTGGGAAATAGTTTGTGATATCTTAATTCAACCCCCCCTTCTTAAGATATCTGAGGCCACTTGTCCAACATCTGTAACCTCCACAAGTGGTGTGATAGTAGGGGTAGTCTCTAGAGTGGCCTCGAGCATCACCTCCGGCTCTAGCTACGGCTCTTGGGCTGAAGGAGCCTCACCTCCCCCCAAAGGAGAAGACTGGACTCCTGGCCAGGCCACCTGGGCCATGAAATCCTCCGTGCTGATGATGGGCCGATGCTGAGCCAAGTTATGAATGCTTTGCATCACCAGGCATAAGCCCTGGTGAAGGCTCTACAGCATCGACACCATAGCGTCTAAGCTTTGAGCGGAGGTACCGGAGGGTGCTGCTGGTGGTGGAGCTGGAGCAGGAGGAGCAAAAGAAGAGGGAGTAGAAGTATCAGGTCCCCTAGCCCTAACAATTACCATCACCCAACATCCTCCCCCAAATTTGGGACAAATTTGCTTTGAACCATGATGCTATCCTACAACCTAAGAAAGGTAGATGGAGATTATAATTCAATAGGCTCAAGGTTCATCTTAATTAATCATATTTAAGCTCAAAATGGGTGCAAGGGATTCATCATTCATGAACAAGGTAAGATATTTGGCTAAGTGGCTAATTCAATCAATCACGACCTTCATCATTTCCAAAATCATGCATTCATTCAGTATTAAGAGATTCATGCAAAAATCAGTACCCAATGCTAGTCGTTCTCTCACAATTAAGGTTCACACACTCCCCGGGTTATGGCTTGCTAGACGCAAGTTAGTGAATTATGGCTTAGCAAGCTGGGCGCACTGATCGCGAGAAGGGACAAACGACTCGCTGGGCGAGCTTGTGGCGCGCTAAGTACGCATATCTTTGGCTGATCCTCTTCTAGGGTTTCCCAACACGCTAAGCGAGCTGTGTGCCTCGCTTAGCGGATATCACTTGCTAAGCGCATATGGCTCGCTTAGGGAGACACCAACTGCTCGAACCTCCTTCTTCTTAAGCCTAAAACTAAAGTTGATTCACATTAATTCACAAAAATGGGAGTATCTACTGAGTAAAATCAAACTAAATATGAAAATATGTACAATTCTTACAAAAAGAACCATAAATTGAAGGAAAGATGATAATTTCATATGACTATTAAATACAAAAGTTAGTCGTAAATGACAACTAACATGGAAGAAATGTCCCTCGCACTGAGCCTTTCCTTTTCTCGCAGACACCCAAAACTTGTCTGAGTAAAACTACTATGTCGGACTCGTTAACCGTTAGATCATCGTGAAATTTGGACACCACCCTTGTAACAAATATTTGCACAGTCTCATTGATGGGATTTTCGAAATAGTGTTTATGCAGAGAGAAATTAGTCTCGCACGTTGACAGTAAAATAGAGGCTACAATTTCTTTCCCTTCTCTCATTCATGGAAACCCTAACAGAGCAAACAGAGAAAAAGCTTAAGGAATCTTAGGGAACTGCTAGAGACACCGCTATCACTATCGAAGTACACATGTGAGCCCGCTTAGAGGTAAAAGATAAGTTTATCGCAATTAGGATTAGAGTGAACATGTGTAGGAATCTTTAAAGGATTAAATTGGAGTTTATTTTGGGATGCTTATTGAATTATAATTTTCCTTTATGATTATAAAAAAATATTGTTGTGTTTGACTGACCAATTGATGTTTTGATGCGAATTGTGTGGAATTATTTGAGGGGTTTTACTCCCCATGTTATGATAAAAGTTTTGTATAAATAGTTATATTGAAATTATGAAATTGTGATTCAAATTGTGAGTGAGTTACAAATTGAACCTGTGATGAATGATGACATACATGGGTATTAAGATGTTTTATGTATTGAGTTGTGAGCTATGAATCATACAATCACATGACTATAAGATTCTTAATGCACGATGAGTATTATGATGGGAACCACTGCGAGGACCCGACAAGTTTAATCACAAGCGCGACAAGATAAATTTATTTTGAGAAAAATTAAGGAGTTGTGTGTTTTGTACAATTCATAGATATTGTCTGTGTGCTAAAATATTTTCTGTGTTGGACCTAGATCAAGAAGGAGATGTCTTGATGGACTCTTCGGAGTGTAGATCTTGGGAGTAAATACACTCGGTTTGAGTGTTCCTTTAAGTCTGTGCCGATTCCACATGGTTGGAGCATTCTCGTAAAACAACGTGATCCTGACTGGTCTCCCTATGATTTTACCTAGCGAGAGTGACCTGACTTACTAGTGTGTGGTTTGTCTTGTCATGTACTCTTAGGCGCCCGACGAGATTTTTCACTGACATGGTACCACATTACATATAGGATTGAGTCTTAGTCTATCTGCTGCATAACGCATGTGTATTGATCGATATTGATTGATTTAGTGTGTTTTGATCCTTAAGTACGTGAATAATGTGAAAATGAATGAGACGTGTTGTGTTGTGATGTGATGTTACATGACAAAGTGGTTGAATGACATGAGCTGTATTTAAGTAAGTTACATTTCGTTTATATGATATTTATATTTACATGTTGTCTTGTTTCTCCCTATTAGTTAGGAATGTGCCTGATAACTCATCCCTTGTGTGTTGTTTGTGTTTGGGTCCTTTAATGATCTCGAACTTTGTGTTTGTGGGAGCTGATGACTGGGTGAATTCCTTCAAGGAACCTTGTGCTGAAGGACGTCGAGACACAATGTTATGATAGGATGTGACATTAGGGCATGTGTTTTGTTTAATTACATGATGTTTTGAGCCAAAAATGTTTCTAACAAGTTTTATTTGGTAATGGTGACGTGAATGTGAGCCTTTTACCCTTTTGAAATGTTTTTATTTAAATGTGTTTTAAATTTTTTAATTAATTTTAATTTATTATTTCTTTTATTATTAGTACATATATGTGTGAGGTAGAGGGTGTCAAAATGATTATTTAAGTTAGGGAACCAAGTGAAATAGGTCTACCATATTTTGTTTTGTTCCCCCCCCCCCCCCCCCCTTATTTTATGTCCTTTACCCAAATATGTAACTATGAAAAATGTCAACAATATATTTTTTGGCAGATTGTTTTCAACACTTTTTAATTGGCTAATATTAAAAAAATTTGTTGTTGACACATGATATTTAATTATTATTCGTGGATGGCATTCAGGGATTTGTGGTCATTTGCTAAGTTAAGCCTTGCATCATCTGTTATGAGTTGCTTAGAGCAATGGTATGGAACGTGCATTGTACTACTTGCTGGTCTACTAGACAATCCTTTGATTGATGTTGGTTCCTATTCTATTTGGTAAGATTATCATGTTAAACTAATTATCATGTCATATCATATCCATTAACAACATTAAAAAAAAAAACTAAATAACAATAAGAAGATAAAACAGACAAAAAAACTATTTCCTAGTGTGTAAGTCACATATATACCTACCTTCTCTAGTCTATGCCTTGTTTGCCAAAGTTATAAAATCACACTTTTAATTCCTAGTATTTAAATTGACAATTTATCTATCTTTCTTTTATATTACAACTCATTCTAGATTGACAATTTATCTGCGAAAGATCACATATCGATTAGTCTAAGAACAAAGATGGAACCCGCTATGCATAATTGACTATTAACACAGAAATATAGAATGCATACGTTTCCATCTGTTTATTGTTTCCCAAAGATTCCTTATGTTTGAAGGATTTACAATTAACACAAATACATAAACAACTCTGCATAATTTGTCACTCTCTTTTATAAATAATCTATTATTTGTGCCGGGTTCCATCAATGGACTACTTCACAATTATATATGGATGGAATTTTACGTGCATATTTGTCCAAAGTTACTTTTAAGTAAAAAAAAATTAACATATATGTTTCCTTTTATCAAACCTATAAAACCTTATGTACAACTTGGTATAGAGAATATATATGTAAAAATACCCTACCTAGAAAGGTAACAAATAACATAACTGAAATGGTTTTTAAGGCCAGACCAACTATTATCAACCGGATCTAGAACTTCATTTCACATGTTGTGAAAATCATCACATAATTAAAAATAAAATCTGCAATTGTCAACTGGTCCTAGAACTTCATTGCATTGATGTTTACTTTTTTTGGGTTTAGTGGTGATGAGTGGAAAATTCTGCAATTTAATAATCAAGCATGATGATCTCATGCTCCGTTTTTAAATCTCGGCATTAGGGTAAAAAATATATATTATATTAAAAAATTAGATCTATGTGAATGAAAGAGGAAAAATAAGTTGGAAGTTGTGACTCACAAAAAGCAAAAGGACAAGTGCAGAGGGATGATTGGAACTTCAAATGTTGTTATTTGAATAGCGAAAGAAACATAACTTTTAAAAAGGCAATCAATTATGAAAGCAGAAACATAAAAGCAGAAGGAGCCAAATTGGGCACTAGCCAAAATCCAACTATCATTTCACGTGAACTTCTTCTATCAAGAGAAAGTGTCTCTAAAAAAAGAAATAAAAACATTGTTGTATTTGCTTAAGGAAACTGAATAAACATATTCTAACACAGGCAAAGATGAATTCTAGCAGCGCTACAACAATTTCGTTAAACATGTAAACTTGGCAGAAACTTCTCTTTGTAAAAAAAAAAAAGAAAAACAAGAACCTGGATGGAGAAGTAGAACGAAAACTTACCGAAGCCCTGACAAGGAAGCTGGAGAGAGAACAAGAGGAGCCATTCAGAGAAATAGAGGGGGAAGCAGTAAAGAGAATTGGAGGAATTGGGATAGGAGGATAGGGAAGAAAAGGAAGATGGGTAGGGTTGGGTTGTTTTTGTTTGGGGGAAATTTAATTTTCCAACAAACACCAATCCCGTAGGAAAAATTTGTGGAAAAATTATAATTTTTGATGCAAAATTGTTCATCGGTGTCGGTATTTCCAAATTTTCCGACAAAATATAATCCTTCCGTACATTCTGTTGAAAATTTTAATTTGTGATAAATTATTTTCCGTGTAGAATATTCTGTAACAAATAACATTTTTTCTTGTAGTGAGTAGTAAACCATTTCTTTTATTTCAAGAATTTAATTTGAAAAATATAGAGGGAATCTCAACATTTTTTTTTATCTCATTGGGATCAAATTTTTGAGTTACCTGATCGTTAGTTTAATAATTATTTCAAGCCAGGACATGGAGAATTGTAAAAATGATTATTACGTTTCAATTTCTTTGCTTTAAGATCTAAGATGAGAAAGAGATTTAGATAACAATAAAATGTCAATTTCAGCTTGGAATTATGTCATATATTATATTATATTTTCTACAATTTTTCTCAAGTTTTTAGGAACTTCTAAGAAAAATTAATGGAAGGTAATCTACAATAACTTTAATAAAAGAGTAGTCCAATGAAAACCCTATTATACCCATACCTAAAATGTTGACACGCGGCACTTTTTTCAATTTTTTGGTCTTTATGTCCCTTCATTTTTTGCACCATTTTGATTTGTTGCCCCTGCCACGTGTTGCATTGCAGATGCAGTTTCGTATATTAGTCCTTATCGCTCTAACATATATCACTCCCTGATTAACGGATTTCAACTCTTCATTTAATTTCACTTAATAATTGAAACTGTCATCTCTCTCCGTTTCTCTGCCACGTTACTCTCTCTCTTTCTTAATCTTCTCTTTCTCCGTCTTTCTGTTTCTCTTCCTCAGTCTTTTTCTCCATGTTACTCTCTCTTCATCAATCTTCTCTTTCTCCGTCTTTCTCTTTCACTTCCTCAATCTTCTCCTCTTTTTCTTTTATCTTTTATCTTTCTGTTTTTTCCCTCAATTTTCTTTAATGGATTTCTTAATGTTTTCCATATGAGAAATCAAATGGCTTTCGTCCAAAAACTAGAAGATGTGGGTATGTGATGGTTCTCATCCATCTTTTTTTTTTTTTCATTTTAACTTTTCTGATTCTAATGACAAAGTTTTCTTGATGTTTTCTTTTAGGAAGTTTCTTACTTTCTTTCTTTTCTCATCCTGCAAGTTCTGAAGGACTACATGTTTTGTAAGGCTTCTTTGGCTTAACTCTTTTTTTAAAAAAATATTCTACTTTTTTTTTGTAACGTTTGGTTGTTTTTTTTCCTCCTAACTTTTGAAGGACTTGATGTTTGGTAGAGCTTCTTTAGCTTAAGTATTTTTTCTGGGATTTTTGGGTTTTTATGAATGCATGGCTAGATTTTTTGTATCTTTGTCTTTGAATCAGTTTTTGGTGGGGTTTGTTTGGGAGAAAGTGTGGCTAAGTAATTTGTTTTTCCATATTAATATACATCTCTATGTCGTTTTCTTGCACAGTGAGTTCCTTCACCACTGCATCGATATCATTGGTAAGTTTGTTTTCTCATCTTTTTTGTCATTTACATCTTTCTTATCATTACATGTATTTCATATTTGTTTTTAATTTCCCTCAATTTTCTTTAATGGATTTCTTGATGTTTTTCATATGAGAAATCAAATGGCTTTTGTCCAAAAACTAGAAGCTGTGGGTATATAGTGGTTCTCATCCATATTTTTTTTTCTTTTCATTTTAACTTTTGTGATTCTAATGACTTTCACTTAACAATTCTTAAGTGATTGAAATATGATTTCAAGTTCTTCTTTATGAAGAGCAGATTGTTTCTTGGAAGAATCATCGAAAGGAAGAACTTCTTTTTATGAGCACTATGGTAAAAAAATAGTAGAGTTTAATTTTCATGTAATATGAGTAAACTTCATATGCTTAATTATCTAACATAGCATGTGCTGTGTGGCTTCTGGATCATTCAAGAAACTTGACTAGGTGCTTTTTCCAAGCTTTGTTTTTTTCTTCTTCTTGGTTGCGTGTTTGTTTTGCTTTACTCAATTGTTGGTTTTGGTGTTTAACATCTCTTTTCATCTTTGTGTGTTGATTTTTTTTCCTTGATTTTGGTTACGGCGTGAGGGTTTAAATGGCAAATCAGAGGTCATCTTTCTAGAAGCATAATCAGAAATGCTGAAACATTGGTATGTCTCATTTATTTAACCCATTTTTTACGCGTTAGGGTTTAAAAGATGAAACCGTTTTACTGTTGTTGTTATTGTTGTAAGTTTTAATTTTGTATTATTATTTTGCAACACAACACAAGATCTTCTTCTACTTCTTCATTTAGATGTTAATCGAAAACTTCATCAGCTTAATTATCTGATAGAGCATGTGTTGTGTGTGTAACATCCCATTTTTCGTAAATAAATTAAAAAGACTTTTTAGTATAAAAAAATAAAAATAAATAAATAGAGTAAATAATAGGCTTTGAGTATTCTAACTATAAATAGAGACACGCTAGGTCAATGTTCAGACTGACAATATCTTCTACGCCTCATCTTCCTCTCAATCTCGTTTTCCCCTCTCATATTCCCAAAACCCTCTCTTTTCCCGCATACCACCAAACCTGTTCCAGAAAAATGACGATCTGGAACTCATTTACCGTTGAATTGTCGTGAAATTTAAGCACTAGGCTCGCAACCTAATTACAAGAATTCTCACCGTTGGGAATTACGTAACGATGTCGGAGCTGAAAGAAATACCCTTTGCATCGTAGCTTTTTCTTTTCCCGCAGAAACCCAAAACTGTCTCAGTAAAACTACAATCCCGGATTCGTTAATCGTTGCAAAATAATGTCTGTGGATGGAGAAAGATGCATCATACGTAGGACCATGGAATAGAGACTTCAATCCCTTCTCCTTTTCTCTAACGTTTGGAAACCTTAACAGAGCAATCGGAGGAGGAGCTCTAGAGAGCACAAGAAATGTCAGAATTGATAAGAACGCTTGAGTGACTACATCGAGGTAAGAGATGAGTTATTCACAATTGGGGAGTAGTTAGAACATGTATAGAGATTCTTAGAGTATCAATTGGAATGAGTTTTGGGGTGTTTATGCAAATTTTGATTCTATATTTATAATTATAACTGTGAATTATATATGTTTGACGAACTAATTAATGTGAAATTGATGCGTTCTTGTGTAGAGTGTGAACCCTAAAAAAATGAATTCTTTTTATTAACGCGAATTATAATCTAAATAGTATTATTTTTAATGGCTTATTTTATATGAATTATTACCTTATTCTATACTTTCTCAAGATGATGATCAACATGTTATGTGTGTGTATGTGTGTCTATATATATATATTGTAATACTAAAATAAGAAATTAAACACAGTTGTAAGGTTAATGCCTAGTAGTAATTTCTTTTGATGTAATCTTAAATTAATTGTTATAGAAATTCTTTGATTAAAAATAATGTAGTTTTATTTACTATATACATATACATATATATGTTTTGTGTCATGCAAATATTATTATTGTGTGATGTGCATATGAGTTATGAGGCATAATAAGTTATTATAATGACATTATAATATTATTGTGGAGATTGAGTAGTATAAAGTTGAATGTGTTAATTTGTGAGATACATGTAAACATAAGATGATTGATGTGACATTATGAGATGTTAAATTGTGGACATAATATTTGGTTGTGAATAAGTGTGTGTGTTTGACACTTAATGTGACAATAATTATATTGTAAGCCATGAATTATATAATAACCCGACCAGTGTTGATATTGAGAAAAATGTTTATGCGCAGTGTTAAAGAGAAAGTGTAGGTTTCCTATTTAGAAACCAGTGTTAAATTGTAGTGCAATGTGTTAAACGTGTTTAAAACACGAGTGTGAGGTCGTAGGTATTGTATAATTCATGAGCAGTGTCTATGAATGGAATATGTGATGAATTGTGGAATTACATGTTGCTTTGAGATTATAATATTGTTATTGAAATTAAGTATAAGTGCAAAGTTGAACACATGTGAAATTGTGAATATGAGTTTTGGTTGTGAATAAGTGTGTGGTTAACACTTGATGTGACATTACTTGTATTATAAGCTGTGAATTATACAATAACCCGACCAGTGTTATCTTGAGAAAAGTGTTGATGCGCAATGTTGAAGAGAAAGTGTAGGTTTCCTATTTAGGAACCAGTGTTAAAGAGAAAGTGTAGGTTTCCTATTTAGGAATCAATGTTAAATTGTAGCGTAATGTGTTAAACGTGTTTAAAACACGAGTATGAGGTCATCGGTATTGTATAATTTATGAGCAATGTTTGCTTGCAAAAATTATTTTAGGGGTTGGACCTGAATAAGGAGGGAGAGGCCTTGACGGACTCTTCGGAGTGTAGGCTTTGGAGGTCACCCGATTTGAGTGCTCCTTTAAGCCTGTGCCGATCCCACATGGTTGGATCATTCTTGCAAAATAGCGTGACCCTGACTAGTCTCCCTATGATTTTACTTAGTGAGAGTGACCTGACATATCCATTGTGTGGTGTGTCTTGTTATGTACTCCTAAGTGCCCCAGGGTGGTTTTTCACTGACATGGTACCACATTGCATATAGGCTTGAGTCTTAGCATAACTGTTGCATACGCTTGCTAATTGTTTATTATGAAATTGATGTGTTATTATGTCTTGATCAGAGTGTGTGATTCTTGTATAATGTGATTGATGATTGAAAAGTGAATTTTAATTGACAAACTGGTGGAATTACTTGAGTTATGTTTAAGTAAGTTGCCTCTCAATTATATGATATGTATATCTAGTTGTCTTATTTCTCTATTAGTTAGGAATGTGATAACTCACTCCCCGTGTGTTGTTTGCATTTGGATCTTGTGATAATTTTGAACTTTGTGTTCGGGGAAGCAGATGACTAAGTGAATTGCTTTAAGGAACCTTGTGCTGAAGGATGTCAGGATACAATGCTCTGATAGGATGTGACATTGGGGTATAAGTCTTTATATTAATTGCATGATGTTAATCCATTTCATTTTACCTCATTGATTTAACAAAACATTCTGTAGATTTTGACGGTCTTGTTTTGAGTTGAATATATTTTTAATAAGTTATATTTGGTAATAGTGAAGTGAATGTGAACCTTTTATTCATGTGATAGGTTTTGACGGCCTTTAGCAATTATTTTTAATAAGTTATATTTGGTAATAGATTTTGACGGCCTTGTTTTGAGCTGAATATATTTTTAATAAGTTATATTTGGTAATAGTAAAGTGAATGTGAATTTTTTACCCACGTGAATTCGTTTACCAATATAATTATATATTTTTATTTATGTATGTATATGTCGGGGTAGAGGGTGTCACAATGTGGCTTCTGGATCGTTCAAGAAACTTAACTAGGTGCTTTTTCCAAGCTTCATTTTTTTCTTCTTGGTTACATGTTTGTTTTGCTTTACTCAATTGCTGGTTTTTTGCTAGTTTCTCAAGTCAAGAATTGGGAAGCAACACATTCCTATTTTTGGTATTTATTATTATTATTATTATTATTATTATTATTATTAAGTCATGTTTAAGGAAATTGGAGGATTTGCTAGTGCAACTTTTCCAGCAGCAATTTTAGTTTTTAAATTTTGAATTTTTGAGCTTTGAAAGAGGTGTTTGAGTGTCAGATCAGGAAGGCTTTAGGTTGTGCTAAATTGATGGTTTAGCTTTGTTAAATTGATGGTTTTCAAATTTTACAAAGAGAACCCTTTTTATTTATTTATTCAAAAGAGAATCTATCTATTTGTTTGCCCCAGAAATTTGTAAAACTATCAAAATGATACGACACCTTATGCGTCAAAGAAGGTACTTTTGACTACAAATTTCAATTTAATCTCATTTTGGTTTTGAAAGTGCTTAAGGATAATGTCATATACTAATTTAGTTGTATAAACTATCTTATTCTTGGTTGTGTTGTGAGCTTGTGTCAAAGCTATTTAAGGGAAAATGTTATGGGCATCCAAGGTTCTACTTGCTCCTCACTCGATCAAAATGATACGAAACCTTATGCTTCAAAGAAGGTACTTTTGGCTACGAATTTCAATTTAATCTCATTTTGGTTTTGAAAGTGCTTAAGGATAATGCCATATACTAATTCAGTTGTATAAATAACTTGATCTTTCTGGAAGAATGTTCAAGAAGTTGCTGTATTTTTTCTAAAATCTTTTTATTTGGAAGTTTAGAGTTTGGACATTAAAGTTTTGTGTGAGTTTGTAGCAGGTTATTATTTATATTGTTTATTATTATTATTTTTTATATGATCCCTTACAATTGCGTTCAGAGCTTTAGAGTACTCATAACTTTGTGAATTTGTTTCATCTTTCCTTAGTTTGGACATTAAAGTTTTGTCTGGATTTTTTGCAGGTTATAATTTATATTGTTTATTATTATTATTATTATTATTATTATTATTAAAGACAACCCTTTTATTTATTTATTCAAAAGAAAATCTATCTATTTGTTTGCCCCTAGAATTTGTAAATCTATCTTATTTTGGTTGTGTTGTGAGCTTGTGGCACAACTATTCAAGGGAAAATGTCTGGGACATCCAAGGTTCTGCCTGCTCTCCACTCTATCAAATGATATGACACCTTATGCTTCAAAGAAGGTACTTTTGACTACAAATTTCAATTTAAGCTCATTTTGATTTTGAAAGTGCTTAAGGATAATGTCCTATACTAATTCAGTTGTATAAATAACTTGATCTTTTTGGAAGAATGTTCAAGAAGTTGTTGTATTTTTCTAAAATCTTTTTATTTGCAAGGTTGGAGTTTGGCATTAATGTTTTGTCTGAGTTTGTTATAGGATATTATTTATATGATTTATTATTATTATTATTTTTTATATGGTCCCTTATGATTGCATTAAGAACTTTAGATTACTCATAACTCTGTGAATTAGTTTCATCTTTCTTTAGTTTGGACATTAAAGTTTTGTCTGGATTTGTTGCAGGTTATTATTTATATTGTTCATCATCATTATAATAATAATAATAATAAAGAGAACCCTTTTTATTTATTTATTCAAAAGAAAATCTATCTATTTCTTTGCCCCATAAATTTGTAAATCCATCTTATTTTGGTTGTGTTGTGAGCTTGTGGCAGAGCTATTTAAGGGAAAATGTCTGGGACATCCAAGGTTTTGCCTGCTCTCCACTCTATCGAATGATACAACACCTTATGCTTCAAAGAAGGTATTTTTGGCTACAAATTTCAATTTAAACTTATTTTGATTTTGAAAGTGCTTAAGGATAATGTAATATACTAATTCAGTTGGATAAATAACTTGATCTTTCTGGAAGAATGTTCAAGAAGTTGCTTTATTTTTTTAAAATCTTTTTATTTGCAAGTTTGGAGTTTGGACATTAAAGTTTTGTCTAGGTTTGTTGTAGGTTATTATTTATATTGTTTATTATTATTATTATTATTATTATTATTATTTATATTACAATTGTGTTCAAAGCTTCAGAGTACTCATAACTTTGTGAATTAATTTCATCTTTCGTTAGTTTGGACATTAAAGTTTTGTTTGGGTTTGTTGCAGGTTATTATTTATATTGTTTATAATGATAATAATAATAATAATAATAATAATAATAATAATAATAATAATAATAATAAACAAAGAGAATCCTTACTATTTATTTATTCGAAAGAGAATCTATCTATTTGTTTGTCCCAGAAATTTGTAAATCTATCTTATTCTTGGTTGTGTAGTGAGCTTGTGACAGAGTTATTTAAGGGAAAATGTCTCAGACATCCAAGTTTCTGCCTGCTCTCGACTTTATCGAATGATACGACACCTTATGCTTTAAAGAAGGTACTTTTGGCTACGAATTTCAATTTAATCTTATTTTGATTTTGAAAGTGCTTAAGGATAATGTAATATACTAATTCAGTTGTATAAATAACTTGATCTTTCTCGAAGAATGTTCAAGAAGTTGCTGTATTTTTTAAAAATCTTTTTATTTGCAAGTTTGGAGTTTGGACATTAAAGTTTTGTCTGGGTTTGTTGCAGGTTATTATTTATATTGTTTATTATTATTATTATTATTATTATTATTATTATTATTATTATTTATATTACAATTGTGTTTAGAGCTTCAGAGTACTCATAACTTTGTGGATTAATTTCATCTTTCCTTAGTTTGGACATTAAAGTTTTGTTTGGGTTTGTTGCATGTTATTAGTTATATTGTTTATAATAATAATAATAATAATAATAATAATAATAATAATAAACAAAGAGAATCCTTACTATTTATTTATTTGAAAGAGAATCTATCTATGTGTTTGTCCCAAAAATTTGTAAATCTATCTTATTCTTGGTTGTGTTGTGAGCTTGTGGCAGAGTTATTTAAGGGAAAATGTCTCAAACATCCAAGGTTCTGCCTGCTCTCAACTCTATCAAATGATACGACACCTTATGCTTCAAAGAAGGTACTTTTGACTACAAATTTCAATTTAAGCTCATTTTGATTTTGAAAGTGCTTAAGGATAATGTCATATACTAATTCAGTTGTATAAATAACTTGATCTTTTTGGAACAATGTTCAAGAAGTTGCTGTATTTTTCTAAAATCTTTTTATTTGCAAGTTTGGGGTTTGGACATTAAAGTTTTGTCTGTGTTTGTTGCAGGTTATTATTTATATTTGTTGTTATTATTATTTTTTATGTGGTCCCTTACAATTGCGTTCAAAGCTTTAGAGTACTCATAACTTTGTGAATTAGTTTCATCTTTCCTTAGTTTGGACATTAATGTTTTGTTTGGGTTTATTGCAGGTTATTATTTATATTGTTTATTGTTATTATTTTTTATATGCCCCCTTACAATTGGGTTCAGGAGCTTTAGAGTACTCATAACTTTGTGAATTAGTTTCTGAGGAGCAGTGACATGATTGGATCAGGTAGTCCAGGAAATGATGCTTTAATAGGGGAGGTTGCTAAGGAAGCTCGGGACCGTGCTGCTGACATGGGTGTTTACAATGAGGAGTTAGTGTACAGCAGAAAATGTGTGTCATTAGAATACAGGCCATCGATTGTTGATGAAGACTTAGAATCAATTCCACTGCCCATCCCATCACTTCCAATCTCCTCTAGAGAATGCAGGAGGAGTGATACGACACCTTATGCTTCAAAGAAGGTACTTTTGGCTACAAATTTCAATTTAATCTCATTTTGATTTTGAAAGTGCTTAAGGATAATGTAATATACTAATTCAATTGTATAAATAACTTGATCTTTCTAGAAGAATGTTCAAGAAGTTGCTGTATTTTTTTAGAAGCTATGAGTCTCGGTTGGCAGAGAGAGAGCGGGTGGCATTGATCTTTTTGGTTTTTTTACGTTCATAGTTTAGGTTCTTCAATTCATTATTCTATTCTCTACGTCTTCATTCTTCATCGACATTTTTCCTCTCTCTTCATCTCTTCTTTACTTTATCGACACATGATATGTCTTCTAAAGCGTAGGAGGGTTCCAGATGCGTTGTGGTGGGCATTGTGTTGTGTAGTGATTCTTCTCTTTGTTTATATTTTGAGCAAAGGGAACAACATTGAGTCCAGATCCGCTTTGTCCAAGGTATTGTTTTGTTTCTCAATTGGTTTGATTTTCATAGATTTGTCCTGTTAGGTGTAGCTCAGGATTTTGAGGGGTTTAACTACTGTTAAGTTATTTGATTTTCAGAATGGGGGGTCTCTGAAAGAGTGAATCAATCCTCTCAGTTGGTGTTGCATTTTCTGCTGACACTACCAAGGAGGTAAGCAGAAATTAAAATGGCACATCTGCAAGAAATAGATCGAGTCAAGAATGAAGTTATACATTTAGAGTGCGAATTTGTCATTTCCATTCTGAAGCCTAGGCTCATAATGACACTGGGCAAACTTATTGGTAATGCAATTATTTAGAGTGCGAATTATGTATATATTTTTTAATTTAGAGGAAGAAATTTGGCTTTCAGAGTAGTTTTTGAGTGCCACAGTAAACACTTTTAGTTTTAACATTGCAATTATTTAGAAATCACCCCAAATATTATAAAAGACTATAAATTTATCATATCTTTACATTTACCATATGAATTATTTACTCGCATTTTAATTGTACAATTGCAATCTCTTAAAATAGTTTCTTAAATTAATTTTACAACGTATCTTTCAAAAAGATTTCACACAGGTGAGATAAAAAAAAATAGAAAATAAGCAATTCAGTATTTTCTTAAGTGTTCTTTACATATCACATAAAGTGAGAAATTGGAGTTGTCCTAATGAGTATCCACATTGCATCAACTCATAATAGTTGCTTTCAATGGGATCTGCGTGTATTGTGTTCACATAATTTTTTTTTTCAATACAAGTAACTCTGGACAAGAGCAATGCTAAATATTTCCCTATTAGCTTGAAAATTGTGAAAATTATTTATACAATAATTGTTACTTTACCAGGATTCCCTAAGAGCACTTGAGGCTGATACACAGCACACCAATGCTTTGAGTTTTTTTTTTCCTCCCCTATAAAGTTTTTTGGGTTGGTTTAGGTTTAAGGTCAGCAAAGAGGAATGATGGTTGATTATGAATTGATGATTATAAGTGTTGGTAGAGTGTGTGAAGGTATGAACGTATTATCAAACCCTTGGGGGAATAGTTTTTTAGATCCTAAAAATAGGGACTTGGGTGTATAGATATTGAAAACCTGAAATTTTTGTTTTTATTTTAATTCTTTATCTTTCATTGGTAGTGCTATGCAAAACTTGCGACATGAACGCCAATGGAGGTAATTTGATTTTTCATTTTTTTTCCTTTCTCTTTCGTTGATTTTGCTTTGTAATCTTTTTGAAAAAATTAGGCTTTTATTTATATTTTTAAGATACTTATAATAAGAAAATTTCAATTTCTCACCTTTTAGAAGAAAATTTAAAATTTCCATTTTTATTTATTAAAATTCTGTTTTAAAATTTCAAAAATTTAAATTTTTCATAAGAAATATCCAAACAATGAATTTTAGATTAAAGAAATTTAAATTCTCTGATAAATTACTTTCTTCCGTTAAAATTTTCTATCCAAACTCACTCTAAATATAAGTAACACAAACTTGTCTAGAGCAATTCGATTCTTTATTGGTAACATGAGGAAATTATCTGAATTGAATCTTTCTAAATGTGGATTTAGCAGGACAATTTCCAATTCACCGTCAAACCTAACAAAACTTGTCCAAATTGACCTGAGTTATAACTTTTTTTTACTGGGAGGATTCCTTCATCCCTTTCTACACTCCCATCACTGCAAGCAATTCAACTTTCAGAAAATGAGTTTAGTCAATTGGATGAAATGGTGAATTTGACATCCTCTAGACTAGAGAGCCTTGATATAAGTAACAATAATCCATCTGGGAGGGTTCCTAGATTCCTTTTTACTAGCCGATCAATTCAGCTTTTCCACAATCATTTTAGTCAACTAGACAAAATCAGAAATGTGTCTAGATTGTACAGCCTCGATTTAAGTAGCAATGATCTATTCGGGCCTTTTTCAACATCTATCCTCCAACTCAATACACTTTTTGTCCTCCATTTTTCTTCAAACCAGTTTAATGGGTCAGTACAGCTGAATAAGCTTCTTGAGGTTAAAAGTTTAACTGAGCTTGACCTTTCATGCATCAACTTAAAATTGATGTGAATGTTACAAATGCTGGCTCGTCTTCCCTTCCCAGCATTTCGTATCTAAACTTGGCATCCTGCAACTTGAAAACCTTTCTTGGTTTCTTGAGAAACTTGTATGCAATAGTTGTTTTAGATCTTTCAGCTAACAAGGTTCAAGGAACGGCGCCCCATTGGATTTGGCTACTACATAATCTTCAAGCCCTTAATATTTCCCACAATCCGTTCATTGATTTCGCAAAATCTTTCTTTCAATTTATTAACCCTTGACCTTCATAACAATAAACTTCAAGAGCAATTACCTATTTTTGCTGAACAAGAAAATTATTTGGATTTCTCAAGCAACAAATTTAGCTCTTTTATCACACAAGATATTGGTCATTAGCTGTCTCTGACATCTTCTCTCTCTTTCAAACAATACTTTGGATGGCAGCATCCCCAATTCCATCTACATTGCTTCATCTCTCCAAGTGTTTGATCTTTCCTTGAATAACATTTATGGAACAATAATCTCATGTTTAATGAGGATGAGTGGCACACTTAAAGTATTAAACTTGAAGAACAACAATCTCACAGGCCATATTCCTGATGCAATACCAGCTTCGTGTAGTTTATGGATTTTAAATCTTCATGGAAATCTATTAGATGGGCCAATTCCAAATTCTCTTTCGTGTTGCTTGAAGTTAAAGGTATTGGACCTTGGATTAAATCAAATTATTGGTGGCTTTCCATGCTTTTTGAAGAAAATATCCACACTTGGTATCCTGGTTTTGTGGAAAAACAAATTTCAAGGCTCCCTAAGATGTTCGAAAACCAATAAGACTTGGGAAATACTTCAAATTGTGGACATCGCTTTTAACAATTTTAGCGGTAAACTGCCAGGAAAATATTTCACAACCTGGGAAAGATATATAATGCATGGTGAACAAGAAACTGAATCAAAGTTTATAGAGAAGGGGTTTCATGCACAAATGGGTAATGTGTATTATCAAAGACGGAGTGACAGTTATCAACAAAGGCTTACCGATGTAGTTGGCTAAAATTTTTACAATCTTTACATCTATTGATTTCTCATCCAACCATTTTGAAGGACCTGTAACAAAGGAGCATATGGATTTCAAAGAACTCTGTATCTTTTTGTCAAAAACTGCTTCGTCTAGTGAAATCCCATTATCCATAGGTAACTTGAGACGACTGGAGTCTTTGTGCCTTTCACAAAACTAGTTGGTTGGAGAAATTCCCATGCAACTTGCAATTTTGTCATTTTCTTTTCATATTTAAATCTCTCATTCAATCATTTGGTGGGAAGGATCCCAATTGGTACCAAATTCAGTCATTTCCAGCTTCTTCCTTTGAAGGAAATGATAGGCTATACGGTTTTCCATTGACTGAAAATCCAGAAGATAAAAAGCCAGCAACGCTAACAAAGCTAGAATTGTGAAGACTGACTTGGAAAATTGACTGCAACTTTGTTAGTGTGGAATTGGGAATGATTTTGGGCGATCGAATTATTATTTTTTTTTCGCTCTTGATTTGGAAGCGGTGAAGGGAATGGTATTGGCAACTTATTAACAAGATTCTTTGTTGGATCTTTCGTCCGATGCATCTAGAATATGTAACCAAGAGAGGACAAACTTACGCAAATTTAAGGTGGCAAGTGTTAGTGATTAACAATGAATGTGCAAGTGAAATCATGACACAATAAATATCCTCTTTTTCAAATTTTTTTTTTTTAAATTCATGTTTTAATGCTAAAAAATAATTTTGCAAAGGCATATCTAATTGGAACTTTTAATCAATGAGTATTATGATAAAATATGGTCATCTATTGATTTAATAGATATACCATTTAAATACCGTACATGAAAAATTATATGTCTAAGACTTAATTCCTTAAATGTTGTAAAATGTGATTTTTATCATCCAAACTTTGCACTATATCTATATATTAGTAAGATTTTCTGAATCAAATTTTATTAAAATTCATTGAATAAGTATCTAATTAAATCATCCATATTTCAATATATTTTAAAAAATTTATATTTTATCGACTTTAATCTATATGAATGAGGTAACAAATAATTTTAGATTAACATGAAATTTTCATATATATGATTTACGTGAAAATAACTTTCAATCTAACAATAGATTTTAAAAAAAATATTATTCGGTTATAAATTATTCAATGGCATAATAATTATTAAGTTACACCAGTGTAATTTGATCCTTCCACTTCATATATATATAGCATGGAGTTTGATCAATCACAAATGTGTGATTTATGTTTTCGGATTCCATTATTATTATTTCACATAGTTCATAAATTGAAATACTCTCATACCTGATGTTGTCTAAGCATCTATTTGATCGTTCAATCATTTGTTTTGTATATGAATTCTTACTTTTTAGAACATTTTTTATATCAAATCTTAAGCTCAAGATCTAATCTTTAATAGATCTCTCAATAAAAGAATTGGACAGATCTCCAATATGGAGAATGGGTTCTTGTACAAGAACTCTCTAGATCTCTATATTGTTCAAAAAAAAAAATTACTCTCTCTCCCTAACAGCAAAATGCAGAACTAATAGAAGGAGTACATAGTAAAAAAAACAAACAGAGGGGGATGAAGAAAAAGAAAGCAAAATAAACAGATAAAAAAAACAAACAAAAAATAGACATACCCGGGGGGTCATGGTGGAGGGGAAGGAGGAAGGGTGTGGGTCGCGGTAAGGGGGAAGGGAAAAAGGGGTGGGCCACAAAAGAGGGAAAGAAAGAAGCAACTTATAAGATGAGGAGAGAGGGAGTTGAAAAAAAAAAAAAAAGCAAACAAAGAAAGAAAGAATAAGCACAATATGAGATGAGGAGAGAGGGAGGAGAAAAAAAAAAACCAACGAGTGAATATTTAATTACTTAATTATAATTAATTTAATAAATATTTAAAAATAGCAAAAAATTATTTAAGATCCAAACATAAATCTACCACTAAAACAACTTTAGTGATAGATTCCAAATTAGGATCTTAGACTCTAAAGACCCTTGTTTAAAATCTAAAATTAAAGTTGCACTAAAGGAAAAAAATGATAGAGATTTTGAGAGATCTTCAATTGTACGTGATCCCGTACGATCCCTGATTTAAGTTCTCAATTTGAGATCTTAGACTAAAAATGCTCTTAGTATACTTTAGATAGTATTCTATTTTGGGACAACACAACATGACATAGAAAGCAAAAAAAATCAAGCTCAAATAAGAATCCAACCTATTTCTACTTGCACAAGTAGAATAACAACCTTCCATGACACAAGTCATTCATTCAAATAAAAATAATTGAAAAACTATCAACAATAAAATATTTTTAAAAACAAAACGTATCATATAATTTCAAAGATGTTACCAAAATAAATAAGAAAATAAAATTACAGTATTGGAGGGCCACTTTCATGTGAAAAAAGGGAAACATAAAAAAGATCTACAGGGTATGCAAATTTATTTATCAACATCAAATATATCTATGGTGTCAATCCAAGTTTGCTAATTAACAAACAATCAGGGGCACCAAGTAAAGTGAAAAAGGCATTACCAGAGATGCCAATAATATCCATGTCGAGGAAGTCAAGTTGAAGGAACCAAGAATCTAGCATAAACAATCTTTCCCTTAATTTGGAAATCATGTTCATCCCCGCCACATCACTGCGTACGTGCTACAAGTAAATATAGCATAAACAGTCTTCTCAGAAATAGAACACTTCATAATTTGAACCCAGGAAATCTACTCCACTTGTATGGAGAACCAGAAACAAACATCATTTCTTTTAGTAGAAATTGAAATCTTCCACAAACAAAGTTCTAAAAATTGGGATGAATTGGATTTCCCTATTCCAAAAGAAATCCAAATTTCGGTCTTGTATTCCATATTCTTTTCACTTTATTCTTTTCCAATTCAAAGAAATAAATCCAAACTTGAAAGAAAATAAACTACAATGTGCACGTGGTAACTCGCCAAAAAGAAATGAATAAATCCCAATTTCTAGATACAAATTCAAATTTCAAACAATAAACAATACATGATCTCACCAAAAAAATATATTTATTTGAAGATAACTAGATTAAATTTCAAAAGATCGAAGAATTACAGCAGACGCACACTAAGCAAGATCTCTCATAACAGTATTACCATAATAGGAGTCATGCATCTCATGCCGCAGGAAATGAAACATAGGTACATACTTAGATTGCCAAGGTTATCAACTTGTTTGATGACTTCTCTAAAAACGCAGTTGATCCATCTGCCAATTCTATTTAAGCATACTATTCATTTGATTGATCAATTGTGAAGTATTTGGATTACACATATCTTTTTCACTTCAAAGGATTAAAATCAAGGGCATCAGAATCAAGCACAAGTTGGACTCCCTTAGAAACCAAGATCCCAAAACAAGTGGACCTTCCCCAAGTATCCATTCTTTAGCCATCAGATTTAGAGAATTAATAGTAGCCACCAATCTACATGTAAAACAAATCATCCACTGCCCAAAGCAATCTCTGTACAAGCAACAATACAAGATTTGCAGCCACCATAAGAATCAATTGGGACCTGACATTCTTTCACCATCTTTTAACCTTGATTTTTCTTATTTTCTGAGTTTGCATTACAAAAGTATTCGCATGATAAGAACTTATTCAATAAGCGCTTAATCAAGCCTTTTTTTGAAACACACCTTAAGTCATCTATGGATTCCACTTGAGGAGAGAACGGCCTGACAACACATGCATTTTCATCACTGCTGGAAACAATTGCATTCTTATTTGATGCATGACAATGCTCCAATATGTCATTTGTTGGCTTATATATGGATTCTACTTGAAGAGAGATGGTCCCAACAACACATTCATTTTCATCACCACTAGAATCCATTACATTCTTATTTAGTGCACGGGAATGCTCTATTTTTTCATTCATTGGTTCATATATGAGATAAATTGTGGTCTTGTCAACAGTTAATTTGCTCCAGAAGACAACAACAATTTGCACTTTGTTTCCAGGCTCTATTTTTTATAGTACCCCCTGCCACTCCTCATCTTCAAAGGAGACTAATGCATTTCTCTTATAAAGTTGAATGATGGCCTTTGTGTGATTTATCACCAACAAATGTTTCAAACCATCTGAAGTTATATTTTCCGGGGAAGAATAATGGACATGGCACATCATTTTCTTCAAGTTACGCCCATTCACTTGAGGGATTTCAAAAGTCAGGGATGAACCTTCGCTGTTGAAGGTTAACCAATCTGGATAGCTATCACCGGGGAGCAAACAACCACCACCACCATCACTAGTTGTCATATTCTGTAAAAATGAAGATATATGCTCAAAAGTTTATCATTCAATGTATTAGTACCACCATATAATTAATTCAACAATTTAAGATATAACAAGATAATAACTCATTTTCTCATCATTTAAAATTATGATCTTGATTACCCAAAAACTACTCAGAACAATCATAAGTGTGAAAAGTAAATTGTTAAATTATGCATAAATATATTTGCTTGGATAATTTAAACAAAATCCATTGGTCCAAGTAAGAGTTCCATACCCGTAACAAAATAAACATAAAATGAATAAAAAATAGTTCTATACCAACCGAAAAAACAATGAAAAGTGAGAGAACATTTTCAATTTAATATTGAATTTTATATCGTGACAATAATAAATTGTACCTCGCATTAAAGTATATGTATTTTTTTAAATTACGTAGCATTAAATTAAATATGCACTTTGAATGTGATAGCAGTTAGTGATGAAATAAAGTATATACAAAAAAAGATGTTACTAGTACCTCACATAAAGTATATATATTTTTTAAATTACCTCGCATTAAAATATGCACTTTGAATATGATAACAGTTAATGATGAAATAACGTACATATAAAAATGATGTTACTAGTACTACACTTAACTAATGTAAAATTTAGATTTATGTTGGATTTCGTGCTCTTACCGCAATGACAGATTGACTAACACATGATTAGAAGATAGTTTTAATTACTATATACTCGTATCGTAACTTTCTTTCTTAATTGGGTATTACTAACAAAGTTTTCCTTTCAGCAAGACTATATTTTTTAATTTTTCCTTTCAGGTATAACTAATTCCTAAACACAATTACAAAAGTAATTAAAGCCAAGACAACTACTAATAGCAAAATATATGATGACTGTGTCAAAAAAATCTATGTTGGTGTATGACCATTTTAAAATGACATGTTTATATATATATATATATATATATAACGTATAATAATATACACTTCCACATATAATCGATATATTAAAAATAGTTCTATTGTCAAAAGATAAGGAAATTAGATACATAAGAGAGAAATTAAGGGTAAAACCTGTAAAATTCTCTGTTTCAGAATATTGGTGACTTGACAACTCGTTCCCATTTGAATTAAAAGTGATCTCCTGAAATTTTTTGATCCTAAGTTGTGTACTTGATTGTTGCATTCAATTAATGTTAAAACATTCATATTATGCATTTGCGATGTGGCTGCAGTTGATTCTAATTCTTCAAAATTTGTGGCATATAAAGCATCCAAAATATTTGCAGCATCTAGAGAAAGTTGAAGTTCTGAGCCACACTCTATACAAAGACTTTGAAGCAGTGGAAGGTCCTTAGAAATATATGATAGATGATTGGAACTACTATTTGGCACGTCTAAAGAAACGAGAGATGACACATCTAGAAATGTTTGAACGCGGGATGAGAGACTATTTGTTGGTGACATCCAAGACCAAATGATTGAAGGAAACACATCACGTGAGAATCCTTCATAGCCGCACAAAGAGATATATCCAATTCTTTTTGATCTAACTATTGAAAATGGCACTCTTGTTATTGCAGTCTTATCCGCAATAAGGGTTGTCAAAGACTCCATTTGTTCCAAATCCTCTTCTAACTTGTCAATCTTTAAACATCCTGAAAGAATGAGTGCTTTAAGAGATTTCAACTTATAGATACTTCTTGGAAGCTTACGAAGGCTAATACAATTTTGAAAATTTAATAGAAGAACTTTATTGAGATGTCCAATGGGATAGGAAATCTCGGACAACCTTGGACAATCTACGAGTAATAGCTTTTCAAGATTAGGCAAATTTGAAAAGTCTGGAGTCTGAGTTAAATAATGAGAATGACTGAGATTAAGAATTTTCAACTTCTCCATTACCTACAAGAAAAAAACAAGCATACAATAGAGAAAATTAAAGTTAGAGGTAAAACTCAAAACATAAATAGAAGCAATTACATTGTGTTATGAGCATCTCAAGTAGAAAGTGAAATATTTATACTTGTGTAATGCCATTTCTTAGTGCCAATATATTTTATATTTTGATAAAGGTTTATTTTTCTTTTGAAGTCTTCCATCCCAAGGATATATATTTAATGTACACACTTCTATTTTTTTTAATATAAGTGAGTTAACAAACTATAACTAGTGAATGTGTCTTAAAATACATCAATAATGTAACTTGTTAACATACTCATACTAATAAAAAACAACAGTATGTGTTAGGACATCAATTCCACAACTATTTACTAACACACATCTTTATTTTTTAATATAATCATTAGATTTTTAAAAAATACATCAAACAAATTACATCCTAAAATATCTTAATTATCATTAACAATAATTGAAATATCGTAGGATGTGATTTATTTGATAATTCTTGTAAAAATGTAACAATTATATCATTTTAATTTTAATTTTTATATATTTTTACATATTTTAATCTCAATCATCTATTATTTTTAATCATATTTTAATAATTATTCTTACGTAAAAAATTATTCTAAGAGGAGCTGTGCTCTCTCTATATATAAGTTGTTTATGAGCATTTTATGGCTTTTTTTATCAGTTAGTAAAAATTGCAACTCCTACCTTACCTCTCCTTTGTTTTTATCATATTTAATTATTTGAAGAGGAAGTCATAAGCTCCGTCTCTTATGTTTTAACAAAAAACTATAATGTAAGTTCATAATAAACATACAAAATCTATTTGATTAGATAATAGATAATCTTTAAAAAATTGAATTTTGAATTACATTGAGTGTAAAACTTTTAATTTAATGTATCGAGGTTTTACTCTTATGTAATGAAAAAAGACTTTATTGTTGTTATACCAAAGTTTCATACATACAATCATTAGGAAGAATTTTGAATTTTTATATGATGTGGCAATGCAATTTTTTTTAATTGCTTATGCATGTTGAGGATATCACTACAAGAGGAAAATATTCGTAAACTTTAGCATTGGAATTAAAGTTCTGATGCATCATTAAATGGTGGTATCACAAGTAAAGAATAAAATAGCCATAAAATTTAACACCAACACTACAATGCCTACACTATCTATTATAGCATAGCATTGACTTAATTCAGGTCAAATAATCGCTATAGATTGCATATAAATTTATTTTTGTCAGCTATGCCAACACAAAAATGGGGATGATTCAAGGTTTAGATTTGTGCTTGCATGGTCTAACCTTAAACTATTAGCACCAATTAAGTCAACACTAAAATTAACATAATCTAATTTGACACTAATAAATGTCGTCTAGTAAATACCACAAATACAAATAGACTCTTAATAGTGTCTGAAGTCAACTTAGTTGACACTATTTAGTGTTGGCTCAAGCACAATTTTTTTTTTACTAAATGTTCATTTAGCCTCAATTTTTGTGGTTTATCATCATTTTTTTTGCTAAATGTTCATTTAGATATTTTAGGATATGAAAAAAAAATAAATGTTGGTATCTTGATCATTTCCTTTTTTAGGCTTACTGGTTTACGGTATAAAAGGGAGGCTAAAGCTTGTATTAGAATATGAATATACAAACGTTTATTTTATTTAAATTTAATTATTAATTCGATCTCTTTATTTATTTAGAATATTCAATTAGGTCTTTTTATTTTTAAAATTTTCAATCAAATCCTTTTTTTTTAAACTGTCTCAATGTGATTCTTTTCAAAGAATTTGCAACTTAACGTCGTTGTCAGTCTCAATTGGACAAAAAAAAATCACATTCAGACATTTAAAAAAATAAAAGACTTGATTGAAACTTTCAGAAATAAAATGACCTAATTAAATATTCTAAATAAATAAAAGGAGCATATTGATAATTAAATCTTTTATTTAAACTTAAACTTTTACAGAAAGTACTAGCAATATAAGAGAGGCTGAGAAAAACATAGATGAAATTTGTCTAAAAGTACTATATAGTGAAATAGTATTCATATTTGAGACAATTTAAATTACATCGATAAAGAAGAAAGAAAGAAATACTCATGAATTGCAAAAAACTAAATTAATACCTGGGCTTCTTTCCACAAAAGATTAACACTGCTGTTTTGTAGCTCAATGGAAACTAGACTTCCTTGATAAAGGTTTGTTGGTATGCATGCTAAAGGAAATCCATGCCAACAAAGCCATCTAAGATCTTTGGAAAGATACTTGAAATCTCCAACCAGTTGTACACCAGCAAGTTGAAGCAACCTGAGTTTTTTCATCTCCTTAAAAGCTTTAGTGCTCAAACATTTTGTATTATTTCTTGGTAACTTCAAAGCCAGACCCTCAATAGCTTTTGTTCCCTATGATAGAAAAAACGAAAGGGTAAAACATGCGTAGCTAAAAAGATATATGGTAGTTAAAACTCTTGTGAGAAAACCCATCATTTGTTTTAGGAGCTAAGAAGCAAAAACCAATTCACAACCAAACCAATTTTCAAAATTCTTGTGACAATCAATCGCACAAATGAATATTAAGAACTGACTCATAAATGTGTTAGTTGTATCCATTAGCTTTGGATGGATATTTTAAATAAAAAAATAATAGATGGAAGTCTTACAGTTTCTTTTGATAATACATCAAGTGCATCTTCATGAAAACATAACCTACTACGCTCCTCAAGCTCCATTGGTGTTTCTGAACGAATGATTTCTCTTCCCATGTCTCGCAGCAAATCATGCATTCCAAGCTTGTTCTTATAATCTACAGTTACAAGGCTTCTTTCTACCAAGACACGTATTCCATTTTCTGCACAAAGCCCACAACCATTTAAGATATGTATAACATCATTCCGGTCCATTCCGATAAAGAAACAAGCTATATCAAGGAATATTCCTTTCTCTGTATCATCAGTTAAACCATCATAGCTTATTTTTAATTTCTCTTGTACTTCATCATTAGGAATTTTCTTGAGTTTCTCCAATACATTCTTCCACTCTGTTACCTCCATATCAAACAAATAGGACCCAAGGACTTCAAGAGCTAGTGGCAATCCCGCAGAATAAGCAACTAAATTTCTAGAAAGTTCAATAAAATCTTCTCTTGGACTTGCTTGCTTAAATGCATGCCAACTAAAAAGCTCAATAGATTCATCTTCATCCAGTCCTTTCATTCTGAACACTTTGTCAACTCTTCTCCCTCTAAGTATATGCATATCTCTAGTTGTGATGATTATTCTACTCCCTGAACCAAACCATTCACGACTTCCACACAAAACATTCAATTGATGCAATTTATTTACATCATCAAGTATAAGAAGTACCTTTTTATGGCGAAGTCGTTCTTTTAACATAACTTTTCCTGATTCAACATTACGTATCTTTGTGTTTGTTTCTTTTTCGATATCAAATAGAAGTTGTTCTTGTAGATATACTTGACCAGCATCTTGCTCCCAAATTCCCCTAATATGTGCGAGGAAGCTTTTTCCCTCAAAATTGCGGCCAATCTTATTGTAAATGGCTTTTTCAATAGTTGTTTTACCAATGCCTCCCATCCCCCACATCCCGAGTAGTAGAACATCGTTTGATTGTTTTTGGCCTAATAGTTCAATCATTTCCTGGACTCGTGGTTCTACGCCGACTGGATTATCAGCAACGAACAACTCTGTCTTGTCTAACAAACGCTTAACATTTTCAACAATAGTTTTGATAGCCTCACTTTCATTCCTATAATAAAAAACATAATAAAAACAAAGAAAAGGTGTGTCCATACATGCATCAAAATTTAAGAGAAATTTGAGTAAAAATTTATAATTGTACAAACGTCTGTTCTCCATTAGGTTCATCCATTGCATGGTACTTACTAACATTTCTATAATAGTTCTTAGAGTGTGTCTTATTCTAATTTTATTTTTTGGTTTTGAAAACTTTTTTTGCCGAACATTTGTCAATACCTAATGCTTAGAATGGGGGAAAATAAAGTTACCGAAGGAAGAAGATGAAGCAACAAAAATAAGAAATGCTTAAATATAATTTTAGTCCACCTGCAATTTTGGTCCTATATTAAAATAAAAATATTTGGTCTCTTATTTTTTAAAAAAATCCACAATTTCTGTATATCTTTGAATTTTGCCTACATTTATTTCATTCACTTTAATTAATTAAAACATTTTTATGGTACCATAAAGGAAGACGTTAGCTCGAGGATTTCATTGAGGATTTCTTAAAATAGATGAACGAAATATCTTTATTTTAAAATAGATAAACCAAAATTACGGATTCAAAAAAATAAGTGGACCAAAATTGTATAAACCAAGAATACAAGTCATTAACTAAAGAGAAAAATCATAAATTGTTCGCTTTCAATTTTAAAAACTAAAACCAAGATTATTTTTGAAAATATTCCAAATTACTTTTATCAAACATTTTTTTTTGTTATTAAAAAACAAAAACAAAAAATAAATGTACAATAAACAAACAAGCTCTTGTTTTTGTACTACTTTAAACAATGTTTGCTTGATGATTTCCTAAAAATACAGTTAACCATCATTATTGATATCTAATTAATTATAAATATTAGTTAATTTGAAATTTATGTTTATATTGTTTTAATCTCCCTTTGAAGGCTTTGCTAGAGTTTCTCTAGTTGTGAGCAGTAAGGCTTTTCTCAAATCTCAAGACAACTGTTCTTGTCTTTTCTCAGGTCTGCCTACTTGAATTTCACAAAATGATGAAAGATGTTGATTTCGAGGAGGAGGGGGAGATAGTCACAATACCTGAAGTGGGAGAAAGGATTAAAGATGAGGGTTTTTGGTTGGTGGGAAAGATTCATACGAAAGAATCTTCCAATGTGATGAAGGAGTTCAAAACTACAATTGCCCAAGCATTGAAGAAGAAAAAGGGGGTGGAGATAAGGAATTTGGAGAGAAACCTTTTAGCGTTCAGGTTTCTATCAGTAAACGATAAAGAGGCAGTGATAAAGGGTTGCCCACGAAATTTTGATAGAAGATTGATTGTGCTGAATGATCTGATGCATAATCGGAACCCTAACAAAGTAGACCTACCATGAACTCAATTCTGGGTGCCTGTCTATGAAATCCCATTAGGGTTCTGTACTAAAGAAATAGAAGAAACCATTGGAAACACTTTGGGATCCTTTATCAAATGGGATCAGTCGGAGGAATATCGAGTGGGAAAGTCCATGAGGGTTAGGATTTTGATGGATATTACTAAGCCACTCCGAAGAGGAGTGATGATGAAAATAGGAGTTAAGGAGGCAAGGGAGATTATTTTCAAATATGAAAGGCTTGGTAATATTTGCTACATGTGCGGATTTCTGGATCATCTTTTGAAGGAATGTGAGGATGATGAAGGCGTTGATATCGATAACCTTTTGTACGAACCATGGCTGAGGGCGTCTCCTGTACATCAAAACGAGGCTGCAGGAGTCTGATATGAAGAAATTTTTGGGAAGGTAAAACGTGTTATTGTGTTTGAAAATGAGGTAAAGAAGAGGGGCTATAGTGGAGAAGGAAGCAAAAGCGATGGAGGAAAGTGGGTCTGCACGTGAGGAGGAGGCATAAATGTGGCAGATGTAACTAGAATTTTGAGCCAGTGTCATCTATCATTAGGAGAGGAGGACCAACATTGTCAAGGGGCACCAAACCCGAGGTATGCAAGGAGGACGTAGAAGAGACATATCGTGAAAAGCATGAAGTGGAAAAGGATGAAGAAGGTCATAGCGAAGTGAGAAGCAGTGGACATGCCACAACTGCTGTTATCTGAACCACCACAAAAAAAAAAAAAAAAAAAACAAAGTGGAAAAGGATGGCTCGTGAAGGGGAGACTGTTGTTACCTCTGGATTGCATCCAACAGAGAAGAGACACATTGATGATAGGTTGATGAAGAGGGGGACAAGGAGGGACCAAGGGTCTATTACAAACAATCAAAAAAGGAAATGGTGGGCACTGCTGACCAGCCCCGCCAAGAATCTTGAGGACCTTAAGCTGGAACTGCCATTGGCTTGGGAACCCATGGGCAGTGAGAGCTCTTCGTAAGCTCTTATCCATTGAAGTTCCCACCATAGCTTTCTTGATGGAAACAAGGAAAAAAACTGCAGAATACATTTTTTAAAGGGTATGACAAGGATGGAAAACTTCCATGGTGTTGATTGTGAGGAATTGCGGATCTAGAGGTTTGGCCAGGACAATTCAGAAGCTTATACAACCACGTTTTTGTATGGATTCCCAGAATAAAACAAGAAGCATCAAATGTGGGATATTATGAAGATTCAGAAACCTCATGATGATAGCCCTTGGATGTGTGTGGGGGATATGAACCAAATCTTTCATGTTGATGAGAAGAAGGGGGAAATGCTCCAAATATTCAAAGTATTCAACAATTTCAAGATACGGTGGATTATTGTGGTTTGGTGGAGCTGCAAGTGGAGGGCCAATGCTTTACGTGGACAAACCAGAGATAGGGGGATGATTTAAGAGAAGAAAAGCTTGATAGGATTTTGGTTAACCGTTCTAGGCATGATAACTAGAGGGATAGTTGGGCATCATCGGTAGTACGCTTCTTCTCAAACCTTAATCCTATTATTCTGCTTGCATCAAAATCGAAATTTGATATAGGTTTGACATTTTGGCTTGATGATGTGGAGGAAGGTGAGGAGGCAATAAATGGGATCTAGAGAAGAAGGGGTGATGTTACACAAAATATTACCCAGCTAGGGGCAAATTTAGATGAGTGTGGGTCACAAAGGTTTGGAAATTTGACTCAAAAAATCAAAAGGTTTTGAAAGAAACTGTATAAGATTCAACGCAACCCCTGGGTCAGTTTCTTAACAAACACAAAAGTTGAGATTGAAGGTGAGTTGGAGGAGCTTTTAAGGCTTGAGGAGGTCCTTTGGAAGCAGAGGTTGAAGGTGGAGTGGTTGATGTATGTGGATAGGAACACAACTTTCTTTAATAGAAAAATATCCCACCGAAAGCAAGTCAATACCATAAAGAAGATTCAGGATGATGATGGAAATGTGTATAGGAATGTAGAGGACATTGGTGAGGTATTAACAAAGTATTTCTCTGATATTTTTACCTCATCTCCACCTCATGACATGACAGAAATTGCAAGCCTTGTGGAGGGGAGAA
Source organism: Glycine soja (assembly GCF_004193775.1). Classification (NCBI taxonomy): domain Eukaryota; kingdom Viridiplantae; phylum Streptophyta; class Magnoliopsida; order Fabales; family Fabaceae; genus Glycine; species Glycine soja. The sequence continues at coordinate 7,566,124 of NC_041004.1, forward strand.
ATTATGGAGAGATGTGATCCTTTGTGGATGTGGAGTTTTCAAGAGAGAAGATTTATGAAACCTTAGAGTAGATGCACCCCACCAAAGCTCCTGGGGAAGATGGCAATCCAGCTTTATTTCTATCAGAAGTTTTGGCATATATTATTAGAGAGGACGTCACAAACATGACCCTGAATATTTTGAATGGTGATCGACCAACACCCTTGTGTGATAAATAAGACTCTTATTGTCTAGATTCAAAAGGTGAAAAATCCCTCTCATGGTGTTTAGAGAAGGAGGAAACAACGATTCATGCTTTGATTGGCTGTGAGGGTGTCAAGAGAATATGGTTTGCATCAAATGTGGGGGTATATCCTGTTGGTAAATATTTGTGTTTTAATTTAAAATTTATAAATATATATTAATTCTATTTTATAAAATAAAATATTTATTTTAGATTTTCTTAAGATTTTGTTTTAATGAGTCAACTAGTTTGTTATGTTTGTTGTGACAACTGTAAGTTAGTTTTCAAACGGTCATATTTCCAACGGTCATATTTTGTTGTTGCAAAATGCCTATATATATCTCTTTCCTCTTTTCTAAAAAAAGAATACAGAGCAACATCTGGTTTCTTTCTCCCAAAAAATTATATCTTTCTTTTTCCTATAAAAAACTTATTTTTGTGACAGTAAGAGCATTGGTGTTCAGAAGGTTCGGGGATCCTTTCGCTGCACACGATCGGAACCAACGGGTTGTCATATCTTGGGAGAGGAGCGCAATTAAATTTTCCTGCCAGTGCAGTGGGGCGTTTTTGTTAGAAATGATAGTAATTCTGACTTTGCTTGTTAAGCCTTTCTAATATAGGAAGTTAGTTGGTTAGTTAATAATGATTTGTTAGTGAGGGACCAAAATGCAAAATACAATTCAGTCCTTGTCCTTCTTGTATAAATACTGTTTCATTGTTCTTTCAATAATAATTTTTCAGATTCTTTCATTTTCCTTATTTGTTAGTTTTACTTCTCTCTAAACCTCTCTTACTTTTCTCCTTCCTCAAGTTACCTCTTTTGATTGTGTGTGTGAGCAAGAACAGCAAGTTCTAACAGTGGTATTTCAGAGCTAGGTTCGAAAAAGGGACCAATTCTCCAATCATGGCTTCCAATAGTCCTTTTCCCTCAAATCTTCCTATTCTAACCGGCAAGAACTTCAACAGATGGAGTGTGCAAATGAAAGCCTTGCTTGGATTTCAAGATTTGACCGATGTGATTGAGAATGGAATAGAAATTCCAAAAGAAGGAGCCTCAGATTCACAGAAGACTGAATTCAAGGATCTGAAGAAGAAAGACTGCAAAGCCTTGGTGATCTTGCACAATGTGTCGATGATTCTCACTTTGAGAAAATCGCAAATGCTAAATCCGCAAAGGAAGCATGGGACATTCTGAACAAGGCTTATGCAGGAGCTGATAAGATCAAGAAGGTGAGACTTCAAACTCTTCGAAGGCAATTTGAATTGCTGCAGATGGAAGAGACTGAGAGCATTGGAGATTACTTTGGAAGATTGCAGGTTCTTGCAAATTCAATCACTAGTTGTGGTGATACAATTACTAATCTGACGTTAGTTGAGAAAGTTCTAAGAACCCTGAATCCAAGATTCGATCACATTGTGGTTGCAATTGAGGAATCAAAGGATTTGGAATCATTATCTGTTGATGAATTACAAGGATCACTTGAGGCACATGAACAAAGATTGCAAGAAAGATTGCAAGAAAGAGCAAATGATAAGGCTACAGAACAAGCCCTGCAAGCACACCATCAGTCAAGAAATGGTGGTTCTGATAATCATAGAGGCAAGAAAGGAAGACGGAGATTCCAAAACACATGAGGTAGAGGAGGTTACTCCAAAGATAAAGGTAAACCTCAACCTGATCAAAGAAGCGGAGATAACTGCAGTAAAAGAAGTGGTGGTTCTGGTACTCGTAGAAGAGGAGGCAAAAAGAAATGGGATAAAAGAAATGTTGAATGCTTCAATTGTGGAAAAAAAAGGTCACTATGCAGAAGAATGCTGGTATAAGGAGAAAAATGTTGCTGATGATGCACAATTAGCCACAGGAGCTGTTTCTGACACTGAACCAGTGTTGTTGATGGTCACAACAAAGACTGGAGCTGATGCAGAAGATCAATGGTACTTGGACACAGGATGTTCAACACATATGACTGGTCACAAGGACTGGTTTGTTAGCCTTGATGAGTCAATAAATCACAAGGTCAGATTTGCAGATGACAGCACTATAAGAGTTGAAGGTCATGGCAAGGTTGTGATTAAAAGAAAGGATGGTACAGTGTCATACATTGAGGATGTGCTCTATGTTCCAAACATGAGATGCAATCTTCTGAGTCTTGGCCAACTACTTGAAAAGAAATACAGAATGGTGATGGAGGACAAAGAAATGAAGATCTATGACAAGGACAGAAGGTTGATCATCAAAGCTCCATTGAACAGGAATAGAACTTTTAAGGTTGGTATTCAAGTCATGAAACTCAATTGCTTGCAGGCTGAGACATGTAGAGAGGAATGGTTGTGGCACTACAGATTTAGGCACTTGAATTTCAAGGATTTAAGTCAACTGCACAGAATGGCTCAAGGAATACCTCAGCTGAGATAGATGACAGAAAATTGCAGAGAATGCCTGGAGTGCAAGCAACCAAGGAATGCATTTCAGAAATTTGTACCAATAAAGTCAACACAGAAATTGGAGGTGATCTATTTAGATGTCTGTGGTCCTCTTCAGGTTGAATCCCTAAGAGGAAACAGGTACTTTGTAACATTCATAGATGACTTGACTAGAATGACTTGGATTTATATAATCAAGAAGAAAAATGAGGTGCTTAGAATTTTTAAAAAATATAAAGCCTCAGTAGAAAAATGTAGTGGCCACTGTATAAAAACATTAAGAACTAACGGAGGTGGTGAATACACCTCCAAGGAATTTGCTGAGTTTTGTGATGAGGCAGGTATCACTCACGAGTTCACTCCACCTTATACACCACAACACAATGGTGCTGCTGAAAGAAGAAACAGGACTATCCTGAATATGGTGAGGAGCATGTTGAAGACTAAGAAGCTACCTCATTTCCTATGGAGTGAAGCAGCTGCAACAGCAGTCTATATACTTAACAAATACCCTACCAAGAGACTGAAAGGAGTGACACCTGAAGTGTGTCCCTGAGCAGCTGAGGCAAAAACTGGATGATAAAGGTGAACAAATGATCCTTATAGGCTATCATGCAACTGGAGGTTACAAGCTACTTGATCCAAGGTCAAAGCAGGTCTCTGTGAGTAGAGATGTGATATTTGATGAACTAAAGGAATATGAGTGGAAGAAGGACCCTATAAACAATACAGCCAAGATTATGGTATATTCATTCATTCCAGAAGAATTGAGTGACACTACTGATGAACTGCCTACAAGGAACACTGAAGGAGGAACCATGAGGTCTCAAAGGGTTATGCAACCCTCACAAATGTTGAAAGATTATGAAGTCATGAAAGACAGCCAAATTACATATGAAGGTGATATTGTACACTTTGCCCTTTATGCAGATGATGAACCTATGAGTTTCGAAGAAGCCTTGAAGAATGACAAGTGGGTCAATGCTATGAAAGAGGAGCTGAAATTAATTGAGACAAATCATACCTGGCAGCTAATGGAGTTACCTAAACTTAAAAGACCTATTGCTGTAAAATGGGTTTTTAAAGTGAAGAGAAATCCTGCTGGTGAAGTAGTTAAACACAAAGCCAGATTGGTGGCAAAAGGATTCCTACAAAAAAAAGGTGTAGACTATGGTGAGATCTTTGCCCCTGTGGCAAGGATTGAAACAGTGAGACTTGTAGTTGCAATAGCAAGCATGAAAGGCTGGTCAATGTATCAGCTTGATGTAAAATCCGCATTTCTGAATGGTCCTCTTGAAGAAGAAGTGCTTGTCAAACAAACACCTGGATTTGAAGTTGTTGGACATGAAGGAAAGGTATACAAACTGAAGAAAGCATTATATGGCCTGAAGCAAGCTCCAAGAGCTTGGAATAAGAAGATTGATAGTGTCCTAATTCAAATTGGCTTTAGCAAGTGCATATCTGAACATGGAGTATATGTAAAAGGAGAATATGAGTTAGACTTAGTAATACTGTGCCTCTATGTTGATGATTTACTCATCACAGGAAACAACAAAATAGAGATTGACAAGATTAAGCAACTGCTGAAGAATCAGTTTGAAATGACTGACTTAGGATCTCTTTCATACTTCCTTGGAATTGAGTTCAAGGAAACTGAAGCTGGAATTGTGATGCATCAAAGCAAATATGCTACAGACCTGTTGAAGAAGTTTCGAATGACTAACTGTAATGCAACAGCCACCCCAACTGAAACAGGATTGGCATTGAGTTTGAGAGATGAAGGAGAACCTGTTGATGAAACTCAGTACAGACAGATTGTGGGTTCATTAAGGTACTTGTGCAATACAAGACCTGATTTGGCATTCAGTGTTGGACTGATCAGTAGGTTTATGCAAGCTCCAAAAACTCCTCACATGATGGCAGCAAAGAGAATTCTAAGGTATATTAGAGGTACAATTAACTATGGTATTCTACTTCCAAATACCATCACAAATTCAAACATGGAACTGGTTGGCTATACTGACTCAGACTGGAGAAGAGATAATGATGATAGAAAGAGCACTGCTGGATATATTTTCCTACTTGGAGATGCACTGGTGTCATGGAGTTCAAAGAAGCAAGATCCGGTTGCCTTATCAACTTATGAAGTTGAATACATAGCAGCATCAATGTGCTCGTGTCAAGGCTTATGGCTAAGAAAACTATTGAAAGAAATGAAGATCCAGAAGACTGAAGCTATAAACATACTGGTGGACAACAAATCTGCAATCAGCTTTGCTAAAAATCCAATTGATCATGGTGGAAGCAAACACATAGAAACAAGGTACCATTTTATTCGGGACAAGGTGAGCAAAGGGAAGGTAAAACTGCTATACTGCAAGTTAGAAGATAATCTTGCAGACTTACTGACCAAACCTTTGAAGAAGAAAAAATTTGAAGACTTGAGAAACAAGATGATGATCATGATTGAATAAGAGTCAGAATTATGGGGGAGTGTTAGAAATGATAGTAATTTTGACTTTGCTTGTTAAGCCTTTCTAATATAGGAAGTTAGTTGGTTAGTTAATAATGATTTGTTAGTGAGGGACCAAAATGCAAAATACAATCCTCTTGTATAAATACTGTTTCATTGTTCTTTCAATAATAATTTTTCAAATTCTTTCATTTTCCTTATTTGTTAGTTTTGCTTCTCTCTAAACCTCTCTCACTTTTCTCCTTCCTCAAGTTACCTCTTTTGATTGTGTGTGTGAGCAAGAACAGCAAGTTCTAACAGTTTTCTCTCTAAGGATAGCGTTTACGTGCTTCAACCCAGGCTATATCTTTTTTCCCCTAATTTATTTTTTCCTTGTGTTTATTGTATGTTATAATGCATTATTCATGTGCTGTCAATTAAATTTATTTTGCTACTGTTATTTTGTTATTTAATTTAAGACTGTGCATCTCGTATTTATTTTCTTTCATTTTTTATTTTATTTTTCTAACAGTCTTAGAGAGAAAAGTTAGTTATCACTTTCTTCTTGCATAGTCTTTTCTACAGTAGCATTGTTTTATCAAAAATTTATGTCGTCAATATGATTGAGTTCCTTTCTAGTAAGCATGAAAAATTAATGGATGAAAATGCAATGCATTATGTTCCATTAAAAATGTTTTTATTATATTATTTTATTTCCTGAAATTTTAAATTAGTATGAGATTGTTGAAAAATATTTTCCTTGTCAATTGTATTTTTGTTTAAGATAAAATCTTTTAGAATTAGTTTATGTGAAAAACTAAAAATATCTCACTACTTTCATTCTTGCCTTAGAAAGTTATATTTTACTTGGTCAAATGATCATGTGAACACAAGTCTTTAATATTATGACATTTGTTGTTTGGTTTTTTAATTTCTGTTGTTTAATGTTATTATTATTACTGCAAATATTTTGTTGCTACATGTTGACTGATTATCTCTTTATATATAACTCACTGATAAAAAGATAAGCCTGTGAAACTTTATATTCTGCATGTTGTATTCTTAATAGAGTACCTTATAAAAAAAATTATGAGTTATGGAAAAAAAGAGAACCAAATCTGAAATATCTTAAAGTGTGGGGGTGTCTAGTAAAGGTTAACATCCTTATTAATAAGAAAAGGAAAATTAAAAAAAAATGTTAATTGTATTTTGTTGGATATTTTTTACATAATACTACTTATAGATTCTTAGTTGTTAATTCAAAATTAATTGAAATTTCTAATGTTATTATTATGCAATCTAGAGATGTCACTTTCTTTGAAAATCTTTTTCCTTAAAAAATAAATTGTTAAATCTTTGTATGGTTTGAAACAAGCTCCAAAGCATTGACACAAAAGTTTGATTAAGTTATTCTTTTGTATGATTTTCGAATTAATGATAGTGATAAATGTGTGTATGTGAAACAATTTGATGATAATGGATGTGTCATTTTATGTTTGTATCTGGATGACATATTGATATTTGGTAGTAATATGCATTTCATAAATGATGTGAAGTCCTTATTGTTTAGAAACTTTGACATAAAAGACCTTGGTCAAGTAGATGTGATTTTGGAAATTAAGCTTATAAAGAAAAATGATGGCATGACTTTTACCCAATCTTATTATGTTGAAAAGCTATTGAAGAAATTTAATTATTTTGATGCGAAACATGCTTTTACTCCTTTTGACTCATCCATCAAGTTAAAGAAAAATTTGAGTAAATAATTTTCTTCACATAAATATTCTTAAAGTATCGATTCTTTGTTGCATTTGACAAACTTTTCTAGGCATCTCTGATATTGCACATGTAGTTGGTAGATTGGAAAGTAATTGAGGAATTTAGTGATACAAAATTGAAGTTCTGATTTTGATGAAATAAAATTGACAAGTGGTCATGTCTTTGCTTTAGCTGGTTGTGCAGTATCATGAAAATATACTAGACAAATTATTATTTCACATGAAAGCAAAATTTATTGCTTTAAATACTGCTACTAGTGAGGCTAAATTTCTTAAAAATATATTATGCAATTTGTCATTGTTGAATAAGCGTTTACCTCCAATTCCAATGCATTGTGATAGTCAAATTGTTATATCTAAAGTGACTAGCAAAATTTTAATGAAAAAAGAAAACACTTAAGAGTGAGACATAAGTCTATAAGAAATTTGATTTCTCATGATGTCATTTCTCTTGACTTTGTCAGGTCAAAAAAATAATATTGCGGATCCGCATACAAAAAGGTTGACATGTCAACAAGTATTTGAGTCATCGAGGGGAATGAGATTAAAGCTCATTATTTAGTTACAATAATGGACACCCGTCTCCGTGTGATAGGTGATCCCATGAATGGAGTTCAACGGGTAACAACGAAATTGTTTGTTGACTAAAGTACACCAAAATAAAATTTGGCAGAGTTGTTCTGTTTCTCATTCCTATGACGAGGAGTATTATAAATTGTGGCAATATTAAGGTTGAGGTATTTATATATGTGTATTTTTGGTTTTAAAAAAATACCTCTTAATGAGTCCGATGACAATTATTGTAGGGGTGGGGGTCACAACTCACTCTTTGAGGATTCACCTAGTGAGTGGTGGTGGGGCCGCCACTGTGAGATATGGACTAATCTCTAAGTGACACTCACGAAACAAGATACAAGCACAAGGTCGTGTAACGCGCTACCACTGATTAGAACCTAATTGAACGCCAATATTGTAGGGGTTGTGTACTAAAGTCCGGTTAAAGAATATGTAGTTCAAGACAATCAAGTCACTACATTTTTCTCGGATGGAAGTTCATAAACACTAGGTATAAGGCTCAAACCCGGAAGGTTCCTTATACCGAAATACAATATCACATGCTCTTTCTCTTATGTTTTTATACAAATTATCTTTTAGAAAATATATTTTAAAATTTTAAATTATGTGGGGGAATGTTGGTAAATATTTGTGTTTTAATTTAAAATTTATAAATATATATTAATTCTATTTTATAAAATAAAATATTTATTTTAGATTTCTTAAGATTTTGTTTTAATGAGTCAACTAGTTTGTTATGTTTGTTGTGACAACTGTAGGTTGGTTTTCCAACGGTCATATTTTGTTGTTGCAAAATGCCTATATATATCTCTTTCCTCTTTTCTAAAAGAAGAATACAGAGCAACATCTGGTTTCTTTCTCCCAAAAAATTATCTCTTTCTTTTTCCTATAAAAAACTTATTTTTGTGAGAGTAAGAACATTGGTGTTCAGAAGGTTCGGGGATCCTTTCGTTGCACACGATCGGAACCAACGGGTTATCGTATCTTGGGAGAGGAGCGCAATTAAATTTTCCTGTCAGTGCAGTGGGGCGTTTTCTCTCTAAGGATAGCATTTACGCGCTTCAACCCAGGCTATATCTTTTTTCCCCTAATTTATTTTTTTCCTTGTACTTATTGTATGTTATAATGCATTATTCATGTGCTGTCAATTAAATTTATTTTGCTACTGTTATTTTGTTATTTAATTCAAGACTATGCATCTTCTTCGTATTTATTTTCTTTCATTTTTTATTTTATTTTTCTAACATATCCAAGCTCTGCCATTTCAAATTTCGAGGCTTGGATAAGTGAAATTATAGCTTTAAGCAACCCAGACTTCACAGCAAGGGTCTTAGAATTGATTTGGGTAATGTGGAAGAGAAGAACCCTTTGGGTTTTCTCATAGAAGGAATTGCAGCCAAGACAAGTTATAGATATAACGGTCTCGTTGGCATAACATAAAAAATAGATGCATAGCAGGCAACAAAACCAGAACATCAGTTGGAATCCTACCACAGGAAATCAGACCAAGGTAAATTTTGATGCATCTATAAGATTAGGAGTTGGTACAGGTTTGGGAGCTATGTTCAGGGACAATGCTTGTAACCATTTGGCTTCAGCCTGCCTCTTTATTACGTATTGCTACGATCCTCTTATTGAAGAAGTGATAACATTCAGGTGGGATATTAAGACGTTGGGGCACATGTGGTTTTCAAACACCACATTTGAGACTAATAGTTAACTTCTGCAAATGGCATGGAAGAATCATAGAAGACAAGATTTTGTTGGTTTTTTATATTACCTTTGTAACCGCTCTTTTAATGGCTAATAATCATATCTATTATTAGAATATATGTTACAACTATTGGATTTCTCCCTTTTATGATAATTTGATGTAATGTTTGCCTATAAAAGGCCTCATATTATTCAGAATAAAATTATCCACTCTTCATATCTCTACTTTCTCTTTATTCTACAGTGGTATCAAGAGCTAGGTGAAAGGCAACAGTCCAAGGGACTGAGAGAGACAGTAGTCCAAAAGTGTGAGAGAAAAAAGGGAGAGAAAGAGAGAAGAAAATAATTGTCCCACCAATGTCTTTTGAAAATTTTGTTCAACCGACCATTCCACGTTTTGATGGTCATTATGATCATTGGAGCATGTTGATGGAGAATCTCTAGCGATCCAAAGAGTTCTGGCAGGTTGTTGCAGATGGTGTGGCAACACCAAGTGATGACGTAGCTCTTATAGAGGCACAACAAAAAGAGTATGAGTGATGAAATTGAAAGACTTAAAAGCCAAAAATTATTTGTTTCAAGCCATTGATCGTTCTATCCTTGAAACTATTCTTTGGGATTCAATGAAGAAAAAATATCAAGGCTCCTCACGAGTGAAACGTGCTCAACTTCAAGCATTGAGAAGAGACTTTGAAGTCCTTCAAATGAAAAAAGGTGAGTCAGTAACTGATTATTTTTCAAGAACCATGGGTATGCTAACAACATGCGATTTCATGGTGAGGAAATGACTGACACAACCATTGTAGAAAAAATTCTATGCTCATTAACACCAAAATTTGATTATGTTGTATGCTCAATTGAAGAGTCAAATGATATTAATGATCTTTCTCTTGATGAGCTTCAAAGTTCTTTATTAGTGCATGAACAAAAGATCAACAAAAAATCAACAATGGAGAAGCACGCATTAAAGGCTTCTACCAATAGTACTCATTCCAACAACTCTAGAGGAAGGGGTAGAGGTAGAGGTAGAGGAAGAGGGAGTGGAGAACGAGGAAATAGAGATTTCAACAATAATTTTAAAGACAATAATGATCAATCTCAAGGCAATGGTAGAGGAAGAGATCATTATAAATCAAAGGTACAATGTTATAGATGTCATAAATTTGGTCATTATGCCTCTAATTGTTATACAAGATTGCCTAATCTTAAGGAAAAGGGGAAAGCTCAAATTTTATCAAGGAGAAAGAAGTGGAAACCTTATTAATGGCTGTTGAAGATGCAAAAGACAGTGAGGTAGAAATCTGGTATGTAGACACTGGTTGTAGTAATCACATGAGTGGAAGTAAGTCCTCTTTCTCATATTTAAATAAAGATTTTCATTCCACTGTTAACTTTGGTGATTGTTCTATCATAAAAGTGATGGGAAAAGGTGATATTAAGATGAAAACCAAGAATGGTTTTGTAGAAACAATTTCTAATGTGCTCTATGTCCCTAACTTGAAAAACAACTTGTTAAGTGCTGGTCAATTGCAAGAAAAAGGTTATGAAATTTTTATTAGCAAAGGTACTTGTGAAATTTTTGATCCTGTTCGAGGTGCCATTGCAGTTATAAAAAAGAATTCAAACAGGTTATTCCCACTAAAAAATTGAAAGCATTCATTCTAGTTTAATGGCCAAAGATATTGTTTCTACTTGGTTGTGGCATTATCGTTATGGTCATTTGAGTTTTAGTGGATTGAATACCCTTGAACAAAAAAACATGGTGATAGGCCTTCCTCAAATTACTGGTCCCTCTCAAGTTTGAGAAGAATGTGTTGTTAGAAAACAACATCGTTCTCAATTCCCCAATGGAAAGTCATGGAGAGCAAAATGTGTTTTGGAATTGATTCATTCAGATATATGTGGTCCAATAAATCATTCTTCCAATGGAGGTAAAAAATACTTCATTACTTTCACAGATGATTTTTCTAGAAAAACTTGGATCTATTTTTGGCAGGAAAAATCTGAAGCTCTCTCTTCATTTAAAAGCTTTAACGCTCGAGTTGAAACAGAATCCAAAAAGACTATTAAGTCTCTTCGAACAGACCGTGGTGGAGAGTATTGCTCAGATGAATTTTCTACTTTCTGTGTAAATCATGTTATCCGGAAGGAGTTGACCACAACATATACACCACAACAAAATGGTGTCTCAAAGAGGAAAAATAGAGTCATTCTCAACATGGTACGATACCTCTTGACTAAGAGTGACATTTCAAAAGAATTTTGGCCTGAAGCTGTTAATTGGAGCATACACATTCTAAATAGAAGTCCTACATTTTCTATGAAAAATATGACACCAGAAGAGGCATGGAGCGAAAGAAAACCAATAATGGACCACTTAAGGATATTTGGATGCATTGCTTATGCCCATAATCCAGATAAGAAAAGATAAAACCTTGATTATAAAGGTGAAAAATGTATCTTTCTTGGTGTTAGTGATCAGTCAAAAGCATATAAATTGTATAATCCTACCACTAAAAAGATCATTATTAGTTGTGATGTTGTTTTTTATGAAGAAAGATTTTTTGAAAATAACATAGATGAAACAAAGCAAATTCTTGCAAACTTTGATGAAGATAATGAAGATGAAGAGTTGCAGACAAGGGAGCTAGAAGAACAACAAATTCCAACAATCACAGTTGAAGATGAAAGACTTCAACGAGCAAGAAGAAGGCCTGCATGGATGTCTGATTATGAAGTAACAGAAATTGAAGATCCGATTACTCATTTTGCTTTGTTTTCAGATTGTGACCCTACGACCTTTGAAAGTGTTGTCAAAGAAGAAAAATGGAGAAAAGCGATGGATGATGAAATTGATTCCATTGAAAGAAATAATACTTGGGAGTTGTGTGATCTTCCAAATGGACATAATACCATAGGAGTGAAATGGGTTTTCAAAACAAAATTGAAAAGAAATGGTGAAGTGGATAAATATAAGGCATGCTTGGTGGCCAAGGGTTACAAGCAACAGCATGGGGTTGATTACACGAAAGTGTTTTCACCAGTTGGAAGACATGATACAATCAGGTTAGTAGTTGCACTAGCAGCACAAAATGTGTGGCCTATATTTCAACTTGATGTAAAGTCAGCATTCTTACATGGTTATTTGGAGGAACAAGTATTTATTGATCAACCCCCTGCTTATGTGAAAATTGGAAATGAGCACAAAGTTTACAAATTAAAAAAGGCTCTTTATGGACTAAAACAAGCCCCTCGAGCTTGCTATAGTCGCATTGAGTCTTATTTCATAAAAGTTGGTTTTACAAAATGCCCCTATGAGCATTCATTGTTTATTAAATTTGATGAAAAAGGAAAAATGCTCATAGTATGCTTATATGTTGATGATCTTATATTTACTGGATGTTGTTCTCTCATGTTTGATGAATTCAAGAAGTTTATGATGAATGAGTTTGAAATGACTGATTTTGGCATGATGCATTACTTTCTGGGTATAGAAATAGTGCAATCAGATGTTGGAATTTTTCTTTCTCAAAAGAAATATGTGAGAGATATTTTGGACAGATTTCATATGCATGATTGCAATTCTGTAAACACTCCAGTTGAGTGTGGTTTGAAGTTTCACAAAGATCCTAAAGGAAAGAAAATAAACAGTACACTTTATAAACAGATTGTGGAAAGCTTAATGTATCTAACCGCAACTAGGCCTGATATAATGTATTCTATAAATTTGATTATCAGGTACATGGAGAATCCTACAAAAATCTATTTGCTTGTTGCTAAAAGAATCCTTCGCTACTTGCAAGGAACAAGAGAATTTGAGTTGTTTTATAAAAGAGGTGAAAAGTTTAATCTATTGGGATTCACTGATAGTGATTATGCTGAAGATTCAGATGATAGAAAAAGTACTTTTGGATATGTTTTTATGATGGCGTCAACAACGATTTGTTTGTCATCACTGAAGCAACCTATTATCACTATCCACAACAGAAGCAGAATTTGTAGCAACCTCAACATGTGCTTGCCAAGAAATTTGGCTAAGGAATATTCTTGAAGAAGTTCACTTCAAGCAACAAGGTCCAACTCTCATCTATTGTGATAATAGTTCCACCATAAAGTTGTCAAAGAATCCTATTATGCATGGAAGAAGCAAGCACATAGATGTGAGATTTCATTTTTTAAGGGACCTATCAAATGAAGGAATTATTGATCTTATCTACTGCAAGAGTGAAGAGCAAATTGTTGACATCATGACCAAACCATTGAAGTTGTCTGCATTTCAGAAGCTAAGGAATTTGCTTGGAGTCTGCATGCTTAATGAATCTCATTAAACTGATAGTTTGCAAACTTTCAGTTTAAGGGAGGGTTTGTTGGCTTTTTATATTCTATAACCTTTGTAATCACTCTTTTAATGGCTAATAATCATATTTATTATTAGAATATATGTTACAACTGTTGGGTTTCTCTCTTTTATGACAATTTGATATAATGTTTGCCTATAAAAGGCCTCATATTATTCAGAATAAAATTATCCACTCTTCATATCTCTACTTTCTCTTTATTCTACAGATTTGTCTTACCAGGCAGAAATTCTAAAGGATTGTGAAGCTCTTACGAACAGAAGGAGAAATATTCCTTTAGTTTCACAAAGAGAAAAGGGAATTTAGTGACTGATAAATTAGCTATGTTAGCTTTTAATTTTCTTGAAATGTACTGGCTCGAGGACGCTCCTCACCAGATTTTGGCTCTTTTAGAATCAGATGTTATTGCCTTTGGCAACCTTGCTTTAGTTCAATAATAGGAAATATTTATTTAACCTAAATTTTTTTTATATTGTTTTATAAACACTAAATTGCCATAATTAGTCTTACTCTGCTAATCTGCCATGTATATTAACTCTCTTTCCATCTTCTAAATATTTCCCTTTCTATAAAATGCTTTAAACATGACCTCTGAATAATAAAAGTAACGAGGAAAAAAAAATTAGAAATGACGGTTGATTAATTTGGTTGATAGCCAATTTAAAATTTGTACAATTACGGTACTAGCTCGTACATAAACATTTGAAGTATTAAAAAATGTTGAGTGTTAGATGAAGAAATGTGAGAAGGCAGAAGTGTTTCATTACCTGGAATTTAGGACTACAATCCCTGAGATACTAGCAGCCTCACGAAGTGCCTCTGCCCAACGTTTCACGAGGATGTTTATCTCTTTATCAACAATCTTCACTTTTCCCCTTCATAGATGTTATTTTTTAAGAGACAATTAAAACGATTAAAGAATAACAAATGGATAATTCATACAAAGTTGCTTTATACAGTGGCCTATCTAAATCGGCTATAGCAGGTTATAGCAAACAAATAAATCCGTTGAACCAGTAACCAACTAATATATGTGTAATATCCCCCCTCGTCCCGTGGGTTGGAAAATAGCAATCAATCCCAGCTTGAAAACAAATTTCTGAAAATGCTTGGGATGTAAACTTTTGGTGTAGAGGTCTTCAGTTTGGTCAGTGGTGTATAAGGGTAGCAGTGGCATTAATCCAGCCATACATTTCTCACGGATAACATGAAAATAATCTCGAGATGCTTGGTCCTCTCTTGAAAAATGGGTTTGGTTGTGATGTGCAAGGCACTTTGGTTATTGCATCAGATCACTGACTGTTTCAAAAAGTGATGGAGAGATCTTGAAGAAGAAAAAGCAACAATTGCAGCTCACAAGTAGCTGAGCTAAGGCTCAATATTGTGCCTCGGATGAGGACTTTGCCACTGTTGGCTGCTTCTTGGATTTCCAACAAACCAATGACCGAGTCTCCCAAAAAGAAACAATAACCAGTCATAGAACGAATAGTATCGAGACATTCACCCCAATCTGTGTGTGTCACTAAAATCAGGGAGTTGTATTATAGATGACAAGGGAAATTAAGAAAAGTCCTTTCGCTGGGATTCCCTTTCAAATACCAAAGTACGCTTGGGCTGCTTGATAATGACTCACTGTTGGGAGGGCTGAAAATTGACTAAGTTGTTGGTCAGCATGGGATATATCTGGGCGTGTGAAAGTCAGGTATAGGAGGCGACATTTTGGCGAAGTCTCAAGGTAGGTTCAGAAGGGGTGCTTTCAGGTTTGGCACTGAGAACACCAGCATCAATTAAGAGATCGAGACAATATTGGCCTTGGCATAAAGAGACACCTCTTGGTGAGTGAGAAACTTCAAAACCAAGAAGGAACTTAAGAATGCCCAAATTGATTATCTAAAACCTGCTTGAACGAAGTTATATCCATAGAGTTTCTAACAATGACTATGTCATCTACATACACGAGTAGTAAGGGAATCAAGTGTGTGATGGATAAAAAAGGAGTGATCAACTATAGAATGTTGAAATCCAAGTTGGAGAAGCAAGAAATTCAACTTCTCATACCATTTGCAGCTAGCTAGTTTAAGTCCATAGTGTTCTTAACAAGCTTGCAAACCTCTTATTCTTTCCTGACACTTGAGGCACTTGCACATACACATCTTCTTTTAGATCCCCATGGAGAAATGCGTTATTGACATCCAATTGGTGAATGAACCAGTTGTTGATAGATGCCAAAGCCAAAAGGTCAAACTCGGATTATGGTTAACTTTGCCATTGGAGAGAAAGTATTAAAGTAATCACACCCTTAATTTGGTTGTAATTAACCTTTGGCCACCAACCGAGCCTTTAACCTAGCTCTCAATAGATCCATCCGTTTTCCTCTTAATTTTGTACATCCGTTGGCAGTCAATGGGCACAACATTGGCAGGGATGGATCCAGGAATGCATTAAAGGGGGTGGGGGTTCAATTTTTTTTACATAATTATTTAACTTTTAATAAATAATTAACTAATAAATAAAAGGCTTAAATATGTTTTTGGTCCCTGATAAATACCCTTTTTTTCATTTGGTCCTTAATAAATTTTTCCTTTGGATCAAGTCCTTAATATTTGAAAAATTTTGTTTCAAGTCCTTACCGTTAGTCCGAAATCGTTATCTGCATATGTGGTCGTTAACCGACCACGCAAGCATGTCATGCATGGAATCATGTGTGATTTTTGTCTGATTGGGATTACATGTGGAAAAAAAAGTAAAAAAACAACATCATTTTGCATGTTATACAATTTTCTTTTTTTTCTTTCTTTTCCCAATCTGCTACCCCTATCTCTGTTGAGCCTAAACCCTAATATGCTCCTACTCATCGCCACCCTTTTGGTCCTCTTCACCTTCACAATCGCTTCTACCATCACAATCGCCACTAGCCACAAAAACTTTCACCATGACACAACCACCACCACAATAGTATGCAAACACCCCAAACCCCAACAACTTCCAATATCAACCAGAGCGACAATCTGCAAATATTCCGTTCAAAATGCTTGCTTCTAATTCACAACTTTCATTTGACTAAATCTCAACCATCTATCAACAATCTTCAAAATCAATAAATTTCATATGTCTCAAATGGATGTTCAAATCCAATGACCACTCACTAAATTGCAACAAGCAATGAAAAAATTGGGTAAATAATTTGTGAATGGGAATAAAATTCAGAAACTCAACCCAACAAGGGGGAGGGTGGAGGTAGCGCAACAGTTCACAGATCTGGTTTATTGTAGTCGCACGCATGCCCTGAGGTTATAGGGTGGGTCACACACGTATTCAGGCGAGGGATAGAGAGCGACACAGGGTGTTGGGAGCAGAGTTTGTGCACGACACAGAGGTATTGGTTGGATTGTGCAAGTCTAGATAGAGAGAACATCGCACGTATTTGGTCTCGGATCCTGATTCAGTATCAGAATCTTTCTCGCAAGTTCCTCCTAGCATCAAAGATCATAATCCAGGAAAGTACCAAACTGTTGTTGCATCTTTCCCATGTTTTGTAAATCTATCGGATCACACCGACCAGGTTTTCCGATGCTTCCATCAACAAATTTCTTCTTGTTCTTTGTAATCAACGCTTACTGCATCGCTTGAGCCCATTTGTGGTGATTCGTACCAATCAATGGAGAAGAAACGATTGATGTTGTGGGATTTTCATTTGGATTGGCATAGAAAAGGCTCATAGGATCTTGTACAGGATTCAGAGTAGAAGGGGGATTATTCACATTCAGATTGTTGCAAGAAGGCATTTTGGAAGACTATGCACCACAGAGTTCAAAAAGGAGCTCTGACAGTGATAGTGTGATACCATGAAACGATTCAAGAATAAGAAATGGCTAATTCTTTTATTGATCAATACAGCAAAGTGGATACAATTGCTTTGTATAATAGGTTTATAGGTTATAACAAACAAATAAACCCATGAACCAGTAACAAACTAATATATATGTAATAACGATGTTTGGTAAAAATACAGAGAAAGCGTAAAGCGTTTCAATTAAGTTGGATTTAGGACTACAAACCTCAAGATGCTAGCAGCCTTATGAAGTGCTTCCTTCCAATGAATTAGAAGGACCTCAAAATCTTTTCTGATCTCCTCTTCAACACTTGATACATGTTATGAATTTCATAAGCGTGATTTCTAGAGACATAGTTCAGTAAGAAATGAAAGCAGAAAGTTTCTAAATTACATGGAATTTAAGACTACACCCCCTGAGATGCCAGGAACCTCACAATGTGCCTCCCTCCAATGCTTCACGAGGAGGTTTATCTCATAGGCAAGCTTCATTTCCCCTCTTCATACATGATATGAATTTCATAAATGTTAGTTTTAGAAACAATGTTCGGTAAAAGTCTAAAGGCTTATATATGTTTTCGATCCCTAATAAATATCAAATTTTTGTCTTTCCTCCCTACTAAATTTTTACTTAACATTGAGCCCCTAATAAAACGACACTTTTGTTTTTTGTTCTTGATATTTTGTTTTAATCCCTGATAAATTAGCGAATTGTGTTTGCTCCCTAATTAATTAGCAAATTTTGTTTTAATCCCGACTAATATCAAATAGAAAAAATTTATCAAGGACCAAATACAAAATTCATTAATTTATTAGGGACTTAAAACTAAGTATCAAGAACCAAAAATAAAATAGTTGTTTTAATAAGGAATTAACGCAAAACAGAAAATTTATTAGGAATCAAACACGAAATTTAAATATTTATTATGAATAAAAAACATATTAAGCTAAATCTAAAAACAGAAATTGTCTCAATTACTTGGAATTTAGGTGTGCACCCCCCGAGATGCCAACCGCCTCGCAAATTGCCTCACTCCAATGCTCCACAAGCAGTTCTATTTTAAAACCGATCTCAAATTCTCTACTTGATACACGTTATGAATTTCATATAAGTTAGTATTTTCAGAGACCATTCAGTAAAAATCTTAAAGTTGGAAGTGTCTCAACTACCTGGAATATAAGTATGCACCATCTGAGAAACTAACAGCCTCACAAAGTGCCTCACACAGTGTTTCCCTCCAATGCTTCACTAGGAGATCTATTAACTTTTCAGCAATCAACATTCCTCTCCTTCATACATGTTATGAATTTCACAAATGTTATTTTTAGGTATGGTTTAATTACTTATTTTGTCTTTATAGATGCAAAAACTTTACATTTTAGTCTCTACTTGAAATCATCTCATTTTAGTCCTTACACATGTAATTTTTAATCCTTTGACAAAGACTAAAATGGATTAAAAATGGTATGTACAACGACTAGAATGTGATATTTTTAAGTATAAAAGCTAAAAGGTAACGTTTTTATAACTATACACACCAAATGAGGACCAACTGAGGAATTAAATCTTGAGACAATGTTCAGTAAAAAATATGAGTCTAAATACCACGGGATGCGAGTGGCAACACAAAGTCCGTCCTTCCAACGCTCCACAAACTTGTCTATTTTATTAGCAATGTCCCTTTTTCTACGTCTTACATGTCATGAATTTCATAAATGTTATTTTCAGAGAGAATGTTCAATAAAAATCTGAAAGCATAAAGTGTCTCAATTACCCCAAGATGCCAGCAGCCTCACAAAGTGTCTCCCTCCAATGCTCCACGAGGAGATCTATCTTATCCAAAATCTCACTTTGACCACTTCATACATGTACATGTTATGAATTTCATAAACTAAAATTCCAGAGACAATGTTCAGTAAAAATACGAGAAAGCTGGAAGTGTTTTTATTACAGAAAGCCCTGAGATGCCAGCGGCCTCAGCAAGCGTCTTCCACCATCGTTGTAGCTTTTCCTCTTCCTTTTCCTCTACCACTTTTAAAAGTCTGTTCTCAAGGTTTCGAAATGCTTTTCCAAAGTGGCCTGTTTGATGACGTACTTCAGAGGGATCTACATCATAGAACACTGGCACTACCACTTGCCCTGTTGTTCTGTGACACTCCATTATTTTCTCCAACTCTTTCAAACACCACCGCGACTCTGCATAGTTTCTAGAGAAAATAACAACAGAAAGTCGAGACTCTTCAATTGCTAACCGCAGCGAGGGTGAAATTTTATTTCCCCTTGGAAGTGTCTCATCATCCTTGAAAACAAAGATTCCCAAGTTGTGAAGAGCCGTATAGAGATGTGAAGTGAAAGAAGCACACGTGTCTTCCCCTCTGAAACTCAAAAACACATCATAGTTTATGTTGTCCTCCTTGTACCGATCACGCAGAAAGTCCATCTCGTCATCATCATGGAGATCGTAGTCATAACTAGAGGAAGAAGACATGGAAGAGATGAAAGGATATTATTGTCTAAGAAGAATGGAGCTTCAGACAAATGTTATGCGGCATAAATAACCATTCTTTTCTTTTCGGATTCCCATGGAGATCCCCTGGATGGAAATTCAGTCAAGAAACCATGGAGATTGTTGTTCCAAGATATGTCAATAACCGACAATGTTCCAATGTTGAAGATCTTATGTGGAAATGTTCCAGTCAACCCGCAATTATTAAGACTAAGGATGGTGAGATTTTTGTAATGGGAAAATGTTTCGGGCACTGGGATGATAATTTGTTCCAATCAAGAACAATGATTGATATATTATCAACTCTTTTCAAGGAAGGATCCAAGGGTCATGAGAGACCGCACCATGACATGCTCAATTCTTACAGGTTAAGCAGTGGCATCAGCACACTACACCATTAATCTAGATACAGTTGCCTAATACTGGTGAGATTCTGGCCAGAAAAGGGTCTAGTTCAACATGGGTTTTCACCAGGAGACCCAAAAACTTGAGATTAAAAACTTACAGCTTCTTAGGATGGAAGTGATGAGACAAGCTACATTTTCATTGTATAGATAATTACTATTGTGACAACTGCAATTACAAGTACAAGTTTAAATGGTAGGAAAACTAAAATAAAAATGGTTGTTTTTTGAAAGATATAGTTAACAACACTCAATTTATAAGAAAAAAGTCTTACTTCAATGTTGGCTTTCACCACTCGGCGTTGGAAACGTAGAAGTTTTACTTTTATGCTTTCTTAGTTATTTCACTTATTTGGTGTAATTATATTTTACTGCTATTAACTTTTTTATTTTTGTTAGCTGTTTTATTTTTGTAAACAAATTTATGTGCTTAATATCATTTAAATTTTATGTAGAGAAAAAAATGCATGTTATGATGACAAATACTTTTGCCAATGAATTAAATATCGTTTTCCGTCTTGAGTTTAGCTTTTTTGCTTTGAGCTTTTGTCTTTAATTTGTCTGTCATTGTTCTTTTTTAAGGGTGTTTTTTCTTTTTTCTTTTTCGAGTTACCATTGTTAGAATTGTTTCAGAATCATGTATTAGATGGAATTGTTTTAATTAAGGGACATAAAAGTCAGTAAAACATAACATTGCACAATTATAATACCAAGGTGATTTAGTCTTTGCACTTTTAACAGAGGTCGTAAAGGTAGCTCAGGAAAGATTCATATGTTTTTTTTTTTTTTCATGAAACCGTTTGCTAGAAAATTCCATTTTATTGTGCAGTTGCTATGAATAGACGGCCAGAGAAGACAGCTTGGGAATGGTGACTAATAAGAAGTTAGTTCATTACTACAAAAATGATCTTCTACGATTTACGATAATTTCATAAAAATCAATGTCATTTAAAATATGGTGATATTTTTTGTAAATAATTAAGACACAGATGATGAAGACCATTTTGCGATGACGGCACCACCATGGACACCAACGATGCCGTGATGGCCAGAACCCAAATTTCTCGAAGAGGATTAAGGATTGGATGTCAATGGTTATGGTAATGGTTTTGATCTCCACAGGGGGACACCAGGAGGAGGACAACGACAACCGTTAAGACACAAATAACGAAGACCATTTTTGCTCATCATATCTTCCACGGTTTGGTCTTTCTTTTTTTGTTGCCTTTTTTGGTTGTTTTATTATGCTTTGTTTTGTTTTTCCCCTTTTTTCTTTATCGCATAATTCCTCCATTTTTTCAGTTACCTACATTGACTCTCAGTTTTGAACCCTGAACTCAATTGCCGTCAACAGCTGTTTTCCGCCACTTGTACCTATATGTGTGATTTACGGTTTTATTCAAAGTTTATTTTCTGTATTTTTTACTTGAATGACATTAATCTTTTTCGTTTCGTGCATTTTAAAATATTCAGATTACTTATGCAAAGCTATTAGAATTCTCAGATTCGTATTTCAGATTCTTAAATTATTTAGTTGTTAATTTAGTTTACATAATTAACAAAGGGAGAAACATTGTTTATGCCCTGGCTGGCATATGCTGCAGGATTTTAGCGCTAATTAGGACTGTTATTAGGGTTTCTATGTGACGACTTGGTTTCTTGTTCGTGTGTTTTGAAAATGTCCTCTCGTGTTTTTTTATTAGAATCATTGTGTCCGGCAGAAAAAGTAGTTCTCTAATTACTTTGTTTAAATAAATTTTTTAAATATGTTTAAAACATTACACTACAATTTAACACTTCAGGTTTCTAAGTTGAAATCCTACACTTTCCTTTAACAGTTCGCGCATAAACAATTTTCTCAAGGTAAACATCAGTCGAGTTATTATATAATTCATAATTCACAACACAAGTAATATCACATCAAATATTAATTACACACTTATTCACAATCACATTCTATGTCCACAATTTAATATCTCACAGATTAACTAACTACAAAATATACTTAACAAAACTATGTTTCTTGCAGCTTAAAGAGCTAAATAACAACAATTATGAGGTTATATTGGTGACTAGCTTCTACAAGGATTGAGGTCTGTGCCATTGACTTGAATAATCATGTTAATGTATCATTTGAGCAAATAATTATAACTTCTTGAATTTGGAAATGCAGGGTTTGTGAGCTTTCCTACCCAAAGCCGAGCTTATCAAAAGAGTAAATAACTTTTTTGAGTTGAAAGAAAATGTGAGCTCCAGCCCTATAATTTTCCTCCAACAAAAAAGGTATATACACAATACAATCTTATTTTGGGACAGCTAATTTACTTATATGCTTCCATTGGATTTTGGTACTCTATTATTGTATGATATACTATTGAGTGGATTAGCATATCACAATATTTATAGATTAATTGATGTGGATGGCGTTATTAGGGTCAATTAAAATCTTCTGTAGATTCGATTTCCTTGAATGTGATTGGCAGAAGCCTCTATGAGCTATCCTGTTAATTCACTGTTGGTTTTCAACTGAAGCAATTATCTTTTCAAGCTTTAGGCATATCTGAGCCTTAAGAAAGTAGCCAGAGATTTCAATAACTAATTAAATAGTAGGAATATTCAACATTTAGAAAACTTAGTTTTGACATGTATTCAAAATATATTCCCTAATACTTCATTAAGATCACAATGTTTTTCCACAAACTTAATTTATTTTATTTTATGTTTTCTTAAATGTATAGATTCATGTAGTGCATCTACTTGACTATTTGGTAAGTCAAAACGTTATTTAACAGATTCATGTAGGTGCAATTCTTATTTCCAAGGGAATAATTCCATCTTAGGGTATCACTTAGATGCTTGAATGCTTCCAATTTACCTTCTTTAATGTTGAAAATTGTGAAGAAAAGAAATGTTAATGCAAGTTTATCCTATTTATGGCTTACAGAAAACATAGAAACCAAACTAGATAATTCATGTACAACAACATGAGTGCTTTTTTAGGTAAAACATACTTAGTAGATTGCCACTTTGTTTCCTGTTCACTTTTATATTTTCCTCATTTTCTGTAGTAACAGTATTTAACACTGTTGAATTGAGTGGAGTACTATCATTAAAGAATTAAATTGAATGTTTAAGTGTTTTTCATTTTTCTTTGCCAACATATTCTGTCATTACCTTGTGGTTGTATTATGAAACTTGCTTATTGAACTCTAGATGTCATTTATTGCCTTAATAAATAAGTCGCCATATCAGTTTTCTGATTACAAAGAAGAAATATACCTTAAATTCTTATGACCAAAAAGAAAAAGGGGGGGGAAAGGACTAAACAAGTATGTTTTTCCTGTTTATCTGCAGGAAGTGGGGATCACTCATTTGAAAGGAAACCATGTCTTGGTGGACCACTGTTAAAGGAAAATATCGCAACCACGATACTTGAGAGATCAAGGTCAAATTCTATTTATTCTTATTCTAAAACCAAAAACAATTCCTTCTATGGACAAAGACGTCCAATGCTGAAGTGTGGGGCAAAACTTTTGTGTGTTAATGACTTGCTTCTATTA